>NC_062569.1:85042499-85345529 GCF_022837055.1 Prionailurus viverrinus | reverse complement strand
ACAGTTTATGAATTCAAGTTCTGCGTGGGGCTCTGAGCTGACCCCAAGGAACCTTCTTGGGATTCTCTGTCTCCCTCTCTCTCTGTCCCTCCACCCCCAATTCAAAATAAATAAATAAACATTTTTTTAAAAAGTGATGACTTTTATATTCTCTTATTGTAATTAAATTTTTGCTGACTGTTAAAAAACTTGAACATGAATAAAAAAGAATTGGTGTTATTGCTTCTTTGTAAAGATTGTTTGCTACGGTGTTGGGTAGTACATCGTAATTACACTTCCTTTCTAGCAATTCCTTCGTTTTTCTCGAATTTCGAGAAATCGCTTTAGGCCTGCTACCCAGCTGTTTCCTGGAGCTCCTCTTCATGGCTTTCCTCAGTTGCTTCCACTGTTTCCTAAATTCCATATCTTCCTCTTTCAAGTTTACTCCCTTATTTTGTAACTTCTTAAGAAAGGGGATACAGAGAGTATCCTCTTTTCTGAGTCCTTATGTAAAACTTTATTCTCCATTCACACTTGATTGCTAGTTTAGCTGGAAATAGAATTCTGACCACCAAGGTTGCTGGTGAGCATTTGTTTTATTTATAGTTGACTCATTGTTTCTTTTTAGAAGACTTTAGTATCTTCTCTATGTCCTCTATGTTCTGGTTTCAGTATCATGTGCCATGTGTTGCTCTTTATTTCGTTCACACTGCTGGAAACATCCAGGTTCTCAGGAGACTGGTGTCCTTAAGTTTTGTGAAATTCTTTTCTAATATTTCTATCTACTAATTATATTATCTATAATTTTTTGTCCTCTCTTTTAATTTTTCTTCTCTTATTTCTTCTTTTTTTAATCTCTCTTGTACTTTCTGGAAACTTCTCAACTCTATCTTCTAACACTTTAATTAAAATTTTAAGTTCTGCAATTGTATTCTTAATTTCCATGATTCTTATTCTTTAATTGTTCCTTTTCATAGACTCATATTCTTGTTTTATGAATGCAGTCTCTGTTGGATTTTTCTTGGATACTAGAGTTTACATTTTATAGTTTTTAAAGTTCCCTTTTATTTTCTGAACTGTATGTTTTCTCTGGGATTTGTTGTTGCACTTGTTTGTTGTTTGCTTCCCTTAAATCCTTGTTTGTTGGTTCATATTTTAAAAGTGAAGCAATAGGGGTAGCCAACTTTGAGAATTTTGTACACGCGGGCAAGTGTTGTTGACTGGCAAGTGAACTTTAGGGCCCTGGGGTAGCAAGCTGAGTACTATGCTGGGAATCTCTACAAGCAGGGATGTTTGTGGAGGGTTGTTTTCTCCAGGACCTTATTCTTTAAATAACTTTTTTGTTTGTTTTCGTAGGGATGGGAGTAGAGGCAACTGTTCCACATACTAGCTTTCAAATAACTTCCTGGTTTTTACTTCCACAGTTCATCTCACCTGTCCTGCACTGTACCTGGTGTGGTCAGTCTTTAGGCCTCCATGGGGCTCTGTTAAGGAAAATGGCTCATGATGGCCGTGGCTTCCTCCTCCTCACCTACAACTGTTAGGTTCAATAAACTTGCTGAGTTCTCCAGTCCACTGATACTCCTCTCCCATTCTCTCTGATGTTGTGAGTTTATACCATTTCAACTCCTTTACACCCATATAAGTAGGATCCAAGAAGGGAGAGGAGACAACTGGGTATGACAAATTCACACATTTAACTGAAAGCCCATCCATTTCTAGTTTATAAGTTTCTAGCCCTGGAGCTTCTTTGCCCCTGGGCAAAACTGGGTCTTCCTTGTCCTGGGTCCTGGGTTCCTCCTATACTTTGGGGTCCCATAATCCCTCCCACCCCCCACCCCCCTCACTGTTATCATTGGCTTCTCTTCCTGGAACCATTGCAGGTTGGGCTCTGAATCTCTACTGACATTGGGACTGACCAAGTCTGTTTGGGGAGAAGTCACTCTGGGCTTCCCAGCCTTTAAAAATCACCATTACTGCTAGGGCGTGCCGAAGGCAGGGAGATTCCAGGACTCACTGCCCAGTAGCTGCACACACCCTCATTAGGCATCTGGAATGTTACAAGATGATTTCATCAACATCATAAAGAGACAAGCATTAATTGCATTCAGTGGCTGGATCCAGAGTACCGGGAGCCTGAGATGCCTTGGGGGGAAAAGCAATGAACAGCCTCTGCTTCGTGACACCCTTCCCTCCATCACTTTCTACCTCGGTTGGTCCTTCCTGGCTCTTATTACCCCAACACAGATATTGATATTTCCAAGTCCCTCAGGGGACTTCTGTACTCCAGCTACTGACGCATTCTACCAACCTTTATTAAATATCGAATACATTCCCGGCACCATGAAATCAATTTTTCAAGCCCTCACAACTGCCTTGGGAGGTAGGTATTATTATCCTACTTTACTGATGAGGAAACTGAGGTCCAGGGTGGGGCAGTAACATATCTGAGGTTATGACTGGCAGATCTGTCATATGAACCCCTCTCCTGGCTTCAGGCCTAGAGCTTTCCAAGATCCTGACCCTACTGCTGCTTCTGGTAGGGATGGGCTCAGCTGCTCAAAGGGGACCTGTTGACCTGGGGACGCAGGCACCGGGAGCACACTCAAGTTCGTGGTTGTAGGCATCCTGATTCAGGGGTTCTAGTCCCTCCAACCTAGCAGGGGCCCCTGAGAACTGAACATCATTTGTGGCACTCTTGGTTGGTGAGAAGGAGAAAGAAAGAGAAAATGAAGAGAGGAATACAGATACAGAAGAAAAAGGCATGGGGAGAGAGGTGGAGGAGAGGGGAGGAATGAGAGAAAGGAACTGGAAATCTTTTTCTTTTTTTTTTAAGTTTATTCATTTTGAGAGAGACAGAGAGCTCATGTGCTTGGGGAAGGGGCAGAGAGAGGAAGAGAGAGGATCCCAAGCAGGCTCCGCGCTGTCAGTGCAGAGCGTGATGCGGGGCTTGTTCCCACAAACCATGACATCATGACCTGAGCCAAAATCAGAAGTCTGACACTCAACTGACTGAGCCACCCAGGCGCCCCAGGAGTGGGAAACCTTACTTGTAGGCCATTGTTGACAGTTGCTGCAGGCCTGGCCCTGACCCAGCAGGAGCGATCCAGAGTCCACAGGAGGCATCCACATGTGGTGGGAACAGAGGAGAGTTGGTCTCAGATGTGGGTCTCAGCCATGCCACCGACTCAGTTTCCCTCACTGGGGTGTTACAACAGTCAAAGACGATAATGGATATATAAATGCACTGTAAACTAAAGCTCTGTTCAGCACTGAGGGCAAGGTGGCCGCCGCTCCATTGCCTCACACCCCAGAGCATCACCAGGAACAGTACTGCCTGACATAGAGGAGACCCAGGGACAAAGGACATCAACAGAGGATGTAGAGAGATACCAAGGACGCAGGATGTGTCTTGTCAGCCAGCCTCTTTGTGGCACTGTCCTCCCTCCACAGGCCCCACAGCCCAGAGCTCCTGCCCACCCCTATCCCCTCAATGGCCACAGCAAAGACTACCTGGACGGAGGCTGCCAGAACTCAAGGTCGCCTCAGGCAGAAGGCAGAAAGCTGGGCTTCCTTCCTGGCTGCAAACCTCTAGCAATTTATGTTTGCAGGGACACCGAAAGAGAAGCGGAATATGTCAGCACTTCTGAGTTATTGTCTTTTCACGCTCAAGTTCCAATTCAGCCTCAGCTCAAATTCTTCTCAGTTGACTTGTCGCACAGGAGTAGAGGAGGTGGCCTCAGTGGAATTCTGGAGACCATCCATCTTTGGGACTGATATTGTTCTAATAAGCTATTGGCCTCATGACCTGTTCTGAGGCATTTAGGTGGAACAAGGATGAACCTCAGAGAATCTTCTGGATGTATCCGACCCCTGTGTACCATGACCCTCCCACTGCCCAGTACCCATTTCTGGTCCAACTAAGGTAACTCTTGGGCACTGAGAGATCTATTAACGTTTCCAGTGATGACAAAGACAGGAGGGTTCAATTTAAGGACGGTTCTTCTCTGGAGCTGTCAATGGGAAGACAGGAGCTGCCTTGAAGGGTAATGAGTGAGTCTCTAAACCTTAGCGGCAATCAGGCAGAGGCTGGGTCTTTCAGAAAAGAAATCAAATAAAGGAAAAAACTCTCTGTGCTTTCTTGTCTCCAGGCCTTGTAAGAGCACATTCTTTGTGTAAGTCCCTTTTCCCTTTTGTGCCAGGGTTGTCCTTGAAGAGCCTTAAAGGATCCATTCAAATGTAACGTGTCTTCCCCCAGGCGGAGTTAGTTGTTTCTGGGGCTGCAAAGATGTCCAGGTCCTAGTCCCCAGAAGCCACGAATACATTTTACCTAACAGGGCAAAGGGACTTTGCAGAAGTGGTCCCGTTAAGACCCTTGGGATGGGAAAGTTATCATGAATTGTCCAGGGGAGCCCAATGTAATCACACGGGCCCTCCTAAGTGAAAGGAAGAGGCAGGAGGTTACAGAGAGAGAGAGTCGAAGAAGCAGCAACACTGTTGGCTTTGAACGTGGACAAAGTGCCGTGAGCCAAGAAAGGCAGGCAGTCTCCAGAAGCTGGCAAAGAAGATCCGCGCGTCTCCGGAAAGAACCCAGTCCCGCTGACACCTTGATTTGAGGTCAGTGAGACCCATTTTGGGTTTGTGGTCATTTGTTATAGCAGTAATAGGATTGACCTCTTGCGTTCTCATGCCTCCACGATAGCTTCTAGCACACTTTATTGTACTTCTACATGTGCTGATCTCCCCACTTGGGCTCCTTGGGATAAAAGTTATATACTAAATACTCTTTCTACCCTGGAGCTCTGGGTGCAGGCATCAGCTGGCCTCCAGAATGGGACCTGACAGATTAGCCTCAGCACACACTCTGCTATTGGGGGATTTCACCCCGGACCTCGCGGCCTTTTGCAGAGTTACTCTTTCTTACTGGTGTTTTGGAAAATCAGGGTTTGCCACACGTGCGCAAGTATGAGCCACGGGGTGCCCGTAACTCTGCTTTCTCTGAGCAAGTATGGCCTCCCTGTCTGGGTCTCGGAAGCTTGGATCAGGGAGTTTAAACACCAGAAAACAGAAAGCAGAAGGGGCACGTGTGTAACGCTTTGAGATGCTGGCCTTCAACTTCAACGTCATGTTCAATCCTGGGGATCCACAATCCGTCGAGTGGAGAGAGTGGAGTCGGAAATAAGTAGGATGGAGAGGGGCTGGAAGAAGGACTGAACGCAGTCCTGTGGGAACTGGTTTAGAGAGCCAAGGGGATTCAGCCTGGAAAGGGGAGGATTTGGGGGTCCTGGTCACTGTGTTTAACCAATTAGAGGGTTGGTATAGGGACGAGGAAGGGATGTGTTCCATATGGTGAAAGGGATAGAATGAGGATCGATTAGGAAATACAGAGTGAGCAGGGGAGGAGATTTGGGGTGAGTCCAAGAACTTGGCCGGCTGACATCAAGGGTTGGAGTGGCCCGCCACCTGGGGCTGTGAGCTGTCTTTGGAGGAGTTCAGACGGTGTCTGAGCAACCCCAAGATGGAAGGAATCCCAGTGTTTGATAGAGATAGGTGTGAGGCTGGTAAATGCTCATTAAGGTCCCTTTTCCCTCACACAGTCTGTGATTAATCGACCCAGCCCTGGGTTGAACTGGGTGGATATGGGTGTAACCCTCTGCCCGGGCACTGGCCACTGGAGACGTTGGTCACGGCCTTGTTGAGCTGACCTGTGCTGAGTGGAAGGCCAGTTTGTAGGCATTGTGTTGGCGTGGGTGCTTAGTACCCTGGGATCCATCCATGTTCTCAAACAAACACGTGTAAAACCAGCTGCCCCAACAGCAGGCTTTTTGCAGCTGGCTGCTCTGGGAAGGGGGCTTCTCACTGGCCCACAGAGGCCTCCTTGGGTTTTGTATTCCCAGATTGCTTTGAAAAATCTCAATCTTGGGTTCCCACATGATCCTTTGCAGGGCTGGCCCCTAGCCAAAGCGTGTGTCTGGTTTTCTCACATCTCCTTTTGCCCTCCCTCAAGATACCCAGGATTGCCTTCCTGGGGATCAAATCTTCGCTCTGCTCTTGACCAGCTTGCGTAGCTTTGAGTCCATTTTTTCCCCCTCCTTGGGCCTTAGACCCCCATCCATAAAATGGAGGTCTGGACCAGAAAGTCCTTCCCATTCTGATGCTACAGGAACCCCAAGTCTACGTCTTGAATCGAATCACTTTCCCTCCCTTGTCCATCCATCTACCTCTGTCCTTTCAAAGACATATCCCTGTCACCTGACCCTCCCTCCCACCCTCAGGCCGCACTTGAATGGCTGACCTTGCTCATCACCTAACACTGAAGCGGCTACCGAAAGGGCCTTTCCTGGGACATGGGAAATCAGGGTAAGTGCCCACTCCTGTGTCCCTGTCCCCATATGTGTTCCCACTGCCCTCACCATGCTTTGCAGGAATGCACTTTGGCTGGTTCTCATGACTCCTTGTGGGGAACCCTGGCGAGGTTCTGTCGGAGTCACTCAGTCTGTGCTGGGGCTGGGCCCAAGGCTCCCTACTGCTTGGGAGAGAAGATGCATCCTCTGCCATTGAGCATGGAGTGTCACTTTTCCTACTGCGACAGCAGGAAATGTCTTGGTTGCTGCAACCCTGCTCTTAACCCCCACGGATGGCCAGGAATAGGCGTTCTTGGAACGATCATGGTGAGATCTGGGTGAGACAGTGCTCTGTGACCAACAAAACTGTTGAGCAATTACTGAATCCAAAAGGTCCACTGGGCACCCCTGGTCCTCCCCCAGGGGCAGGCCCTCCCCTGGACTTGGTCTCTCCTTAGTAACATCTGCACACGTGCGTCATGTCAGCAGGTGTATTGTACCTGGGGTCAGAAGTGTTGAGTTCAAGTGCTTCCTGGAGAGACACAGAGAGAGAGAGAGACAGAGACAGAGACAGAGAGACAGAGAGAAAGCCTGTGGACTCCTGACTTGGCTGTGCTCCTCACTGTATGACCCTGGGCAAGTTCTCCTCCCCTCTGGACTCAGTTTCTTCAGTTTCCTGTAAATTGAGAAGTTTCCTTTCAATGCCATAGACACCCACACATCCTTAGTGTGGGTGAGATTCTATGAACTCAAGGATCTTCTCTGCCTACCTGGGACTCCTGGTCCACATTGCCCTGGAGTTGTGGCTGAGGCTGAGGCAACAGGGAGACTAGGGTGGTCTGAGCAGTGAGTGGATGAGCGGCCAGAAGGGCCATGGACACCCCTGCTTGAGCTGCCCCCGAGCCTCCCTTCCCGAGGTGCCTGTGAGGAAAGTGGGGCTGTTCCACATGCCTGTGAAATGTCACATCTTCCCGAGAATGTCATCCTCCTGACAGGCCTGCAGTGCTGGACTCTTTTTATTTTTTTAATTTTTAAAATGTTTTTATTTATTTTTGAAAGAGAGAGACAGGACACAAGCAGGGGAGGGGCAGAGAGAGAAGAAGACACAGAATCCGAAGCAGAACCCAGGCTCTGAGCTGTCAGCACAGAGCCCGATGCGGGGCTCGAACTCACGAACTTCGAGATCATGACCTGAGTTGAAGTCGCTTAACTGACTGAACCACCCAGGTGCCCTGGCAGTGTCAGCCTCTTAAACAGCCCAGCCCTTTGGACTTGGTTTATAGGTTGAGTTTTGGGATATCACTGAAATGCCCAGTTGAAAACCAATTCCTGCATCTTCCTTTCTTTTGGAGGAATTCTTGTTTTTGCTCAGGTTAACCAGATGGTTTCTTTGTTGGGCACTTCTTTTTAGGCAACTTGATTTCACAAAAGGTCAACTCCAGTAAGGGTGGGTCTGTATTTTCTGGAGAGAAGCCCAGCACCTCGATAGTGGCCATCTGATGAGGGGAACGATACTTAGGGAGAGTTGGTGGAAGGAGACATGTGCTGTGGCTCACCACTCCTCCTGACAGCCTAAACTCTGTCCCCCAAACACACCAGAGTTGCAGAGGGCTGGGGTCTGGACCGCACATACTGGGCCCTCCGTAGAATTTCCTTCCTATTTTATGGCAATTCCCATTGGCTCATGGAGGAATGTGCTGAGAATCAACGGGCTGAATCTGAGGCGGGCTCCAGGCTCTGAGCTGTCAGCACAGACCCCGACGCGATGCTCGAGTCCACAAGCAGTGAGATCATGACCTGAACCAAAGTCAGATGCTTAACCGACTGAGCCACCCAGGCGCCCCCTTTTTGCTATGTTTTATTTGAGTTATCTCAAATCTTTTTTGGAGCCAGGCAGGATAAGAAAGAATACGCAAATAAATGGATGGGTGGGTGGGTGGACATACAGTTCTCTGGCATGACCAGGCAATGGATCTACCCAGAGTCACCAGTCTGAGAACCATGATTCTGCCCTAAATGTGAGGAAATGCCCCCCCGGGAAAGAGGGGGTGGGTGGATCAGAGCAGGGGGAGAGCCCAGGGCACATCCTTATTCATCCCAGATGCCAGCTCTCTCCTTCTTGTCACTTGTCATCTGGGCCTCCCCTCCATCCTGTTAACCATTCTCTGCCTCATTGTAGGTTCCCAGTTATAATAAGCACCATCATGGCACTCCTGTCTTCAAACTCCTCTCCTGTCAGAAATGAAGCCCAATCATTTCCCTTAATTTGCCAGCATGGAAATGGCCAATGCCAGAGAAGACAGTCTATCATTCCAAGGATCTAGGTGGTGGCTCTCACATGGGACCTAGACTCATTACGATCACGTGGCAGTGTTTTTCCCTTTGGAGCAATGACATAGCTTCATTTATTAAGAGCAACAGCTATTTTATCTGTCTTATTTCTTATGCTAAGGTTGACCAGAAGGCAGTCTTAAAAAGTAACATGTTGTTCTTCTGAAGAACAGATAGTAATAGTAAGAAAGTGTGGGGTAAGACAGGGAATACTGGATTCTAATCCCAACCACTGTCTGAGACTTTTCTGGAATCAGTTGCCTTTTCTAGAAAAGTACATAGTTAAACTAGATGACATCTAGGGTCCTTTCAATCCCCATCCTCTTTCTCCCCTCTCAAAAAAAACCCTGTGGTTTTGGGTCAGTAATGGTGTGAGAATCCTGACCACTCTAAGGTGGCAAAAATGTTTCTGGATGACACAGTTTTAAGCAATTGTTTGAACCAAGGAAGAACTCTATTCCTTCTGATACCAATTTTATTTGGAAAACTCTACTGGATTTATTCCTTTTCTTGACAAGCCCTTCAGAATAGGGGATGTTGAGGGGTGGGGAGAGGCAAAAGCCTGAGACGAAAATGTCTATGAGGGAGTCTGACTTTCTGAACTGTAGCAACTGTGACCTTTCAAAGTATAGGATCGGATAAATGGCCTGGAATCCAACTCAGGTTGGACTTAGAGATTTTCAAAGCAAGAGAGGAGACAGAATTATATAGATGCCTCAGCTTGTGCAAGCCATCCAAAGGGGCTCCAGTTTGAAAGGCTGTCTTCAGGACTTACTATGGAACTGAGTTCCAGAAGGCTGTGAAGCTTGGAACAAGAGCCAGCGATTGGCCATAGCCTTACCTGGATCCAAGCAAACCACCTCCTACTCTTCAAGAACTTCTGGCTCCCACCCAGCTTGAGGAGACCAAGGCCAACCCCAGGACTCTGTGCAAACATTCTCCAGGCCCCTGGAGACTATTTCCATCCCCAGGACTCAGACCTCACTGGAAATTCTTGTCCACAGTCCCCTAAACCTCCTAAGGGAAACCTCTCCCTTGCTCAAGACTGCTTTTACCTTCTTCAACTCCAGATCCACCATCTTGGTTCACTCTCTGTACCGGCGCCATGGGAGAAGGATGGAAAGAGGGTCTCAATGAGCATTTATTAAACAGCTGTTTGGTCTGGGCACCGTGTGTGGTAGGCAGTGCAAGGAGTTAGGATAGCTTGCGGTTAGTCAAGGTGGATGCAAATAGGAACTCTGAACAATTTCTGCCTCCCTCCCTCCCTTCCCTTCTCCTTTATCAGATGAGATGAGCCAAAAAGATAGGATTTTTTTTTCCATAGAATAACAGGCTGCCATAAGTGGTTATCTAGTGTAATGCCCGGTCCCACTTTATGGATGTGAAAACTGGCACCCAAAGGGGGAAAGGACTTGCTGAGGTCCGTGTTCTGAGCTCCTAGCCTTCCATGTCTTTCTTGAACCTTGAATCTGGCCAAGTGACCTTCTCCTGTTCCTTTTTGGATTGTACACTGAGAAGAATTTGTAGGGAGATGAGCAAGGCAGGTTTCTCAAAGTGGGGGAGCAGGGGGAGGCTAGGGCTCCCTGGATTGAGCCCACGTGCCCCTGTGTTTCTGTGCAAACTTCAGTCATGTATGTCCTTCAAAACAGACCTGTTCGTTCATGTAATAATTAAGGAAAACACAACAGCTCCTCCAGCACCCGTCTCTGACCTTTAATTAGGTGTGGTGACGCTCCAGCCGTGAGGACTACGAAGTTGCTAGTTTAATCATTTCAAAGGCTGCTCTGTTTTACTGTGGCATAAAATTTGGAAGTCTCATATTAAAATGTGCCAGTAAATGTAACTGGAATTGCTGTAGGCCAAAGAGAACTTTTCCCTTCCTCCTGCAGCCAGCCCCAACTCTTTCCTACCCCCATCTGTCAGCTGTCTGGCCTCAAACTCTCTGAATCCCTTTGAAGGAAAGGGATGGACGGGCTCTTTGAAAAACAGTGTTTAAGAAGACACTTGGCAAACTTAACCTGAGTCCGTCTGTACATTCCGGGACACCCCGTGGCTGGGCTCAGGCTGTTCTGGAGGCTGATGGGATGAGAAGGCAGACCCTGGGGCTTCTTGGACCGGGCAGGCTGGGTCTTGACAAAATAAATGAAACAATGACCGCCACCCTTCCCGGTTCGCTGTCACCTATGGAGAAAAGTTCAAGTTTCTCAGCCCAGCTTAGAAGGGCTTCATAATCCAGCTCTCTGTCAAAACTCACTCCCTACAAACACAGCATCTATTCTTTGGGCCCTTGCTTAAAATGCCCACCTACCCCCTTCAAACCCTTTCATTCACCCTCAAAGGCCTGTGTTCACCCCGCCATGCCTTCCTTGCCCTATCCTGGCTGAGCAAACCTTTCCGTCCTCTGTCCTTCGTGACTCACCTGGGAGAAGAGAGCATTGCACGCCGGGGGCTAGTGCTGGGCAGTGGAGGTCCCTTCTGAGAAACACTGCGCCCTTGCTCACAAGGGCTGGCATGGAGGGCGGGGTCTTTAAAATATGGAGCATTTAAGGAATGTTCACTTCATTATAAAAACTGTCAAGTCATATACGGAAAATGTGGAAAAAAATATAAAAGACAAAATTATAGGGGAGGGAATGATGGCTCACATGCACATCATCCAAAGGCAGGCCAGCCTTCCTCAAAGGCCGGGGACACAGCCGCTGGGCCAGGGGAGCTGAGTTCAGGCCGGAGCAGAGGGGTGCGTTCGGCGACCTGTCCACATGCAGGTCAACCAGGAACCAGCTTAGATTGGCTTTGCGTGTTCTCTATTTTTGATAACGTTTGCACGAAGGCCTAATTTTTCATTTCCCAGAAAAACGTTTCACGAGTTCAACAATGGTCTTCGACTCTGTCCAGCATAATTCAATCTGAGGATCGTTTCGTGTGTGTGCGCGCGCGCGTGTGTGATAAAATCTACGGAACATAAAATTTACCACTGTGACCATTTTTTTGCGCGGTTTGGTGGCATTAAGTGTAGTCACGTTGGAGTGCCACCACCCGCTTTTCAGTCTTTTGGGTGCACCCCTAGAAGAATCGCCGGACCTAGGGTAGTTCTGTGTTTCAACTCTTGAGGAACAGCCATCCCATTTCCCATAGCAGCGACATCGTTTTACATTCCCAGCAGTGATGTACCAGGGCTCCAGTTCCTCCACATCCTTTCCAACCCTTTATTATTTTCCATTTTTTGGGTAGCAGCCATCCTTGTGGGTGTGAGGTGGTACCTCACTGTGGTTTTGGGTTTGCGTTTCCCTGATGACTAGTGATGCTGAGCATCTCCTCATGTGCTTGTTGGCCATCGGTGTATCTTCCTTGTTGAAATGTCTGCTCAGGTCCTTTGCCGGTGTTTTAATTGAGTTGTTTGTTTGCAGGTTGCTCTTTCACGTGTGAAATCCTCTCTCCTCCACCCACTGCTTCCAGGCCTGACAACCTCCGACCAAATAGCCTCCTTGGAACACTCATGACTCTGAACACATCATCATCATCATCGGGAACAGAATGCGGGGGACCGAGGACAATCTCATGACACTCGTCTTTGCAGAAACATCACTAATAACCAGCTATGGATGGAGATGAGTCTGGCAGCTGTCACTGGGGATTTTAAGAAGGTGACTGTCTGCTTGTTGGCCTCGTTGGTATTATTCTATATATTGTCAGTGTTTCTGGCTTCATTCTTCCACAAGACTTTGGCGTGCAGTACTTGAAATAAACCGAATTCTGCCCCTTTGGGAAAAGTAGGAAGATTATAAGGTCCTTTCCTCAAAGACTGCCCTTTTGATGTGAGCTAAAAAGCATCGATCCTATCAGAAGGGAAGGACTGGGAAGGGAGAAAGGCCCTCCCACTTACTGGGCATCTGCTGCGACCAGGACCTGAGTGGGACATTTCCACACATGATTTTTCTTCTAGTCCTTTCATTATTCACATCAGGCAGGTGGTTATCTGAGTTCACACATGGGGACAAAGAGGCTCAGAGAGGTGGATTAAGTCGCCAAGGTCCCGATCAGTGCCAGGCAGAGGTGGAAAGCACCCTACAAGTCTGAGCCCTTTCTGTGACAGCGAGCACTTCTGTTTCTGCTGCTGGGACCACACCCGAGTGCTAACGTTGGTGCTAGGAGCCTGTTTCCAGAAGATATCGTTTGTTCTATCTCTGCACTTCTCATTACCTCCTTCTCTGCTGGACATTTCCATTCGACCTCTGCCATGTTTAATCTGCTGCCATCCTAAAAGCCGGGCCTGGCCTTCCCACCAATCTTTCCCTCTGGGATGTGTCTCCTCCACCTGCTCCTTCCGCTCCCTCGAAACCACTGACTGTCCTTGTCATAGGCTTCCCGACATCCATGGGCATCACTGATTTACCACCCATTCTTCTTAAACCCTGCTCCATGCTGCCCATCCAAACCCTCTGTCTTGCTGCTCCTGAGACCACCTTCATTGCTCTTTCCTGGTCCCTTTGGTTCGCTCTTCTTCCTCTACCTGCCTCAGTAATAAGACGGGGGAAATACCCAGTCTGCCATTCTGAACCCTCTTCTTCTGCATCCAGATCCTTGAGAATCTGATGAAAGTCATGAGCTGCCTTCCTGGAAAAGCGTACAGCACATTTCCACATAACTTACAGACAATTTCAGGGAATTCATAGGCTGCAACTTCCTGTCAGTACTTTAGGTGTAGGGAGGCTGCTTTAATGGCTGGGGCTTATGGACTCCAGATTAAGTACCATTGCTAGACTATCTCTCCTTTATGGTTCTGTGGTTTCTTAGAGTTCTGTTCCCACCCAGACCCTTGCCCTGAGCTCAGGCCCTGATTTCAGGCTCTGTGGGACAGTCCACATTGTGGTCCTACAGGGCTCAAAGGCAGCCTGTTCAAAATGAGTCTGCCCCTTTGCTTCTTACCACTTCCATGTTCACGAGTCCTCTTAATGTTACCCACCATCTATTGGGTCTCTCAGGCCAAAAACCTGGCTGTTCCTCTCATGGCTTTTTCTTTTATCACCCATGGCATGGACTGCTAATAGCCTACCAATGGCTGCTTCCCTCCTCTTCTACTGATATAAAAGTTTTAATTAATTAATTAAGTTTTATTTTATTTTGAGAGAGAGAGAGAGAGAGCAGGGGAGGGCCAGAGAGAGAGGCTAAGAGAGACTCTTAAGCAGCCCACGCTCAGTGTGGAGCCTGATATGGGACTCCATCCCACAACCCTGGGATCATGACCTGTGCTGAAATCAAGAGTCAGATGCTCAATCGACTGAGCCACCAGGCGCCCCTAAAAGTGTTCATTTCTATACGGTGCTCAACTCAAGACTACATTTCCCTTGCAGATGGGGGCAGCCACATGACTCAGTTCTGCCCAATGGAATATGAGTGGAAGTGATGTGTGTAGCTTTTAGGTCATGCCTTTAAAGAGAAGGACTGAGATGCTTCCTCTCTCCTGCCTTTCCCTTGGCTAGAATGTGAACATGAAAGCAGGAGCTAGAGCAACCATCGTGGGCATGGATTGAAGATGGCTGAGCAATTGGATGGATGGGGTCTTGGTCCCTGATATAGTCAAGCCACCATTCCAGGCTTGATGGGAAATAAACATCCGTCTTGCTTAAGCTCTTGCTATGTTTGGCTCACTTTGTTATGGTGGCCTAACCTGTATTGTAATAGCCCCACTGTATCACCTCACTTCCCACTATAACCAATCCATCACCGTGTTGTACCAGTTCACTCCTTATTATCACCTCCTGATTCAGTTTCTTCTCCATTCTCACTGCCCTGTCTTCATTCAGGTTTTCATTGCCTCGCATCCGAGCTGTTGCTATAATTTTTTATCAGGTCTTCTTACCCTCTCCAACCCACACCCCCTCAGCGATCCATCCTCTATGCTGCTGCTAAAACTATCCACCTTCCATATCTGTGTTTCTCAACCTCAGCACCATTGACATCTCAGTCCAAATAATGCTTGGCTGCAGGAGACTGTCCTGTCCACTGGAGGATGTCTAGCCTCATCTCTTGGCTGTACTCACTAGACGCCACTTGCATTCTCAAGTTGTGACAACCCCAAATGTCTCCAGATACTGCCAAATGTTCCACAGGATGGGGAAGAATCACCCCTGTTGCAACCCTACACCCATCTGACTACATCTGTCCCTGGCCAAACTCTTCTGTGGCCGTCCATGGCCACCTACAGACTGAGTCCCATTTGGTGAGGCCCCTCATACGTTGGATCTTGCCTTCTTCCCAGGATGCTGTTTCTCCTAAGCCCTCACGTGCACCCTGCTCTCCACTTATCCTGAACTGTTGGCCACATGCTGGATGTGCCATGGTCTTCAGCGCCTTTGAGACTTTGCAAATGCTATTTGTTCTCAGAGGCCCAAACGCCCACTCATCCTACTGGGTTTAGTCCAAGGGCCTCCTCCTTGGGGAAGCCTTCCTCCCATGGTCCAGGAAGGCTCAGCGGCTCCCTTGTTGGCCCCAACCCATATATACCTTCCATCTGAATATGACTGTTCCTATATTTGAGTGCCTCCCAGAACAAATTCACCCCGTATACTGGCACTCAGCCAGGGCCTGCCACTTACTGAATGCTCCGTTTGCTGAGTGAATGCAAAGCCCCGTGGTGAGCAACCAGGACAGTTGAGGGAAGGGACTACGTGTGGTGTGTCCAAAGGGGCAGATGGCACGGAGGCTTTGGAAGGGGGTGAGCCTGTTCATGTGTCTCAAACATCTGAGGCGATGGCCCCCAGGCCAGGGCAGGCACTATGGGGCCTGAAGAGGGAAAGGGAATCCACCAGTGGAGGTTCCAGGAGGTGGGTTTCGGTGTAATAAAAAGAAATGTTTAAAAGCATAGAACTTTAGGGGCGCCTGGGTGGCACAGTCAGTTCAGCGTCAACTCTTGATTTCGGCTCAGGCATGACCTCACAGTTTGTGAGTTCAAGCCCTGCATCGGGCTCTGTGCTGACAGAGTGGGATTCTCTCTCTCCCTCTCTTTCTCTGTTCCTCCCCTGCTTGTGCTCTTTCTTTCTCTCTCTCTTTCAAAATAAATAACTAAACTTCAGAAAAACAAAAGAATAAAATTTGTAATTGTCTTTTAAAATAGTTGTTCTAATTGTCCATGAGATGCAATTCAGGAATGTGTTTCTATTTAACTGTAACGTAAGACAACACACAGTTATAAAAAATCCTTATCCATCACTCCCTCTGCTACTGCAGCAGTTCTGTGTGTCCTTCCACGTCCTTGTCCTTTCCTAAGCATTTATACATAGCTATAGACAGAGATCACATATGTGCACGTGTGCACACACGTATATGTGCACACACACGCATGCACATGTGCACACACATGCAAACACGTGTGCACACACAGATGTGCGCGTTTACATGCCCGCACACGCATACATGTGTGTGCACGCACATGTGTGTACATACGTGTGTGTGCATGCACGTGTGCGAATACACACACACACATACATATAGATATAAAACTGGCTGAAACTTTATCTCACCTGCACTGTTCTTTCTGGTTCCTCCTCATCTGTGTTATGAAAGCTGTTTTGTAAAACTGAGAAAATCGACAGAGACTTGGCTGGCAACGTAGTTTTTCAGTCCCGTTGTGAGAAGCTGTCCACACGAGCGAGAGAGATGGCTGTTGGTCTTTGAGAGTCACTGCTCTGAGAAGCGACCTAAAATTCTTCCTTCAAAGAACAGTCAGGGCTTTGGGAATGAGCTAGAAACCAGGTGGGGCCCCGTGGCCTTCTCTGATTCCAGCATGGCTGGGCGCCACCCCCTGCCCCTGGGGACCAGCAGGTGGGAGCAGAGCAGAGTGACCTGGGGAAGAAGAGGGGTGGGGGACAGGCAAAGACAAGAGCCTTGGGTGCTCATTTGAGGCTGATTCCATGAGCCATTCAGTAGGAAAACTGATGTTCTGTACCATCTTCTGGCATCTTGTGTGATCATGATGGGCAAATAGTGACATTGTTTTCCTCACTATGTTTCCCATATATTGAAATATAACTGAGGAGTTATACATGTATGTGTTTCCCCCTAAAACCAGTAAGTGCAATATGTAAAAAAATATATATAATATTAACTATAATATATAAGTAATATAATGTATATTAATTATAATAATTTTAATAATGTATATATATTAATCTCTTTTTTTAATGTTTTTTTAATTTATTTTTGAGACAGGGAGAGACAAAGCATGAACAGGGGAGGGTCAGAGAGAGGGAGACACAGAATCTGAAACAGGCTCCAGGCTCTGAGCTGTCAGCACAGAGCCCGATGCGGGGCTCGAACTCACGGACCGAGAGATCATGACCTGAGCCGAAGTCGGACGCTTAACTGACTGAGCCACCCAGGCGCCCCTATATATTAATCTCTTAATACATGAAGTATATTTTTCTTCTTTGGCAAATGAAGATGTATCCAATCTTTTTAAATTGGGTACTTGGTATGGGTTTTTATGATACACGGAATCATTGTCTTATGGAAGGACATTCACATTGTTAACACAACCTATTGTTGCAAACAATTCTGCACTGAGTGTTCTTGGGCATGTAGCTTTGTGCACACATACGATCGTGTGTGGTGTTGCACTGACCGTGGTGAATGGGTTTACACATTTTGAATTTTGATAGCTGCTGCTCTACCAATTTATATTCCCATCAACAGTACCCACATCCTTAGGAGCCCTGAGCATTCTCCACCTTTTTTATCTTGCCAATCCCCCCCCCCCACCCCAGGGACTTCATTGTGCAGTCCTGACTCCCCTCTCCCAGAGGTGGACCAAGCAGAGCTATAACTCTGTCTCTTGAGGTTGCTGTGAAGGGCTTTCATGACCTCAGCTCCCTGGGTTCTATGCATATTAACTAGACTTGGGAAACATGCATGGGTGGGAGGGATAGACCTCTTTGAAGCCCTAAGGCAACCCCGGCCCTTCCGGTTCTAGGGGAGGGGAGGGGGGCCTGGAAAGTGAGCCCTGAGGTTTATAGGGCCTGTGGGTGGTGAATCAGGCTCTTACTTTCACCAGGAGATCTCACTTCTGGGGGCTGACTGGGGCCATCTTGCTTTCTCAGTAGCAAAGAACGTGCTGCTCCATGAAAGAGGGGTTCTCGGTGAGCTAAAGCTCACAGGTCCTGTAGCTGGATCTCCAGTCTGGAGAACTGGTCCTTCCTGCATGGGCTGCTTACTGTCTTGAAATCCATGTCCTGTCATGAAGACCAGAGAGGATGGTAGGAGTGCTTTGGAAACTGGATGTCCTGTGGACAGCCAAGGGTCTTCCATTAAATCTGAAACTCCTGCCATACTATGCTTCCTGCAGTGTGGCTCTGACTGTGCCTCTACTCTCCTCCCAAACCCTCGGTGTCTCCCTACTGCCTGTAAGGGACCTCATGTTCCTCAGGGAGGCGTCCCAGCCCTCTCCAGGAAGACCTGCCACAAAGTCTAGGCTCAAGTTTTTGGAGAGCCTCCTCTCCTTGCTCAGGTCTCCAGGAAGACCTGCCACAAAGTCTAGGCTCTAGTTTTTGGAGAGCCTCCTCTCCTTGCTCTGATTCAATGGTTTTCCTTAACTTGCTGCTCTCATATTTCCAGATCCTGCTCATCTTTGAAGGCCACCTTCTTCACAAAACTCAAATGCATCCACATTTATCCAACTTATGCTGAGGACTTCACGCCCCTTGACTTCTTGAAATCCTTACTCTAATTTAAACATGGCCACACTCCTATCTGCAAGAGTTAAGTGAGTGTAAGCACACAGTGGGAGGGAAAGCATACAACGCACATCCAGGGTTTGAATTTTGGCTCTGTCACTTAGAGTGTGATCTCAGGGAAATTAGTTAACTGCCCTGAGCCTTAGTTTTCTTATTTGTAAAACAGGGACAGTTACTCCCACTCACAGGATTATTGGTAGATCAGTGGCTCTCAGCTCTGTGCGTGTGTGGGTGGGTGGCTGTGCATGCTCTGGCAACATGCATTTTTGGTTGTCTCAATTTGGGAGGGACACTAATGGTATCTAGTGGGTTGAGCCCAGGGATACTTTAAGCATCCTATGATACAGGCATATCTCACCTTTTTGCACTTTTTTTTTTTTTACAAATTCAAGATTTGTGGCAACCCTGCATAAACAAGTCGATGGGTGCCATTTTTCCAATAACATTTGCTCACTTCATGTCTCTGTGTCGTGTTTTGGTAATTTTTGCAATATTATAACTTTTTCATCATTATTATGTTTGTTGTGGTGATCTCTGATCCATCATCTTTAATCTACTATAGTAATTGTTTTGGGGATCCACAAACCACACCCACATAGCATGGTGGACTTAATCCATAAATGTATCTGTTCTGACTGCTTCACTGACTAGCTGCTCCCCCCATCTGTCTTCCTCCTTTTGAGCCTCCTAATTCCCTGACCCATAGCAATATTGAAATTAGGACAATTAATTGCCCTCAAATTGGCCGTTAAGTGTTCAAGTGAAAGGAAGAACCACACGTCTCTTGCTTTAAATCAAAAGCTAGAAATGATTAAGCTTCATGAGGAAGGCATGCCGAAAGCTGAGACAGGCTGAAAGCTTGGCCTCTAGTGCCAAAGAGTTAGCCAAGTTGTGAATGCAAAGGAAAGTTCTTGAAGGAAAATTAAAAGTGCTACTCCAGTGAGCACATGAATGATAAAAAAAAAAAAAAAAAAAAAGCAAAACAGCCTTATTGCTGATATGGCGAATGTCTGAGTGGTCTGGATAGAAGATCAAACCAGCCACAATATTCCCTTAAGCCAAAGCCTAATCCAGAGCACGGCCCTAACTTTCTTCAATCCTATGAAGCTGAGAGGAGAGGAAGCTGCACAATTAAAGATTGAAGCTAGCAGAGGTTGGCTCATGAGGTTTAAAGAAAGAAGCCGTCTCCATGATATAAACGTGCAAGGTGAAGCAGGAAGTTTTCCAGAAGATCCAGCTTGGATAATTAATGAAAGTGGCTGCACTAAGCAACAGATGCTCAATGAAGACGAAATAACCTTCTCTTGAAAGAAGATGCCAAGCTGACTCTTTTGTTTGGTGACTTGAAGTTGAAGCCAGCGCTTAGTTATCATGCTGAAAATCCTAAGGCCTTTAAGAATTATGCTAAATCTGCTCTCCCTGAGCTCTGTAAATGTAATAACAGCACCTGGATGACAGCACATCTGTTTACAACGTGTTTACTGAATAATTTAAGCCCACTGTTGAGACCTACTGCTCAGGAAAAAAAAAGATTCTTTTAAAAATATGACTGCTCATGGACAAAGCACCTGGTCACCCAAGAGCTCTGTTGGAGAGGGGAAATGAAGTTTTCATGTTTGCTAGCCCGACATCCATTCTGCAGCTCACGGGTCAAGGAGTCATTTCTACTTTGAAGTCTTAGTCCTAAAGAAATACATCTCAGAAAGCTCTAGCCATCATAGATAGTGATTCCTCTGATGGATCTGGGCAAAGTACACTGAAAACCTTGTGGCAAGGCTTCACCGTTCTAGATGCCATGAAGAACATTCATGATTCATAGGAGGAAGTCAAAATATCAACATAAACGGGAGTTTGGAAGAAGTTGATTCCAACCCTCATGGATGACTTTGAGGGCTCAAGACTCCCGTGCAGGAAGGAACTGCCGATGTGGTAGAAATAGCCGGAGAACCAGAATCAGAAGTGGAGCCTGAATATGGGACTGATTGCTGCAACCTCTTGATAAAATTTGAATGGATGAGAAGTGGCTTCTTAGGGATGAGCAAAGAGGGTCGTTCCTTGAGATGGAAGAGACTTCTGGTGAAGATGCTGTGAAGATGGTTGAAATGATAACAGAGGATTGAGAATATTACATAAACTTAGTTGATAAAGCAGTGGCAGGGTTTGAGAGGTCTGACTCTGATTTTAAAAGAAGTTCTGTGGGTAAACTGCTATCAAACAGCACCACGTGTTCCAGAGAAATTTTTCGTGAAAGGAAGTGGCAAACTCCGTTGTTGCTTTGTCTTAAGAAGTCACCAGTGGCCACAGTTTTCAGCAGCCACCACCCTGACAAATCAGCAGCCTCCCACACTGAGGCATAAGTTCCTATCAGCAAAAACATTATGACTTGCTGAAAGCTCGGATGATGGTTAGCATTTTGAAAAAAAAAATCTTTTCTACATTTATTTATTTTTGAGAGACAGAGCATAGTGGGGGAGGGGCAGAGAGAGAATAAGACACAGAATCTGAAGCAGGCTCCAGGCTCTGAGCTGTTAGCACAGAGCCCGATGCGGGGCTTGAACTCACAGATCGCAAGATCATGACCTGAGCCGAAGTTAACCGACTGAGCCACCCAGACGCCCCGATGGTTAGCATTTTTTAGCATTGAAGTATTTTGAAATTAAGGTATGTACATCGTTTTAGAAATGATGCTCTTCTTCACTTAATAGACTACAGTAGAGTGTAAATGCAACTTTATACGTTCTAGGAAACTAAAAAATTCATTTGACTCGCTTTACTGTGATACTGGCTTTATTGTGGTGGTCTGAAACTGAAGCCACAATATCTTTGAGGAATGCGTGTACCTGGGACAGCTCCCCACAGTAAAGAATCCTCTGGCCCCAAATCTCAGTAGTGGCAACATTTAGAAACCTGGTATAGATAAAATACTGTAGAGATGTAATAAGGTGCCTGTGGGCTCTATGGTTCACAGTAGGTGCTTCATAAATGTCCGTCCTTCTCTCAGCTCTTCACGGGCAAGAAAAGTATCTGATTCATCCCTGTGCGGACCTCAGCAGCCAGTGCAGAGTGGCTGAATGTTAGAATCAGGAAGGAAGGAAAGAAGGTAAAGAGGGGATATTTTTATTCTTCCAGGTTCTACAAAAAGGCGGTTGACGGCTTCAGTTTGGGGAGGTGAAGGTGCCTGGGTAGTAAGAGGGAGGGGGTCTCCACACAGAATGTTATTTGGAAGGGAGGTTGGTCGTTGAAGAACCAGGGCTGGGAGCTGTGGGGAGATCCCTCCAAGCGGTGCCTGCCCCTCTTAGGCTCATGTCACTTAATGGACAGGGTGCTTTTTGTTTCTGGCTCTGAATCATGGTGCCACCAGTGAGGAGGAATGTGACATGATTCAGGCTGTAGGGCTTGACCATCGCAAGCCACCCAAGTGACTATTTCGGTAATAACACTATGCAGTTTTATATCTTCCTTTCATCGCCCATCTCAAAGCACAGTGCAAACATTAATTAAGGCTCCTGGCATTCCATGAGGCATTGTGTGTAAATATCACTCTCCCCACTGGGCTGAAAAGGTAAACTGAGCCAGGGAAGGGCACGTGGCTCAGCCCAGCGCAGTTCCTGCCTTATTGAGGCTGCATCTTGGAGAAGATGCTAGGGGTTTGGTTGCCTCCTCACCCCATAAACTATGACTTCTTTCCCTTCTTCCCCAGGTTCTCTTGGTGATACTAAGAACAGAAATGGTTTCTTGTTCCCCACTAGGGCAGCCGGGAGTGGGCTCCAATGCAGAGGTGAAGGTCACAGGGAGCCTCTCATTCTTAAATATGCCCCTTGACTGCATGCCCCTATCTCTGCGGGGCGGCAGCCAGGGAGCAGAAGTTGATATCAGAAGGGAAACGAAACTTTGTGTTTTTTTTGGGGGGGGGGTACTTTATCTCTCTTTGGAACTTAAATGCTTTTCCCACCATGTTAACAAATAAGCAAATTGGGTTAGGCACAGAAGAGTGTTCCTTGTATTATTCTTGCAAATTATCCGTAAATTTGAAATTACTTCCGAATTTCAAAGAAAAAGGGAAAAAAATCAGTGCTTTTCTACAGCCACAGAGCTTTCCCAGAGCCGAAATGGCCAAGGCAGCGACTGAGTCCCAATGGAGCATTGGAGGCAGGAGGAGAACGTGTTCTGTAAAAAAAAAAAAAAAGAAAGAAAGAAAAGAAAAGAAAAAAACCACAACTAAATCATGCAGGAGAAGCCCCCGCACCCTGCATCTCCGAGGAGGCTGTGCCCACGGCTGGGCCGCCCGCCGGCCCGGCCCGGCCCCTCCCCGCCACCGCGCCGACACTGCCCCCGGCGGTGACTCACGCCTGGACCGTTTAAATACGGGGAGTGCCGGGCCCGCCGCACTCATGCTGCCGCCTTGAGCCGGCCGCGTCCTGCTCTCGGGCTCCCTCTGGTCGACGGCGGGCGGGCGCCGAGCTGCTGGTAAGTGGGCAGGCCGGCCGCCGCGCCCTCCCTCCCTCCCTCCCTCCCTCCTGCCGGCCAGCGCCCCGGCTCTGTCCCCCACCTCGCGTCAGGCAGGCCGGCGTCCAGGGGAGAGGCGGGCGGGGTGCCTGGGGATGCTCTCTGGAGGGGGCCAACCCCCGCGACCCTGGGGCCACCCGCCCCCTGCCCCACTTACCCTTACCGCCCCATGAGGTCAGTCTGCGGTGCTGCCCAGGTAGTTTTCAGATGCCCCGAAAGTTAACTAAACTATCCCGGGGACTGTGCTATTAGGGGAAGAAGTTCCCTTTTTCCAAGGTTCGGGTTATTTCGAACCCGCGTCCTTTCCCCCAGCACTTACTGTGGTGGCCGCCAGTGGCTTGCCCGGCGTGTGGCTCTGTCCAGGACCAGTGGAGGGTTTCCCAGAAGACAGATCTGTCCTCTTTTCCCGGCCTTATCATTGCTATAAAAGTGGCTTCAGCAGAAGTGCCCGCCCAGTTCGGATCTCCAATTTGGATTTCGGCTGTGGACTGAGCATCGTTTCGGGGTCTAAGTTTGTGTGTGGCTTAGGCGGCCGGCAGCCTTGCCCTCTCGCCAGCCAGATGTGTCTGGGGGTGGCCGGGGCTGCTGGCTCTGAGCTGGGAGTCGGGGCTGGGTGTGCATGTAAAATCCTGTGACTGAGGCACCCTTACCCGCATCTCTGCTCAAATGTAGAGGCAGGAGTGGGGCCACAGAACCAACTGTGGAAAAGCAGAACTTTTCTAGAGCTTCCCCCCTGTGCTGAAGTGTGAGAGAGCCAGTCTACCTCCAGGGCCAGATGTATTACCTCAGGGCAGGCCTCGATGCTCTTGGATTAAGGTGTCACTCAGACTGAAGGTGCCAGCACCTTCTGGGATTATAGCACTGGATCTCCAGCGACTCCCAGATATGCTGGTGCCACTGTCTCCATAATTTAGAAATTCTCTAACGGCTGTCACTTCTTTCACGGCACTGATGGGACATCGGGGGTACAGTCAGGACCGGACAGTCCCATTTGCCTGTGGTCTTGAGTCAGTGGGTGGGCTCGGCAGTGATGAGACAGGCCTGGGAGAGAGGTCAGGGCCAGGGGGGAGCGTTGTAAACAGACCCTGCAGAAAGTCAGGGCACTGGAGGCTACCTGGGCTTGCTCCGTAAATGCCGGGCGTGGTGGGCTGCAGATGGGAGTAGTTCCAGATGCCAAGACATAAGGAGAGATGGGGGAGAAGCTGTCCCCACTCAGTCCTGCCAGCACATGCTCCCGAGGCTGTGATTACACATGGCAAATTGCTTCCCTAAATCCCGACCACAAACGAATGACTATAACTTCTGGTTTCACTGCCTCTCTGGGGCTCTTGGGACATAGGATTTAGAAACTTTTTCCAAGATGCTTTGTTGAGAGGTTCATCCATTTCTGTCTGTTTTGGGTCCCCTGGGGGTCACCCCGAGCAGGGGGCTGTAGCCGGTGGCTTCTTTCATAAAAGCGTCGGTCAAATGGGAGCTTCTCCCCTGCTCCGCTGACAACTTTGTTAGTATCTCCTGCCCCTTCCTGCGAGCTAATTACAGGCCTGCTTTGGCCTCTGCAGGAAGCCCTACCTCCCCTAACCCTGGGCTGGAAAGGACTTGCTTTTTCTTACTCATGTTCATTTTTAAACAAGTGAAGAATGTTTTGGCTTTGAAGGACCAGGAGAGATGGGGTCAACAATCGAGTCAGGTGGGGGATGAGCCTTGGGGCTCCAGCATGCTTTGTGTTTGGGGTAGAGCATTCCTAATTTGGGTAAAACCCTGAGGGGGCTGTGTGTTCAGATTATGGGATTAATCCCTTCTGGCAACCCCTTCTGCTCTTCCAGGCCACTCAGGTGAAATTGAGCCAACATAGCATCAGAGCAGCCTTAAGGAAGGACATCCCTCAAACAATGCAGGCTGGGAGTAGGGAGGGGTACTTGATCTTGGTTAATAATGCTGGACAGCTGGAGGGTGGATTGCATGTGAGCCTGAGATCATTTTAGGACAGAGGGAGTAAAGCCACCTCTTCCCCCCTTTCAGGCACTGCCAGACACGTGGTGGATAAGGTCCTGAAGCCTCATGATAAGGTTCAGGGGCTCACCAAGCTCTCCAGTTAGGCAGAGTCCTGATCTGGATGTCAGGAACCTTCAACTGACTGTATGACCTTGAACAAGTCCGTTCCTCCTCTGGGCCCCTTAGTTTTCCCATCTACAAAATGACCAGATGGTTTGACAGGATAGTCACAAGGCCCTTGCACCTCCGATGTCCTGGGCTCTAAGTGCTGCTTTTGGAAATAGCCTGTACTGCTACGTTCAAATTAGCATAAATCTCAGATTTCTGGCAGCGGTGACGAAAGGGCCGGGGAAGGGAATATTGGTAGAGGTCTCTGGGCGAGGTCTGTGATTTGGCCTTCAGCCTCCTTGATCCTGAGGTCAGTCTCTCTGTTCTTGGCAGGAAATGACACAGGTCAGGAGTATGTATCTGAGCTGGGCTAGACCCCAGTGAGTGCTTCTGAGTATAGACCATGGACACCTACATCAGTGTCCCTTGGGGAATTTGTTAAATGCTGCAGAGTCTGGGGCCCACCCAGGCCTAGGAATCAGGATCTCTGTGGGTGGAGTCTCAAGAGATCCTGGTTTTACTCAACAGCAGAACGAACAGTAACTATCAGTGACATTTATTGGGTACTCATTCTGTGCCAAGAACGACTCTCAGTGCTTTGTGGGTAGGATTCATTTAATCCCCACAGCTGCAATGCTACTTCTATTCAACAAGCATCCCAGGATCTTCCAGGTGATTTTTATCTACTGATTTGGGGTGTAGGGTGGTTACCCCCCGTTTAGTGCGATGGGGACGTCTGGATGCACTGAGCCTCTCAGTCAGTGGCTTTAAGCCCGTTGACCAAGCACTGATGAGCAACTTGATAGAGGCTGATACTGGCTGGAGGGGGTGGCAGAGTTGCTGGGGGTGGGGGAAGACAACCCCTCAACAGCTCCAAGCCTGACATCTCCCTCGGCTCGATGGGGCAGCATGTCACTGCAGGTGAGGCCATGCTTAGGGGAAGACCTCTGTGGGGAGAGGGCACAGGCCAAGGAAGGAGATCTCTCAGGTCCTCAGTTTCCCCGGGTGCACTGGAGGGGGTCAAGACCAGAGGCTCCCCAATCCCATGAAATGGCTCTTGGCTATTTGAAGATGCACTGATTAAGAAGCGGGGTTGCCCTGCCTGGGAAACTTCTGCAACAAGGTAGACCTGAAAAGATGGGTATGAGTTCCTCAGTCTTGGCATGAAGGGGCCAGGCCAGGTAGCGTTGCCAGCCGTTCAGGGTAACCTGCGTGGTCTATGGGAGGGAGGGTAGGTGAATGGTGGGGCTTCAGGCTAGATTTCCTTTCTGTCTCCAGTCAGAAGATATCAGAGCTATCAAGGGCCCTTGGAAGTCTTTACAGGAGGCCTGGAGAATGTACCCAAACTCTCACTCCAGTTTAACATCAAGACCAGCGTCGCACATCTGTCTCCCAGGCTTTTTCCAGAAGTTTGCTCCGTGGCATTGCAATAAGAAGGCATCTCCTCCCAGGGAACCTCATGTTTAGGGGATGTGAATGATGGTAATAAACCAAAAAAGTGCCAACCCACCAACCAACAAAGCCCAGGGCTTCAACGCTAATTATGTGTTCACTCATGAGTCACAGGCAGTTCTTGCTGAAGAGACTCACAAAGTGCCTGGGCCAAGTGCTTCTACTCCTGGGGAGGGACCGCGTCGGGGTGTCCGGGTGAGCTGCCTGTCCGTCTGCTTGGCTTACTGAATTCCTGGGCCGGCGACAGACCCCGGGCTGTCCCTCCTCCTAGGACAGGGGCTGGGCTGAGTCGCTGCAGTGACTGAGGACGCCTTTGGCCGCCTGGAGGAGGAGGGTATAATTAGGGTAGCTTTGTGGGTCTTTAACTGGCATTTGTCACGGCTGCCAAGCGGCACCGGGCAGCGTGTGCTATTAGGCTGCTGTGTGCCGGGCTCCTGAGCACGCCCGCAGCACTCGCTGGCTGGCCAGCCCCGCGCCTGTGGCCCCTCCGTCCCCTGAGGGCTCTGTAGCTGGGTTGGAGGTGGGCCCTCTGGAGGTCCTCTGGAGCAGTCGGTGCCTTGTGGCGGGAACAAGTGCTGGAAAACAGGAAGCTGCTGCGTGTGGCGCTGGGGTGGACTCCGCAGACATAAGGATTTATAAGAAGGAAAATCTGCAAATTCTTGCAATGTTTGTCAAGCTGAGTGTGGTCCATTTTGAACAACAGTGGCTCTGTTCCCATAAGGGAATTATCTTTTCTCTCTTCTTCTCAAGCCGTGAGGCACCCTCCCCTGGCCCTGGGCCCTCCCTGAGACTGGCATGACGCCCTCCCCACCTCCCCCCGCCCCAGCTGGGGAATGCAGACTCAGGGAAGGTCTGAGATGGCTTCCTCAGAGGGCATCTCATCCCGCACCCTCACTTACAGATGGGGAAATCTGACAGGGACTGCCTTGGACTTGCCAGGTTGTGGGCACTTAAGTTAGTCCCCGACATTGGGACCACGGCACCATTTTGAAGCATGGTGAGCATAGAAGTAGAAATTAAAAATAAATGAAGCACATCACATTACCAGGAGCATTTAGAGCTTCTCCTTTTTTTTTTTTAAATTTTTTAATGTTTATTTATTTTTGAGAGAGAGACAGAGGCAGAGCATGAGGGGGGGAGGGGCAGAAAGAGAGGGAGGCACAGAATCCGTAGCAGGCTCCAGGCCCTGAGCTGTTGGCACAGAGCCCGACGTGGGGCTCGAGCCCACAGATTGTGAGTACCTGACCTGAGCTGAAGTCAGACGCTTAACCAACTGAGCCACCCAGGCGCCCCATTTTGTTGTCAGTCCAGGGGGTAAGTCTTTCACACACACATGTACCAAGGAGATGGGCAAACACCCACACCTGTCCACACAGACCCTTGGGAGCACAGGCACAATTAGCTGGGTATATGGATCTCACATCCTTGCTCTGGACTCAGCCTTAGAATCCCAAAATCTTGGGGGATAGACAGGACATCAGCTGTCATCCAGTTCAATACCCTCCCAGCTGTAGGAATCTCCCCTCCGGCATCCTTTCCAGAGAGTTGGTCTGCCTCTGCTTGAACACTTCCAGTGATGGGGAGCTTACTAACGCCATAGGTTGTCCATTCTGATTCAGACAGTGGTGAGCTGAAATGTGCTCCCCTACAGTTTCTGCACACCACTTTTGACCTCTGGAGCCACAGGAAGGCTGCCTTCTGTGTCCCAGGGCAGTCCTTCATGTATTCTTAGCAAGTGCTTATAGCCTCCTCCTATCTTCTTCCAGGTATCTATCCACAGTTCCTTCAACGGGTGCTCGGAGGTTCTCATTTCTAGGTCCCCTCACCGTCCTCTTACCCTTCTCTACAGGGCCTTCAAGGGACCAGTTTGTTATTGGCCTTCTTGAAGCTGGGGCACAGAAGCACAGGTGTGGCCTGATGAGGGCCATGTAGAAGAAGACCGTCACTTTCTTTGTTCCACACTTAATACTTCTGTTAATGCAGGCTAAGATCGACATTAGTTTTTCTGGCCAGTCTTCTTTCTCCGCTACGATCAATAAAAAGTCTTACGTCTTTCCCCTGGGGTGGATGTTGAGTCACTTTTTCTGTGCCCCCTGTTTAGGCTGTTCATTTTCTACTCTTAAGTTCTGGACCTTCTTTTGTCTATACAAATTTGTGCTTCTGGATGTGTCTATAGCTTCATTGGACCCCATTCCTCTGCGTCTAGACTCCGGTGGCCAAGTTTTTCTTTCTTTCTTTTCTCCAACATGTTACATAGTTACTCAAGTCCTTAATGCAAAAATACAACAGGTCGGGGGCTTGGATGGGCTGTGAATAAATGAAAAATCAAGGTCTGGGTGGGGAGAGATAAACTTGGGTTCTGTCCTCAGAGTAGGCTTGTTGAGAGGGCAGGAAAAGGGTGCACTGAGTTAAGGCCAGGTTGGGAAGCCTGGATTATTCTGAGTTATGGGCCAGACTTTGGACTCCATGAGTTCAGGAAGAGAGGCTAGAGAAATACCTTCCCCACCCAGCCAGTTTATGCCTCACATGCCATCATTTCAGATTCCTTGCTCTGACCTGTATTGCACTGCAATAACACTCAGAGCACTCACCCAAGAATCTGGAGGTCCCGGATTTAAGCTCTGAGCCTCAGTTTCCCTGCTTCCTTCATCCCCAGAAAATAGTGGGGATGTATGATCAGCCGTTCTTCGCCTTTGGAAGTTAGAGACCCCTTTGAACCTCAGTTGGAAGTTACAGATACTGCTTTACACATACTCAGAAATCTCTAATCCCCTTAGGTAAGATTTCCAAGATTGAAAACACTTTGAGGCCTTCCTGCCTCCTTGAGTCTATAGAGTCCAAGTCGTGGATGACCTCGAACAACCGCACACATTTGCACAACACTGTGCAGGACACCCCCACATCCATTCTTCTGTTTGCTCCTCCCAGCGGCCTCAAGAAGGGGCAGAGGCTATCCTCCCAATTTAACACACGAGAAAGCTGAGCTTGAAGGTTTCAAGTTTCCTTTCAGGTCAAACAGCTAGTTAGTGGTTCTTAACTCTACGTAGGGCTCAGTGCCCACAGCTCATGACTCCACCACATTGTATACGTTATATATCTAAATATATATATATATATATATATATACACACACACATATCTGTATATGTATCACTTCTGACCTTTGATCTTAAATATCACCTCTGACCTCAAATATCGAACCTTTCATGGGTTTGGGCTCCATTCCCAGATCAGCACCATGCCTTGTGGGAGCATATGGCCCTACCACCTTTCAGCTCAAAGTGCATCCCAAGTTTTCTGGGACTTACTCAAGGCCACTCAATGTTTCTTTGTGGAAACTGGAACTATACCCAGAAGGTAGACCCCAGGCATTGGCTCCTTCCAGAGAGACAGGAAGTGGCATAGATCATTTCCTTTCACTGGGAAGGGTTTGAATTAAAGCCGGGAAGGGGTACCGAAGGGCCAGGTTGTCAGTGATGGTGATGGGGCAGGGAAGTGCTGGGAAGTGCCAGGCAGAGGAAAAGCTGAACTTGCCCTCTCGTCCTTTCTGCCAGATCAGCAGCGCATCCCACCTTTGTTGGCTGCTGCTGCTTTCCCAGAAGAGGCCCATGTTTGTGGTCTTAGCATCTTCTGCCAGGTCTCATTTCCTATCTGCTCCTCCCCAGGAGGTCATGTTCAACCAGCCAGTTAGTTGCGCTGTGAGGGATACAAGGATGCGTCTGATCCAAGGGGCTGGATCCAGGGTACAACCCAGACAAGATACTGTTCCTGCCTTAAGGAATCTCTGGGGATGAATGATGAACATCCCTGCCCTTGAAAAACTTATTGACTAGAGAGGGACAGAGATGGGGACGCAACGAATTCTGAACGAGGCCAGCTGTGGCATGGCCATAATGGACACTGGGAAGACCACCTGCATGGGAGGGTAACTAATGCTGACTCACAGAATCTGGGGAAAGCTTCCTAGAGGCGACTGCATTTGAGCTAGACTTGGAAGTATGGGGAAGATTTAGATGAGGACAAAGAGCACTCCGGGTGGGGGAATTACTTGGCATGTGGGAAAGGTGAAGGGGCTTGCTGACCGGACCGTAAGTAGCATATGGCAGGGCATGTGGTTGTGGGGTTCAAAGGCAAGCCGGTGTTTGGCACCAAAGGTTGACGTGGGCTTAAAAATAACAGCAGTGTTGGTGAGATGACCCTGACTCACGTGTGCTCTCTCCCCTTGCAGAGGCCATGTCGCTGAAACATTACCTTCTTTTGCTGGTGGGCTGCCAAGCCTGGAGTGCAGGGCTGGCCTACTATGGCTGCCCAACTGAGTGTACCTGCTCCAGGGCCTCCCAGGTGGAGTGCACTGGGGCACGCATCGTGGCAGTGCCCACTCCCCTGCCCTGGAATGCCATGAGCCTGCAGATCCTCAACACGCACATCACTGAACTCAACGAGTCCCCATTCCTCAACATCTCAGCCCTCATTGCCCTGAGGATTGAGAAGAACGAGCTGTCCCACATCGTGCCTGGTGCCTTCCGTAGCCTGGGCTCGCTGCGTTACCTCAGCCTTGCCAACAACAAGCTTCAGGTGCTGCCTATTGGCCTCTTCCAGGGCCTGGACAACCTCGAGTCGCTCCTTCTGTCCAGCAACCAGCTGGTGCAGATCCAGCCGGCACACTTCTCCCAGTTCAGCAACCTCAAGGAGCTGCAGTTGCATGGCAACCACCTGGAATATATCCCTGATGGTGTCTTTGACCACCTGGTGGGCCTCACCAAGCTCAATCTCGGCAAGAATAGCCTCACCCATCTCTCGCCCAGGGTCTTCCAGCGCCTGGGCAACCTCCAGGTCCTCCGGCTGTATGAGAACAGGCTCTCAGAAATCCCCATGGGCACTTTTGATGGGTGTGGAAACCTCCAGGAGCTGGCTCTGCAGCAGAACCAGATTGGTATGCTCTCCCCTGGCCTCTTCCACAACAACCGTAACCTCCAGAAGCTCTATCTGTCCAACAACCACATCTCCCAGTTGCCCCCTGGCATCTTCATGCAGCTGCCCCAGCTCAACCGTCTCACGCTTTTTGGGAATTCCCTGAAGGAGCTCTCTCCGGGGATCTTTGGGCCCATGCACAACCTGCGTGAGCTTTGGCTCTACGACAACCACATCACTTCTCTGCCTGACAACGTCTTCAGCAACCTCCGCCAGCTGCAGGTCCTGATTCTCAGCCGTAACCAGATCAACTACATCTCCCCAGACGCCTTCAATGGGCTGGTGGAGCTGCGGGAGCTGTCCCTCCACACCAATGCGCTTCAAGAGCTGGACGGGAATGTCTTCCGCATGTTGGTCAATCTACAGAACATCTCCTTGCAGAACAACCGCCTCAGACAGCTCCCAGGGAATATCTTTGCCAATGTCAATGGCCTCATGACCATCCAGCTGCAGAACAACCAGCTGGAGAACCTGCCCATGGGCATCTTCGATCACCTGGGGCACCTGTGTGAGCTGAGGCTCTATGACAACCCCTGGAGATGCGACTCAGACATCCTACCACTCCGCAGTTGGCTTCTGCTCAACAAGCCCAGGTTGGGGACAGATACTCTCCCGGTATGTTTCAGCCCACCCAGTGTCCGAGGCCAGTCCCTCATCATCGTCAGCATCAGTGCCGCTGTCCCCAGTGTCCAGGTCCCAGTGATCCCCGAGGTGCCCAGCTACCCGGAAACACCACAGTACCCGGACACACCCAGCTACCCCGACACCACCCCCATCTCCTCCACTACTGAGTTCACCAGCTCCGTGGAGGACTACACCGACCTGACCACCGTTGAGGTCACCGATGACCGTGGCACGTGGGGCATGACCCAGGCCCAGAGCGGGCTGGCCATTGCCGCCATTGTCATTGGCATCATTGCCCTGGCCTGTTCCCTGGCTGCCTGCATCTGCTGTTGCTGCTGCAGGAAGAGGAGCCATGCGGTCCTGATGCAGATGAAGGCACCCAACGAGTGTTGAAGAGGCGGGCTGGAGGCGGAGCTGGGGGACAGTGGGACCACTGGAAGATCTGGGAATTTCATTGTTCCACCTCCACCCCTGGGTCCACAGAGCCATCCCCTGCTTCCTCTCTGCTCCCCAAGAGAAAGGCTCCCCCCCCCAACTTTTTCCTGACCTGCCTGGTTCTCCTATAGAGAACTACAGGAGAATCAGCTCTTTCAGGGCCTTCGTAACCACCAGGGAGATCGAACTGGCCATGGCAAAACCCCCCTGGGGTTTCTAATTCATGTCTAATTCACTCAAGAAGGCCCCTCTCCACAGCCTCACCAGCTCTCCTCCAAGAACAAGCTTCCCTGTGTCCACGGCCCTGCTGGCCTCTGTAGACTCCGTTCCCATGTCTGCTCACTTTGTGGGAATAGTTCTCCCCGGGGGGGGTGGGGGCAACTCCCCTCCCAAGTATGATGTAAGTTGATTCCCCTTCCTTCGCTTCCCACCCCCCGCCTGTGGCATGGCTGTCCCCTGTCCCCTGAAATGAAAGGTCTCCCTCAATGTTCTGCTCCTGAAGGCAGGGTGAGTTCTGTCCTCAAAGAAGGCTTCCACCCACTCAACTGGCTTCCTGAGAGTGGCCAAGCACCCTGGCTTTCGGATGCTGTGAAAGAGACAAGGAGGGACCATGTCGCTCAGTTCCTGTGGAGAGGGCCACTGTCAACATCTCTCACGGGATCGTTATCTGGAAAAGGAAGAAGGGCACCAGTGCAATAAGTCAGCCTCGTGGAGAATATTTCTGAACTGCAGACTTTGCTTTGAAAATTTTGGTCCCTTAGGGAATAAGATCATGTAGAATGTCTGCCCCCTAAAAACATTTAAAATCAGTTTATTGGTACTGGATGGAGAAAGCACCCAGGTACCAGGGGGCCCTTATGTTCACCCCTAGGGTTTTTCTCTTTTAACTTTTTATTGAAGTGTAGCATACGTACAGAAACGTGGGAGTGTGATCATGTAGAGTTGGATGGATCTTCACAAACAGTTCATACCCATGTAATCAGCATCCACATCAAGAAACAGAGTATCACTAGTATCTTCAATACTGGGCTTTAACTGGAGAATACAGGCTTTTGGAGATGGGTCCCCATGAGCCAAGCCAGCCCCTCACTGTCCCTGCCAGCCAGCCCTTGCAAAGGCCCAGCTGCCAGGGGTGGCGGAGAGGATGTGGGTACATTCCGGCCTAGACAGCAGATGTTATTAGATCCCCACGCCCCAAGGCACCCAGGATGGCCAGGTTAGAGGCATCTTGACTGCAGAAGACCTTTCTCTGCCTGCAAGCTGTCTGCTGCTGATCGGAGGCCCCTCTGCCTGGCCCTTTTATGGGCATGCTATGCCTTATATCTGTTTTTAATTTTCACTCCCCATTTGAGGGAAGTGAAATAGTTCAGAGATGAGATCCTTTAATTGAAAAGCCAAGTGTAATGGAACCCAGTAATCCTGTTAGTGTGGTAAAATCCCCCATCAGTCAGCTAGACACGGACGTTCATCACATACAGCAGGCAACATCAGGGCATACAGAGAGGTCACTCTGGGTCAGGGGGCTCTCTGGGACTCCTTGTGCCTGTGGCCTGGTTATGAGAGTGGAGTTGTTTGGTCCGGGGTTATAATAGTCACATAAATGCCTGCCTTTGTCACCCTTCCTGCTCCACACACATTCACACTGGTAAAGAAATTTTGCTCAGGGCAACTCACATCTTCGTCTGGACAACTGGTCTATCAGTTGAGAGGTAAAAACAGTGAAATGGAGAATTTCGGGTGCCTATGTCTGCCCAGGAAAGAGCTGCAGCCAATGCTATCATGATTGGGAAACCTGACTGGCTCTTACTAGTTTCCTCTGTAGCACAAGACGAATGGGAAATCCCGAGAGGCCTTAGCAGCACGGTGCTACGAGGTTCCCAACAAAAAGGGTCCATGAAGGGATGTGCTAACTAGTACACTTAGTAGTGTTACACTCTCTGTCCCAGAGAATCTGGGAGAGACAGGGCTTGTCAAAGGCAAAAGACATCTTCTCTCCAAGGTAAATCTGGGCCTCCAAAATGTTTTCAAAATATTTATAGCAACTAGTGGACAGGTACTGACACTTGCCAGAGCATGGAAGGAAGTGAGCCCAGAGCTTGGGGCATGGGCATCATTCCACTGATGGTGCTGCCCTATTCGATCCTGGGGCCATCAAGGGAAGCGGCCTGCTTTCCTCCAGACAGGAAGCATGGTGTGGCACCGCCTCCGGTGTCTCGTTGTACAAGGGTGCAAGTGGGCCAGAGATAGCAGGGAGGTGAGGAAGGAGTCATCTTCATCCAGTGTGTCCCCTTTACCTGACCCTCTGGTTTGCCTGTCCCTTTCTTTCATCAGAGTGGCTTGGATGGAGCCACTGGGCCTCCAATTCTTCGGCAGGTGTCTTGGCCTCTGCACCATGTTGTCTGGTCAGGAAGCTACCAGAAAAGCTGGGTGGAGTTTCCTTTCCCACAAGATATTGCATTTGCTCACTTCTCAGCGCTGGAGCGAGCTGCTTTGTCCCCCAAGGCTGAGGTAGGGCACAGAGTTCACTTTAATTTTTCACCTTGCCGGTACTAGCAGCTTCCATTAATGTTAATGTTGCAGGAAAGATAATAAAAGCCAGTTAGAACCACTGTTTAGCGACGATGCTTACGTAAGTGCGTAGATACCCTTTAAAGCACTTAACGAGCATTTTCTTTTTAAACTTCACAACTCCCTTGTGCATAGGTACTACCGTTATCCCTTTGAAATGGGTCTAAAATCACTTTCTTCTGCAACATTATTCAGTGGACTGTGGGTTTCCTTTCTGTCTTCAAACTTTGTACGAGACCTTGTGGCCTGTCCTGCGCTTTCATCAGTCGAGAAAATGGGAGTCACTTTCCTGTTGCTTCTTATAGTCCCAGGCATGGGAACGTCATGTGGTAGTGTGTGGACCAGAAGCCTGGTCAATACAGGAAAACATGAAGTCACCCGTCCCTTACAAAAAAAAGGCCCCTCTCATGGAAACTGTTGGGGCTGTGTGTATGCTCTCTTCCTCTTTAGGAGTTAAGGGCGCAGCTCAGCTCTCAGGGACTCTTCATGGGCAACAACACAAGTTCACGACCCTTCAGATGTCAGTGCAGAGCAGTTTCAGGAATCTGTTTCCAAACTCAGGAAGCTTCCGGAGAGCAGACAGCTAGAGATAACTAGGTAACTAGAGCTGGTAACCAGACGTTGGCTATATCCCAGCCTTTAGCTACAAACCACTCCGAGCTCAGCCCACAGATCCTACAGTCAGAACCGAATCCAGGGTGCTGGGGAGGTGGTGGAGGGCTCGAGGAAGAAGCCATCACTGGGGTTCGGAGAGGGGGGCCGGGCGGGTGCTTCTCCAGGCCAGACTCCTCCCAGCCTGAATCTCTCCTTCACCTACGGAGAGCTCCTTCTCACCAACCCGTTGCCTTCATGCTGCATTCAAAAGTAGATCATATTCGCCTCGCTTAGAGAATCACTGCAAATAATCCCAGGTGCTTGGTGATGCGTTTAGAGATTTCTAGGCCCCCAGGGTTTTATAGAGTGTGAGCCCTGGTGGGCAGGGTTGGGGGTCCAACTTCGCTGGACGCTGCCCGTAACAACCGTGGTGTACAGAATCAACAATAAATGGTATACACAGGACGCCTGTGCTCTCTATGGACGTCTTGGCTAAGGAACCTCACACCTGTGGATTCTACTCCTGTCACATGCATGCAAGGCTGACCCAGACATCCCCTGACAGAGAGTAGATTCCGAGCTGGGAAAAGGCCTTTCGAAAGTGAGGGGGAACAAAAATGGAGTAACAAATGCTATCTATAGGCCACTGTGGCTGGAAGGAGTCTTAAGAATAGGTTCAACCTGAAGAAAGTGAGATCCAAGGGGGAAATGAATTTCCCACAGTCACCTAGTGAACTGAGCTGAGCTTGGACTGCCGCGGGTCCCCAGACCCCCAGACTGGAGGTTCTTCTATGTCACCAGAAAGGCCACGAAGTCCACTCAGCCTTCATTGACCGTGCACGTGCACACACACACGCACACGCACACACGCAGACTCAGGCGGACAGGGCTCTCCTGCACACCTCAGGACTCCTATCAGTGCTGAGCACCAGGCTCGGTGAGTCACAGGCTGTCAGAAGACACTAGCTCCCTCCAACGTGTCCAGGTGTCCCCAGGACTCGTTCAGGTCTCCAGATTGCAGGGGCTGCCATAGTGGCTGCCATAGTGCTTCAGAAAGGAATGACTCTGCTGTTCCTTTATCCCGCTGCTATGCCCAATAAAGGAGCTTCAAACTGTATTTTCCCGGGCCCTTTTTAGCTCTTAGATCCCTTCTGCCAGGTGTAAGCTTGTCCCAGGAAGCTGGACCTGAATGGGGGTCAATAGTGTGCTCGTTGTGCTTCAATGACTTGGGGCAACGCTTGTTGTCCTTCCTTCACCACTGGACCTGGCCTCTTAGACAAGTTTCTGGAGTTCTGGGTAATGGAAAAAGGGGTTAGAGTCTTTATCCCATTTCCCAGAAGGTGCCTAGAGTTCCTAATGCAAATCTCCCCTTCACACACACACATCAGCCCTCTACCACACCCATTCCACAGATGGGAATGCAGACTTGTAGAGATAAAATAACTTGTGTGAAGTCTGGCTAATTAGGTGAAGAGCCAGGATTCCAACCCAGATCCAGTGATACCCAATTTCTCTTGTTCACCATGATATTGACAAACAGACAAACTCTCTTTCTGCAGATGAGTGTCAACGTGATAAGAACCTATTCAGAGCACAGGGCAGATTGGACTGTTCCCCTAGCCTGGCTGTGAGTCTTCTCCAGAGGTGTGCCCCCTTCATTCACCCCTTGGCCTCTGGCCATTCTTCCAATGTGCCATCTTGCCTCTGTCAGCCTGGGTGCTATGAAGGTGGGTGCTATGAAGGGCGGGTGCTTTGGAGGGTGGGAGTTATGGAGAGCGGGTGCTTTGGAGGGCAGGTGCTATGAAGGGTGGCAGCTATGGAGGTCCACAGGTTTTCTCCCCTCTGACGTGCTCCCATTTTCCTCCGCCAAAGTGTGGATTTGTAATATGTCTCTATTGAAAAATGTTTTCTTGCTACTTTTATCAGACCTTTGTGGTTTGGCTGATGAAATATTAGTTAATATTTGAAAAGGAGTGAGATAAATATTAATACCATGCAACGAATCTTTCTCTTTCAAAATGCCCCAGTTTGGGTAATTAATCATATGGGAATCCTACCTATTTGTCACGCTGTTCCTTGCACCTTACACACTTAAGTTAGAACTAGATCTTGCCCTATAGCAGTAAGTAATTCATATTAACATCATGCACAGAGTAGTGCTACTTCTGAATACCATTAAATTTTAGAGCCGGAAGGAATTTTTAGATTGCATTTAGTCCAGTGTTTCTTTGTTTTCTTTCTTTCAGCACTTTATTATTTTTTTAATATGAAATTTATTGTCAAATTGGTTGCCATACAACACCCAGTGCTCATCCCAACAGGTGCCCTCCTCAATACCCATCACCCACCCTCCCCTCCCTCCCACCCCCCATCAACCCTCAGTTTGTTCTCAGTTTTTAAGAGTCTCTTATGCTTTGGCTCTCTCCCACTCTAACCTCTTTTTTTTTTTTTTTTCTTCCCCTCCCCATGGGTTCCTGTTAAGTTTCTCAGGATCCACATAAGAGTGAAACCATATGGTATCTGTCTTTCTCTGTATGGCTTATTTCACTTAGCATCACACTCTCCAGTTCCATCCACGTTGCTACAAAAGGCCATATTTCATTCTTTCTCATTGCCACATAGTATTCCATTGTGTGTATAAACCACAATTTCTTTATCCATTCATCAGTTGATGGACATTTAGGCTCTTTCCATACTTTGGCTATTGTTGAGAGTGCTGCTATGAACATTGGGGTACAAGTGGCCCTATGCATCAGTGCTCCTGTATCCCTTGGATAAATTCCTAGCAGTGCTATTGCTGGGTCATAGGGTAGGTCTATTTTTAATTTTCTGAGGAACCTCCACACTGCTTTCCAGAGCGGCTGCACCAATTTGCATTCCCACCAACAGTGCAAGAGGGTTCCCGTTTCTCCACATCCTCTCCAGCATCTATAGTCTCCTGATTTGTTCATTTTGGCCACTCTGACCGGCGTGAGGTGATACCTGAGTGTAGTTTTGACTTGTATTTCCCTGATAAGGAGCGACGCTGAACATCTTTTCATGTGCCTGTTGGCCATCCGGATGTCTTCTTTAGAGAAGTGTCTATTCATGTTTTCTGCCCATTTCTTCACTGGGTTATTTGTTTTTCGGGTGTGGAGTTTGGTGAGCTCTTTATAGATTTTGGATACTAGCCCTTTGTCCGGTATGTCATTTGCAAATATCTTTTCCCATTCCGTTGGTTGCCTTTTAGTTTTGTCGATTGTTTCCTTTGCAGTGCAGAAGATTTTTATCTTCATGAGGTCCCAATAGTTCATGTTTGCTTTTAACTCCCTTGCCTTTGGGGATGTGTCAAGTAAGAAATTGCTACGGCTGAGGTCAGAGAGGTCTTTTCCTGCTTTCTCCTCTAAGGTTTTGATGGTTTCCTGTCTCACATTAGGTCCTTTATCCATTTTGAGTTTGTTTTTGTGAATGGTGTGAGAAAGTGGTCTAGTTTCAACCTTCTGCATGTTGCTGTCCAGTTCTCCCAGCACCATTTGTTAAAGAGGCTGTCTTTTTTCCATTGGATGTTCTTTCCTGCTTTGTCAAAGATGAGTTGGCCATACGTTTGTGGGTCTAGTTCTGGGGTTTCTATTCTATTCCATTGGTCTATGTGTCTGTTTTTGTGCCATGCAACGAATTTTAAAGTCAACAGTCTGCTTTGAATGGGAGACTGGACATTGAAAATCATCTGAGATTGCTTATCTGGGTCATGCCTTCACCCTGCATCCCTTAAAACATATACATGCTTGGGGCGCCTGGGTGGCTCAGTCGGTTAAGCGTCTGACTTCGGCTCAGGTCGTGATCTCAGAGTTCATGAGTTCGAGCCCTGCATCGGGCTCTGTGCTGACAGCTCAGAGCCTGGAGCCTGCTTCGGATTCTGTATCTCCCTCTCTCTCTGCCCCTCCCCTGCTCATGTTCCATCTCTCTCCTTTAAAAATAAATAAACATTAAAAAAATAAAAAAACATATATATGCTCATATACACCCCCACCCCCCCTCCCCTCCCCCCCTCCCCGCCTCCCTCTCCTCCCACACACAGTTTGCCTCATTCTGTAGCCCCTGGATGAACCTTTCCAAACAGGAAAACCACTGCCTCCCAAGGCAATGTCTTTCATCCTTGGCTAGCCCTGTGGTGAAAGCATGCCTCTCCATATTGGGCCCAAATCCACCGCCTTCTATCTTCTCCCTTTTTAACCCAGAAAGGCTTTAGAAAGTTGGCTTGTGAAACAAACAGACAAACCAAGGAACCATCCCACAGCCCTCTTAGAATGTCTCCTGTCATTGATAGCTCAGCAGATGTCTGTGGCTGGCTGTTTGGCCGAGGTCAGGCTCCCAGCACTGGCCTGGCCCTTCACCAGGAGAGGATGTAGGCGTGGACCCCCGGTCCTAGTCCTCACCTCGGGATAGGCCTATTGGAAACTTTCTAGGGCCTAGTGGATGCCCTGGGGTCCTCCTGCAGGTGCCAGGCCTGGGATCTTAGCCAGATTTTGGCCTCCGTGTGGATCTGTCCATGGAAACAGTTCAGGGTTATTTTGTAATCTTTAGAGGCCTTGTGCCAGATTCTATTCTCCTGTCCTGTGACCCTGGTGACATTCCGGGAACACTTAGGCCACGTGAGGGGAGGAACCACTGCCTGGAACTTTGATCCGTGCTGGCACTGCTGGGTTCATACTGATCACAGACCACAGCAGACCCTTCCGCTCCACCGGAAGAGCCAGGGCGGCCGGTGTGCACCTGCTCAGCCCCTCACGGTAGGTCTCCTGGGGTCTGTGGGGACGTGGGAGGAATCTGGCCTCAGTCCCGGCTGTGGGGCACGAGAGGGGAAGGCCACTCTCCCAGGTTTCAGAGCCTGTCCCCAACTCCAGGCAGGCTGCACTATCTGCGTCCTCTGCCATGGGAGGAGAAGCCCCTGAAGTGCTCAGCGGGTGCTCAGGTGCTGGCCTGAGGCAAGGCTTTCCTGAGATCAAGGTGACCCGGTCGCTGTGCTCTGGGGGCACATAGTGAACCGTGGGGATAAGCAGACAACCACATGCCCAGGTTTGTCTGGTTCCAGCCTCGCTTGTGCCCTGTTAATGTCACCCCGGCATAATTATCCATAGCTCCTGTTTTAGTCCTGGCTTAGTTGATAAAGTCTATAGTCCCTCTAGGAATAAAATACGTATGTAGCTACCTTTTACTGAACATTTACTGTTGCCCAGGTACTGTGTTAAATGCTTTATATTTACTATCTAACTTACGCATTGAATACTAATTTTAACCCCGAGGGACGGGGTTATAATCATGCAGGGGAAAATGGAGGCTGGATGACCTGGCCAAGCCCACACAGCTTGTAGGTAGCAGTGTCAGAATTTGAACCCAGGTCACAGCCCCGGCAGAGCTCAGGTGCCCCCCGGCTCCACTAAGCAGAAGGAACATAAGGCGTGATGTACAGGGTGCCACGAGCCACAGACACTTGTGGTTCAATTCAGCACACAGCACCTCGCCCGGGCTCAGCTCGGTGCTGGGGGCGCTCCGTCAGGTTGGACCCGCTGCAGAGGGCAGAAGCCCAGCCCCCTGAGGCTCACAGTCAGATGGCTGCAAGTGATCAGAATTTAGAGCAGAGGAACGCAAGCGTTCCACTGAGGACGGGAATGGCCTGTGGGATCCCCAGGAGATGCAGTCAAGGAGGGCTTCCTGGAGGAGGTGTGACTTGCACGGGCTGGGGGTGCAGGCAGGATGGGGAGTCTTGGGGGCATTCTAAAATGGAAAGGGCTGTAGAAGCAGGAGTTAGAGGTGGCACCCTGTGGAAAGCGTTCGATGAAACACCGTGCTCAGTTCGCAACTTGTCTGATTTCACAAGGCTGGCTATCTTCAAGAACACCATGGCAGCTGGGAGACAGGCTCTTCCAGGCTTTTGGAGTGTAATTTCAAGGAGGGAGAGAAATCAAGGGAGCCCATTATGTGTTTGGAACTGTGCTGTGTGTTTTACAGAATGACCTGAATTTTTATAATAACTTTTGACCTTATATCAAAAGTCACTGGTTTGTTATATTTTTAGAATGTAAAACATATATGATAAAAGCAAAAGGAAAAAAGTAAAATCACCCACAGTTCTATTTTTCAAAGATTACCCCAGCAAATACTTGGTGTACAATCTGAACTTTAGGGGCCCACGGAGAGTCACTTCATTGACATAAAGATGTGGGTTGAAAGGCGCTGACTATGAATAACAAAAGAAGCCCCCTATTATCTCTCAGGAAGCTTCAAGGGTTTTTGGAGCTGTGTCAAGAACCAGGATAAAGAGAGCAAATGTATATTTCTTTTTTGTTTTTTAATTTTTATTTATTTTTGAGAGAGAGAGAGAGAGAGAGACAGGGTGAGAGTAGGGCAGGGGCAGAGAGAGAGAGAGAGAGAGGGAGACACGGAATCCGAAGCAGGCTCCCGGCTCTGAGTTAGCACAGAGCCTGACACAGGGCTTGAACTCACAAACCCATGAGATCATGACCTGAGCTGAAGTCAGACGCTAAACTGACTGAGCCACCCAGGTGTCCCCAATTTTTTTAAGTGTACTTTTTTTTTTTTTTTGAGAGAGAGAGAGAGACAAAGAAACACAAGTGGGGAAGGGGCAGAGAGAGACAGAGACACGGCATCTGAAGCAGGCTCCAGGTTCAGAGCTGTCAGCACAGAGGCCGACCCAGGGCTCGAACCACAAACGTATATTTCTTATATCACCATGTCACTTATCTTACGTCATTACCAGTTCTCTTACGTGATTACCGCACTAACTGTAACAAAGCCTTAATTTAGGGAGTAGTGTTACTATCGTGACTGTTCTCAATTTACGAGTGCAGAAACTGTCCCCGAGGGGCCACTCCCCTGCCTGCGACACAGTGGGCAGCAGGGTGGGGAGGGCCGGCTGGCTGGGGTGGAGGCAGGAGCCCAGGAAAGGAGGCTGGGATCCAGGCAGTGGCAGGCGTTCCCCGGGGACCGGGATGAAGCAGTCGGTGGCTCCAACCTCTGAAGCCCCTCTTGCTGCTCTCGGATGCCCTGGGCCCGTGCAGACGCCAGTGTCGACATCTCTGAGTATAGCAGCAGTCCGCTGGGGGTTTGGGGCTGGGGCTCTGGGCTCCCGTCGCCCTCTGGAAGGAGTGAGGGTTGGCTTTGTGGTGGATGAGAGACAGGCTTGTGGCACACACAGAAGTGTATCAACCCAAAAGCAACTTGAGAAGAGGAAAAAGTTCATCTGCAAGCAGTGAACCGCCCTCCCTGCCCCCGCCAAAGCCAGACTTCCTTGGCTTGCTAAAGGCATGGAACAGTTTTTGCGGGCATTGGCTGGTCTCTGCATCAATGCAGAGGTGGTTTCTCGGATGAGAAGCAGGAATCTTCTGGCTGCCGCCCCACAGTCCCTTCTGGTACCAGGCTCCATGGTGCCTAGGCAGGGGCACTTCCCATCTCCAGAGCCCCCAGTGACCTGCTCTTAAGGGCGGTTGAGGAAGGGGCCCAAGTCCAGGGCATCCTAGCCAGAGCCATCAAAATCTGTGCTCTTCTAAACCAAGGGCAAAGCAATTACATGTTTCCCTTGGCTGGGAGGAAAGAGCCAGAAAAAGTGCTACAGAGAGGCATCTCGCTGGTCCATAAATGGGGTGGTTGGACGATCTCATCAGGTTTTCCATAGCTAACTTCTGTGATGACTTCAGAACAAAGCTGGGGCTGGCCTGAACTCAGAATAATCAGGGTCATTAACGCTCTGTTGCTGAACACTCACTGTGGGCAGGGCTCTGGGTTTGTAGCTTTCAACACATTTTCTCATTCAATCCTCAGAACAGCTCCATGAGGAAGGTAGTATTGAAGCTTGCCGTTTTGAAGATTAGGACCTTGAAGCACAGAGAGGTTAAGTAATTCAGCCAAGGCCACACAGCTAATGAGGGATGGAGACAGGATTTGAACTCATGCTGTCTGACTCCAGAGCACAAACTCTTAGCCATTCTAGAGTGGTGACAATGAGTCTCGGGCTGAGAGTAGATCGTTTGGAGGTGGTCAGTGTTCCACACCTTCACTGTGAGTGCCGTCCCCTGCTTCCTCCAGCCACCCCAGACCGGGGCTCTTTCTTTCCTGAACTTCAGAGGCCCTGTTCTGGCCCTCTTCCCACCACGACACCTCCAAGGGGTGAGAAGTTTGCAAAACCATAGGGACATAGCCATCCGGAGGCTATGCCCCTATTTTATTTTATTTTATTTTATTTTATTTTATTTTATTTTATATTTTATTATTATTTTCTATTTTTTAGAAAGGGAGGGGAGAGAGTGTGCGTGAAAGCAGATGAAAGGCAGAGGGAGAGAGAATCTCAGACAGGCTCCATGCCCAGCATAGAGCCTGATGCTGGGCTCGATCTCATGACCATGAGATCATGACCTGAGCCGAAATCAACAGTTGGATACGTAACCGACTGAGCCCCCCAGACCCCCCAGTGCCCACATTTGAAATCATGCTTCAGGTACCCAGGGGCCACGGCTCATGTGGGCTGCCTTCCCAGGTCCATTTTCACTATGCTGATTATGTCACAGAAGTGCATACCCTTAGGGATCTGGGGACAGACAGCACGTGAGGTCCCTTGTATATATTCACTCCAGGGCCTTCATGTCCATACTAGTGGAAGTCTTTCTGGAAACTGCCTTTGAGAACCAAAGACTAAAGGGGTTTGCAAGGAAGGATACTGGCACAGTATGCGTTATTATGCATTATGGTACGTTTAACATAAAAATTGTTCTCCTCTCTTACTCTCTGGAGGAGAAGCATTCGAGTCTGCTCTCACGGCCTGGCTGATGGTCATTCACTTGGGCTCGAACCATGCTAGGGAAGGGCAAATCTACCTCCCACGCTGCTCATACCAGCGATGAAGCGTTTGGGGCCACAAACCCTAACCAAGTCCACGGTAAGTCAGCACCGTGCTGGACGCTGAGCACAGAGATGAGCAGCCTCATCTCACAAAAAAGGACAGCCATGAAAGGCCACCGTTCTGGAGGGCCCAGCTAGCTGTCAAGATGGAGAAGCAACCACCAGGCACCTCGTTTCTGGGCTCAAGGAAGTCTTCTGTCAGGATCCCTAGGGGCAGCCTGGGTGGGGGTGGGGCAGTGGCTGCCTCATCCTTCTCCAGAACCTCTGCTTCTTATCTGTATCCTATACGTACGACCTCAAGAGAATAAAGTCTTGTGCTCAAGCTGAACTCTGTAACTGCTGGTCTAAGCCTTGTAGCACCAGGGGGCACACGCTTGTCTGACGCTTGTTACTTTCCCTCCTGTGCCTGAGTGGCAGGCAGGCGCAGTTACTATGTGTCCTTCCCGGCCACCTCCTGTGGCTGACTCAGTGTCTCTGCAAGCATCAGGGGAGCCTCAAGGGAGGTATGCACTTTTTGTGGGACAAACGGTCCCTTCTCTATTGATTCGGCAGAAAAGTTCCTGGAAAAACTGAGTTATTGAGTGTCTGAATGGGGGGAGGGTATAGGGGGCTTTTGTAAGCACTGTGTTTGCAAACGGAGCCCTTTGGCCAGAAGTGGAATCTTGGGATGGAAGAGGCAGCCAGCAGAGGGCAGCAGAGAAGCAGCCAGCAAAGAGGCCGTTGGGGTCCAGATTCTCCAAAACCAAGCCAATTGTGAGTGCTTACTGGGGACAGGTTGTTTCTGTATTTCTTCCTTCTCCCTTGTCTCTTTTCTTCCTTCCTCTCTCCCTTCCTAACTTCTTTTCTGTCTTTTTTGGTAAAGTCAAATGTATTCTGTCTAAAGGACATTCTGCTCTTCCCACTCTTTCGGTGTTTAAAAGAGTAACGATGTAATGATGAGTAATGATGCAAGGTGGCTTGCAACCTTGAACCATAATTAACACACTTGATTAATTTCTCATTCCATGTTAGACACTGGCCTAAAACTTTTGCTTATTTGTTGTCATTGAGTCCTCGCAATTCCCCTGACATGGTAGGCACTACAGATGAAGTAAGACGCCCACGGTCCCACAGCTAGAATGTGATGGAGCTTGTATTCAAACTCACGGAGCTTGGGCCACTACAAGCCATGGAAACGATGGGTGGGGGGGAGGGGGGCGGGTTGCACACCCCCTAATGGGGCAACAAAGCCCCAGTCGGTCTTGTCATGTGGGAATGTGAGCCCACAGCCCCTAAATCATCCTGAAATCTGGACTTTAAAAAAAAAAATCTTTTTAAATGTTTATTTATTTATTTTTGAAGGAGAAAAAGAGCGTGAGCAGGGGAGGGGCAGAGAGAGAGAGAGGGAGACACAGAACCTGAAGCAGGCTCCAGGCTCTGAGCTGTCAGCACAGAGCCTGATGTGGGGCTCGAACCCACGAACTGCGAGATCACGACCCGGGCTGAAGTCAGACGCTTAACCGACTGAGCCACCCAAGGGCCCCCTGAAATCTGGACTTTTAATGTGAGATTCCTCCATGTTTACATGTTGGCTGATAGTTCACATACAAAACAGACTGAGCCCTAAAACACACTTATGACCCGCAGCGCCAATCCAATCCTGTGGTTGGATGCTGGCATTACAAATTTTTTTTTTAGTTAGCTAAAAACTCAGTCCTCTTCCCTTGAAAACAGAAACCCTGTGGGTTTCTGTGGAATCCCTGCAGCTGGGACCCTCTTTGTCCACACAATGTTGGAGAGTTCCAGGGGCTCCGAGGTGGGGGGCACAGGCAGGTGGGCAGGAGAGCACTGGGCAGCCATAGTGAGGAGCAGGGATCATTCGAGGTAAGAACCTGTCTTGTCCCTTCTGCTGCTCTCACCCTCAGCGGATGCACAGGAGCAGACGCTGAAATCTCCTCATAATTAGGGTCCGAAATGTGCTGAGGTCTGGAAGCTCAGGAAGAGTTACGGTTCAAAGATTTCCAACTCACTAATAATCTGCCCATATTTGACCCATGACCTTAAAACATTCCATGGGCAAAAATACCCATGCTCTCCTTACACCCTGTCTTTCATGCCTTTTTATCCCATTTCCGCCCTTTCTCTCATCTGGAAAGAGCATGGGAAGTCCCAGAGGCCTGGGTCGCTGTCCTGCCACTAACCTGCAGGGTGACTGGGCACAGGCCACATGACACCCACAGTGTCAGGAGGTCAGAATGCTGGTCTTGCTGACCTCACGAGGCTGCCGGAGGCAGTATGGGAACAACCACTGAAAACACAAACGGCTGCCCCAATGGGTGGCCTCCCTGACAGCTGATCCCCGTCCCTGTCCCCCCACCCCGGGTCTTCTGGCTGACCCAGCGGTGTGCTGGCCACCGTGCTGCACTGCCCTTAAGGCGTCACTTCTGTTTTCTTTTCCCACTGGGGTCAGGAGATGCTGCCCAGAGCCTGGCTACCCTGGGCCTGCCTCCTGCTCCTGGCCAGGCACGCCCAGCCCTGCCCGGAGGGGTGTGACTGCTTCATCGGGGAGGTGTTCTGCTCCGATGAGGGGCTGGCTGCCATCCCGCCAGACCTCCCACCACACGCCACAGACGTCATCTTCGTAGAGACCTCGTTCACCACGGTGGGAGCTGGGGCCTTCAGCGGCAGCCCCAACCTGACCAAGGTGGTCTTCCTCAACACGCAGCTCTGCCACTTGGGGCCGGACGCCTTCGGAGGGCTGCCCAGGCTCCAGGACCTGGAGATCACTGGCAGTGCCTTCTCCAACCTCAGCACCGACACCTTCTCCAACCTGACCTCGCTGTGCAAGTTCACCCTCAACTTCAACATGCTGGAGGCCCTGCCCGATGGCCTCTTCCACCAAATGGGCGCCCTGGAGTCTCTCCAGCTGCAAGGCAACCGGCTCCAGAGCCTGCCCGGGAGGCTCTTCCGGCCCCTGGCCCGTCTGAAGACCCTCAACCTTGCTCAGAACCTGCTGGCCCAGCTGCCCGAGGAGCTGTTCGACCCCCTCAGCAGCCTGCAGACCCTGAGGCTCAGCAGCAACGCGCTCTCCAGCCTGCCCCAGGGCGTGTTTGACAAACTGGGCTGCCTCCGGGAGCTCTTCCTGGACGGCAACTCCATCTCCGAGCTGCCGCCCACGGTGTTTTCGGGGCTCTTCTGTCTGGAGAAGCTGTGGCTGCAGCACAACACCATCAGGCACCTGCCCGGCTCTGTCTTCTCCTCCCTGGGCCGCCTGACCTTCCTGAACTTGCAGGGGAACGCGCTGCGGACGCTGCCCGCCGGCCTCTTCGCTCACACCCCCGCCCTGGTCAGCCTGTCTCTGTCCTACAACCAGCTGGAGGCTGTCGGCGAGGGCACCTTTGCCAACCTGTCCAGCCTCAGTTCCCTCACGCTCTCGCACAATGCCATTGCCTGTCTCCCCGCCGGCATCTTCAGAGACCTGGAAGGGCTGGTCAAGCTCTACCTGGGCAGCAACAACCTGACAGCCTTGCACCCAGCCGTCTTCCAGAACCTGTCCAAGCTTGAGCTGCTCAGTCTCTCCAGGAACCTGCTGACCACTCTCCCCGAGGGCATCTTTGACACCAACTACAACCTGTTCAACCTGGCCCTGCACGGCAACCCCTGGCAGTGCGACTGCCACCTGGCTTACCTCTTCAGCTGGCTGAACCAGTACAGCGACCGGCTCTTCAACATCCAGACCTACTGTGCGGGCCCCGCCTACCTGAAGGGCCAGGTGTTGCCCGCCCTAAAGGAGGAACAGCTGGTGTGTCCCGTCACCCGGGACCGCTTGGGCATCCAGGCCCCGAGGATGGAGGACAGGGAGCCCGGGGAAAGCTGGGATCTGGTAGCGGAGGAGAGGGCAGCCGGGAGCCGGTGCACCTACAGCAACCCCGAGGGCACCGTGGTGCTCGCTTGCGACGAGACCCGGTGTCGCTGGCTGAACATCCAGCTGTCCCCGAGGCAGGGGTCGGGCTCCCCGGGACTGACCCACAATGCCAGTCAGGAGTGGGACCTGAGGTCGAGCTGCGGCTCCGTGAGGCTCACCGTGTCTATCGAGGCTCGGCCTGGGGGAGACTAAGTATAGGGTCACCGAGCCGGGAGCCTGCATGGATGACCCCCGGAGCCTGACCAGGCGGGAGGTGGGGGCGGAGGGGGAGCTGGTGCTTTGCTTTTTCAGAGGGACGGAGCTACATCTCCAAGGGAGAGGAGGCCACGCGGCCAGCTCCACCAGCCAGGGTCCCCTCGTCCTCCTCCTCCTCTTCCATGATTACCACCCCAGCTCAGAGGCTGAGCGACCTGGCCGAGACCTGCCTCGGCCTTCCTCAAGCTTTGCAAAGCAGCCGTTAAAGCTGCACCACGGTCTGGAGAATAAAAGAACATTCTCTCTGGTGTTTCTTGATCCTCTAATACCCATCTCACTCTCATCCTGCCCTGAGGTTCCGGAACCTCCAGTCCACGTCCACAGCACGGAAGCTACCCTCTTTGGACATCCAGATGTCCAAAGGCCAGATGTCCCTTTCCATCTCTCTCCCTGGAAATTTGTTTTTCATTGACACTGAGGAAAACAAAGGAGGTGATAGAAGCGGGAGTGACCGGAAGGTTTAGGGGCAGAGGTGTGACTGCTGTGCGGGGCACTTGTGTCATTAGGGGCCACGTCTGGCAGCATGGCCGGGAGAAACCAGGATGAATGGTGCCTCAGGAGAGCAGACAGGAGCTGTCTGGCTCTCCCCACACCAAGCCCACTGCCCCTTACGTCCAGCAGACGACGGGGCTGCTCCTTGAGGAGGAAGGGAGGAGGGGGCATGAACTGGATGGGCTGGCATGGAGGTGCTTCGGTTCTTAGCTTTCTGATGGCATCTGACGCCGTGGGCCACTTGCTCACTGCAGTGCTTCTCTGGTTTGCTTATAGCCCTGGCCACTCTTCAGCCCCCCCGGGCCACCTCTTCCATGCTGCTGCCCTGACGGTCAGCCTCCCTGGGGAATCTCATGCATGTCCCTGGGGTCCGATGCATGATGACCCAAATCTTCATCCTGGGCTCCCGTCCTTCTGGCCCCCTGATGAGATATCATACTTCCCATGTACAATTATGCAGCCACAAACACGTGTAGACCAAACCCCTGTCCCCAGTTCTTCCCGGATTCCCATGGAGCAGATTGCCAAGTCCAGGGGCCGAGCGTGTTCTCCAGTCTCTGCTCGGCCTTGATCTCCATGGCCTACCAGTTGGTGGATGCCCATGAGTACCCCTCTCGCCTCCCCCATTCCCAGCCCAGGGAACCACAGTGCAGCGTCTTACCTGGTTCTCTGTGTGTAGTGCGGATGGGTCTGAGAGAACCGCTCGGTGGGGGAGGGAGAAATGAATCTGGCAGTTCCCTCCAGGAACTCACTTGAGGTCTGGTGGGAGAGATCAGACGAGGGGGCATGTGAGTGGAGTGACTCCCAGCTTTCTCTCCTGGGTGGTGGGGAGGACAGCGAAACCAGTAACCAAGGACAGGAACAGATTTGGGGGACGGGAGGAGCAAGAGGTCAGTTGCAGACAAGGAAGTGGAATTCCTCCTTCATGTCCAGGGATGCCCTTTTAAAAAACGTGCTTCCGGGGCGCCTGGGTGGCTCAGTTGGTTGAGGGTCCGACTTCAGCTCAGGTCACGATCTCACGGTCCGTGAGTTCGAGCCCCAAGTCAGGCTCTGGGCTAATGGCTCAGAGCCTGGAGCCTGCTTCCAATTCTGTGTCTCCCTCTCTCTCTGCCCCTCCCCCGTTCATGCTCTGTCTCTCTCTGTCTCAAAAATAAATAAATGTTAAAAAAAATTAAAAAAAAAAAAAACGTGCTTCCTGGGGCACCTGGGTGTCTCCGTTAGTTAAGCGTCCAACTCTGGGTTTCGGCTCCGGTCATGATCTCGCAGTTTGTGGGATCAAGTCCTGCATCGGGCTCTGTGCTGACAGTGCAGAGCTTGCTTGGGATTCTTTCTCTCTCCCTCTCTCTCTGCCTCTTCTCAGGAGCTTCTCATGCTTTCTCTCTTTCAACACAAATAAATAAACTTAAAAAAATTAAATTAAAAAAAACCCCACACTTCCTGAGGCTCAGATTAAAATCACAATAGATTCTAAGGTGATGGAAGATAGAGTTCAGCAGATTTGCCAGAGGAACAGACTCTCTCCCAAATTTACTGGGTTCAGTTCCCAGAAGCATTTGGTTTCATAATCTCAATCGGTCCTCCAAGGCTGGGGAACCCTGCCATCCCAGAAAGGCTGAAGCCCTGGGTGTCTGAGAGCCGGGTAACACCAGCCCCAGGCTGCTGGCACAGCCCAGGCTGGAGGCCTGGCTGCCTTAGGCCGCTGGCAGCCATCAGGGGGTGACACTATTTGGGTAAAGCATTGTCACACCTAGCCTGTCTGGTGCTTCACGAACCTCCATCCAATGAATGAGCTACAGCCCAGGGTCCAAACTGTCATGCGTCGATGGCCAGGGATAAAGGAACAAAATAATCAAGCGGACATTTCTCTTAATTATATTTTCCCCCAAACTAGAACTCTTTATGCAATTAAAGTATAATCACTTCTGTCTGGGCTGAATGATGCTGGGGAAAGAGCACTGGCTGGCGGCCAGGGGCTGTGCGGTCTGGGCAAGCTGCTTGCTCCCCCTCCGGGCTATGTGACTGACCCCAGATGCACTGTGTTCTTTCGGGTAGGACTGCTGGATTCTGCAAATAAACAAACCTAAACATGTTGCGTGGGACCTACTTATACTACAGAACAACTGGTAGTTTATCTGGAATCCAAATTTAACTGGGTATCCAGTGTTTTATCTGGCGACCCAACCACATGATGAATGTCGGGAAAACAGTGGGGCAGAGGTGGTGGGGAGCGGATGGTTCTCCTCAGGGCCGGAGGGAGGCCGGGGCTGAGTCTGCAGTGGTAGGAGTCCTGACCACTGACCACAGGACCTTGCCGGGAAGCAGGAAGTGGGAGCTTTCCTCCAGCTCAGACGGGCGGAAGCAGAGAAGAGGCTCCGAGTGTGCCGCACCCCCCAAGCGTCCTCATGCCCTGCTGTCTGTCCCCTCGTGGAGCCGTCCCAGTCTGGGGCAGCAGTAAAGCTTCTGATGGGTTCTGGCATAGAAATCAGGATACTTGACTCCCCCCACTTCCTGAACCTTCAGCCTCTGGCACATCATGGAGCCTCTCTGGGCCTTTCCTCAGCTATACAAAAAGGAGTTTGGCTCTCAATGTGGATTGAACCTCAGAATCACCTGGGGAGGTTAAGCAACCCCCCAACAGCGGGTACCTGGGCCCCACTTCCAGAGATTCTGATTCAGGTGGCTTGGGGCCGACCCAGGTACCTGTTTCATTTTTAATTCCTGCAGGGACCCTAATACTCAGCCAAGGGTTGAAAACTCAGGCTCGATTTTGTCCTGTCCTGGGTCTCACAACCATTTGTAGCTACACTTGAGGCAGCCAGACCCACCTCCTGTGATGCTCCGGATGAACTCAGGAATGAAACAAGCCCCAAAGCTGCATGTAAAAATATTTCATAGGGTTTCTTTTTTCTCGTTGGTGTTTTTTTTATTTCACCATCCTCCTGCCCCCCGTAGATTTTGAACAAACAAGCTGGATGCATGCTGCCTTGTTTTCCTGAAGTACAGGAATGGCTAAGTCGTCCCAAAGCACCTCCTTCCAACAGGCGGGGCCCCTCGCCCTGATGTCTTGAACCTTCCACAGTTCTGTGGTTCCCTGCCATTTGCTCGCAGTGTACTCTTGGGCAAGTTACCATAGCTCTCTGTGCCTCAGTTTCCTCATCCATCCTGTTTATCACCGGCACAGTGCTATTATTGGTGAAGAGAAAATAAATGCATTCATGTAAGGTGGCCAGAGCAATGACACGTGGGCTCCCAGAATGCTATCTGTTATTATTTCTAGAGAAGTGTGGTGGGTGTGGCAGGAGGCAAGAACTGGCCAACCTGTTTCCACTGGTGTTTCTGGGAGGCCATTAAAATTGCTGTCTGCATGTGGAAATTGTATTGTTTGGGAGGACCGGAGAAGCCATTGACAAACTGTGCAGTACTTGCCGGGGATACTGGAAAGCTGGACAGCAATGCCAAAGATCAGACAGTTTAGCACAGTGTAAGCCCAACAAGTTCTTTCCCACCCTGTGTTTTCAACCTGCCTCCACGTCCCCGTCTGCAGACTTTTCCACATTTCACAAACGGCACACGGGCCGATTCGGCGTCCCAGGGCGCCCCCTTGTGGCACACTGGAGGAACGGCTCTCCTCGCGGGGCCTAACGAAGCGTCGCGGGCGCTGCTCGGTCCGCTGCGAGAGACAGAGGGGCACATTGACTCGGTGGTGGGCCGCTCCCGGGCAGGCGGACGGAGCTGCCGAGGCGTCTGTCTCCTGCAACTCTGGGCAAGGGCCAGGCCGCTCGGTGCCCGGCCCGAGGGGCGTCCGGTGGCGTCCGGACACGCTGGGGCGTTCTCGTTTGCCCCAGTGAGGCTGCGTGTCCCGCACCGTGGGACAGCCCCGAGCGACAGGGAGTGGTCACGCGTCGCCCACGACTTGCCAGCGGGCTGCCAGGCACTGCTGTGGGTGAAATCCTGTAGGGGTCTCCGCCCGTCATTGACCCTGTCACAGGTGGACACAAAGTTGTCCTCCCTGATGGGACACTTCTGGTTTTCCAGGACGGCACCTTAGCATATACGTGCTGGGAAGACGGCTTTTTCTTTGCAATTTTATCAGAGGTGTTCAGCATTTTGGAAAATCTTACCCCCTTGGCGAGGCTTACCCCGTACTTTCAAGAAGACAAATACAAACAAAAAGCAAGTTCTCTTAAATTGATCCTTTGCTCAGTATCTAGTAGGCGAAAGCTGCTGACTGCTTCATCAGATCTCTAGTGAGGTCTTACTGAGGCATTTGCATATGGAAATGAATATTCTTTTATCCTAAACTACCTTTTATTTCTAATTGATTGCTGTTAGGACACTTAATTTTTAAATTCTCTACACGATCTGATTATAATTGTCCCTTCCTCCACCCTTTTGTTCTATTCCGGCCCCTCTTCTGGAAACACCCTCACGAGACGCACCCAGAAGGAATGTTTTACCAGCTCTCTGGACGTTCTCAAGCCCAGTCAAGGCGACCCATGAAATGAACTGTCACAGTCTTTACTGATTTGGATTATTTCCTGGCACTTTTCCCCTTATGAGGTGGAGGTCCCGGGTCCCTGCCTGTGGCTCCCGCTTCCCTCACTATGGGAGAGCACCGCTCATTTTCACGTTACCAGAGGCTTTGTAAATGGGAATAGAGATTGAAGTCGGGTGTGGAGGGAGAGAAAAGATTAGGGACAGTAACCAGGGGCTTTGTGCACACATGTTCTCTTCAGATGGGTGTGTGGAGGGTCCAACCTTCTGCCCCTGCCCTCCCGGGTCTGCCCACCTGGCCTGGGGGGTGGTGGGTCCCCCGGGAACAGGGCCCGGGCCAGAGTCGAAACTCTCAGCCTTGCGGGGGGGGCAGCTAGACTCCTGGGCCACAGCTGATGTGCACGTCTCTTTTCCCACCCACGAGAGCAGGCATGTGACTTCTCGGGAGAGGAGAAGGGGCCTCTGGCTTAGAGTCGGAGACCAGACAGGGAGATCTGTATTCAATCCCTGGACTGAATTCATTTTTGTTCTCAAATCTGTGTGTCAACCACTATTCTTTGTGTACGATATTGTTTTGACATCTGTGAAGCTGGCAAACTGGTGAAGTCTCCTAGAGTTTTGAAAATTGGATCTGTGAGATGAGCATGTCCTAATAAATGGCAAGCCAAAAGCCGTAGGGCCTTTGCGATAAGTATTATTAGACCCACTGCGTTTGCCCACAAACACATCCCGTATTTAGATTGAAATAGGAGAAGTCATTCAAGCAAAATTTCACTACCCAACTACTACACTCTCCAAGTTAGAGCTCCAAACCAGGAAAAAAATAAAAACATCTCCCAAGCAGCGAAAAGAAGTTTCCAATGCCTTAGATGAAAGCTTGTGCGTTGCTCAAAGGAACATTCCTCCACTCAGAGTCCGTTCACTTTTATGTCAGACACAAATCTATCAAGTTTGGTCATATGGCTTCCAGACTGTGGTAGATTAAAGGCAAAAATCACAAACAGGGAGGAGGGTGGAGGTCCTGCTGGAGACTTGCAACAAAGAAAGAGATGGAAACATGGCAAAAATCAGACACAAACTCCCAAAGAGCACCAGCCCGGGCTGTTTAGCGGAGGGCACCTCCCGAGCTCCCGAGGCAACACATCACTCCAGCACAGAGCTGGGGGTAAATAATGAGCTGAGGCGGGTGGCCATGACCCTGAGCTGCCCGGGAAAAGTGGACATTAGGAAGAATATGGTTTTGGTTTGCGTGCTCATGAAAGCAGAACTTGGGGCAAGAACTTGGATGTAGTTTGATGGGGAGGGAATCCCAGGAAGCAGCACCATTACAGAAGGACAAACCACACAAGGATGTTCTGTGGACGCTGCTGTTGCCCACGGGGCTCAAGTCCCTAAGGACCTGCCTGAGAAGCACCCAGAAGGTCCCGGAGCTGCCCTTACTCGCCCCGCACCTACCCCCAGCTTCCCTTCATCCCCACGTCTGGAAGTGGCCCCGGGGGAAGGCCAAGGGGCAGAGAGACAGCGACAGCCAGTTTTGAGGTGGGCAGCTCCCACGCGCCCAAGCTGTCGCTGAGAATGGGCAGGCCGGAGGCACCTGCCGCAAGCACCCTCTGTCTACAGCAGCAGCTGTGAACTCCAAGCGGTGTAAACGTTGGATGCGGGCTGTGGGCTCACGGGGCGTCCCTGGGAGTGTTGAAGAACCCATGCTCGTGGGTATGGTCATGGGGGTGCTGTGGGTGCAGTACCTACGTGAGCAGCTGTAAGTGCAGGCCCCTGGGCACTTGTCATTAATCCTGGCTTCAGCCTTCCGCACACCGTCTTTGGGCCAGGGCTGCTTCCCTAGTGTGACAAATTCCCCTAGTCACCCATTATGTTTCATTTGCCCCTCTCCTGGGCTGGTATTAGGGTCCATCCCTTCATTCATTCCACAAATGTTTCCCGACGTCTTAGGTCAGGCTCCCCAGAAATAGACGTTGAGATGAGGGTCCAGATGTAGGTGATTTCTTTTTTTTTTTTTTTAAGTTTATTTTACTTATTTTAAGAGAGAGAGTGTGTGAGCAAGAGTGCGAGCTGGGGAGGGGCAGAGAGAGAGGGAGAGAGAGAGAATCTGAAGCAGGCTCTACCCTGAGCCTGACATGGGGTTCGATCCCACAAACTGTGAGACCTTGGCCCGAGCCATGATCAAGAGTTGGATGCTTTTTTTTTAAACGTTTTTTTAATGTTTATTTATTTTTGAGAGAGAGACGGAGACAGAGCACGAGCGGGGGAGGGGCAGAGAGAGAGGGAGACACAGAATCCGAAGCAGGCTCCAGGCTCTGAGCTATTAGCACAGAGCCCAACGTGGGGCTCGAATTCACGAACCGCGAGATCGTGACCTGAGCCGAAGTTGGATGCTTATCCGACTGAGCCACCCAGGCGCCCCAAGAGTTGGATGCTTAACCACCTGAGCCCCTCAGGTGCCCCAGTGATTTCTTGAAAGGAAGTGATCCCAGTGAGAGAAGCAGGACAAGGACAGGAAGCCATGCAGCATGTGACTTCAGGTGGAGAGTCAGCCCCTGTCCAATCCAGCAGGAAAGCTCTGGAGTGCAAATTGTTTCTCAGTTTGCCCCAACCCAAGGCAAGGAGCTGGGCTTTCTACCCCTCATCAGTCAGCCACTGCCAAGGACAAGTCCCCCGCATCCCAGCTGCTCCCCAGGATGCGAAGCAGCCCCAGCAGCCTGGGGACAGCTCTCCAAAGAGGCACAGGAGCTCAGGTGAGGAGTGAAAATACCCAGAGGCCGAGGAAGAGCACACAGAACAAGAAAAAGGGGCCCCGGGGATCTGGAGGAGCTTTGCCGGTGCCCAATACAGTTAGGCTTTACTCTGAGCCCGGTGCAGGGTGGGGCTTTACCAAGAACTCTGGGAAGAACTGATTTTGGCTATTCCTGTCCCCAAGTGCACTAGACCCTAGGAGACGCGAGTCCTCTATCCAACCCTGTAACTTTAAGAGTTTTGGTTTCCTGTATATAAGTGAGGGGGTTAGACTCTGTAAGACCTCTCCCCTTCTACACTGACAAGTGGTGTGGTTGGTCACTGAGGCCTAACGTTATGGCACATATGCACTGACGAACGGTACACCTTTTAGCAATCGCGTCATCTTGTTTTTTTCTAGAAGCATACGATTAAAATTCTGCTATAAGGCTGCTGATGAGACAGTCAGATTGTTTTCTTCGGTGGTAGGGTAGAATCACACGAGCATTTTACTTATGTAAATTCCATCACAAGAGTTCCGCAGAGGGAGAGAGAGAGAGAGAGAGAGAGAGGCAGAGAGGAAGTAGGGCGAGGTATGTGATTTTAGGTGGATATCTCCAGGGTGTTGAGATAGTCGAGACAAACCAGGTTTAAGAACAAAAGGTACGAATGAAAGAATAAAAGGTAATTGCCACTTGAGACCAGGGCCAAAGGAGAGTAAACAGTGGAGCTCCGCTGTCATCTGGCTTTTGCCCACCCACGTAGCGGAGAACACAAAGGCCAGATTTCTGCCTGGAGTAGTAGCTGTTATACGGAGCGGGGTGGCTGTGGTTGCCGTGTGGGGTCATCTGTGGTGTAGGATTCACCGTGACCAGATCCACCTCGTGGATGCGGCTGTGGGTCTGCTTTCTGGAGCCCATCCAGGAAGGGGTGGCGTTTTGAGCGATGAGGGTTTTCCTGCCTGTCGCCGGCATCCATAAAGTATACTGGCAGGGCACGGGGACGGCTCAAAGCAGTGTGCTCCTGGCTGACCCAGTCTGTGCCTGGGAAGGGCCACTGCACCCCCAAAGAATGCCTGGGGCCGGGGTCGGGTCGAGGCGGAAGCCTGAATGCCAAGCAGTCATTAGGGGAGATTGATGGACGGCCGTGCTTTGCAGGGGAGGCCCCGGCAGCCCGCTGCAGTTCCACTGTGGTTATTTATGGCCCTGCTAGGGTGTCAGAAGCCAGGTTGACAGCTCCCCGTAACCTGACCCGGCTGGTGCACGGCCTGCGGCCTTCTGCCTGCTCATCCCTCAACGTGAGGAATGTTGGCCTCAAAGACAGTGACCAGACCCGGTTGGTGTGGGAAGAAAGATTCCAGAACGCATCCTAACCCAGAGACCTCTTTATCCAGAGGGAGGTGTGTGTGCGTGTGCATGTGGGACACACGCCGGGACCCCCTAAATATTTATAGAAGCAGACATTGGTGAAATAGACAGAGCACAGCTAAATGGACTGGTACTCTTGGTCCCGGGCAAGGGAGCTCCAACAGCCCCGAATAGTAAGTCACCCAAAACCAGTTCTTTGTCATTGGCTTGGGGAATGTACGCTGAAGGTTTTTGTGTGTTTGTCTTCTGGGTTTGTTTGGTTTTGCTCTGCGCGCGCGTGTATCTTTTGGTAGCCATGGTGCCGGTTCTCATCCTATCTGATTTACCCGAGCTTTTTTTTTTTTTCCTGTGCTTAACTGACGCTGCAAGTCAAGAGGCCTAGAAATGTTCCGGGTGCTGAGGGCTGAGCCAAGCCGGTCAGGTGTGTGTGGCTGATTCAGCCACCCAGGCCCATGCAGCCGGGCTCAGCACGGTGGTTTAGTAGCAGCCCGGCTGACGGTGGCCAGCATGGGGCGAGGTGTGCAGGCACAAGTCTGGGCTGGAGTGCCAGTGGGACCCGTTCCCTTTATAACACGGGCCTTGTCATTCCTGCGGATCTGCCCCCATGGCCGTGTGGCAATCAGGTGGAATGAGGCAGGAGAAAAGCCTCCCCACGCCGAGGTCCGTGTCCTCGTGAGACGGCTCTGAGTGGGGGGCCTTTCCGGGAAGGAAGTGTGGGTCCAGCCGTGGAGAATGGTTTGGTCTGTGACTGCAGAGTGGTGTTCTGTGTTCGGGGTGGCTCCCTGTGGGGTACAGCCTCGGGGAGTGGGGGGTTCTCTCTGGGGGTCTCATAGAGTCCCCGGGGCAGCGGCGGGGAGGAAGAAAGAGAGGCTCCATGAGAAGAAGGACACTGTGGAATCCAGTGAGCTGTAAATACAACTTGGTGGTTCCCTGAGGTCATTTAGGCTGGAGGGACATGGCGGCCATCGGTCCCTCTATGTCCTTCATCTGTTTACTCCACAGATGAATGTCTGCAAGCCGTAGGAGACCAAGGCTAGTGTGACAAGTTCGTGAGGCGTTCAAGGTTTAAATGAATATATTCTCTCTGATACTTAATTCATCTAAAAAACACATATCTCCCGGGTCACCTGGATGGCTCAGTCGGTTTAGCGTCCGACTCTTGATCTCAGCTCGGGTCATAATCTCATGGTTTACGAATTTGAGCCCCGCGTCGGGCTCTGCACGGTCAGTGGGATTCTGGGATTCTGTCTCCCCCTCTTTCTCTGCCCCTTCCCTGCTCCCTGTCTCTCTCAAAGTAAATGAGTAAAAACTTTTTAAAAAGTGAATAAAAATCACGCATCTGCCATCTTCAGAGGAGTAACTCAGCTAGGAGTTCATTTTTTTTTTTCATTTTTTTTTTTAACATTTATTTTTGAGACAGAGAGAGACAGAGCATGAATGGGGGAGGGTCAGAGAGAGGGAGACACAGAATCTGAAACAGGCTCCAGGCTCCGAGCTGTCAGCACAGAGCCTGACGTGGGACTCGAACTCACGGACCACGAGATCATGACCTGAGCCGAAGCTGGACGCTTAACCGACTGAGCCACCCAGGTGCCCCTAGGAGTTCATTTTTGATACAACGAATCATCTTCCTGCAAGTTCCTGGGTTTCATTGGGTAGAGGTTTGCTGAGTGCCTTTGGGGCCCCAGAAGGGAGGCTGGCCCAGGATGTGGGGATGGCAGGTGGTCTGGGCCCTGGGTCCTCAGGGTCTAGCGAGGAGCCAGAGCTGTCTGCCAACAGTTACGGCTCATGGATAAAATGTGCTGGCAGAGAGAAGCCCAGGCGTCCTGGGCCTCCAGAGAAGTACTTTTATCAATTGCTGCACAGTAAATTACCCTAACACAGAATGGTTTCAAGCAACAGCAATTATTTATTACCTCGCTGGGTTTCCGCGGGTCAGCACGCAGACAGGCATGGCGGGAACACTTTGTCTCGGCGCCATCAGGGGATAACCTGAAGGCACACCTGTTGTGACCTGTTGGCCCGGGGGCCTCCTAAGCATGGTGGCTGGGGTCCAAGAGCAGGTGTTGAGAGAGAGAGAGAGACAGAGACAGAGAATAAACACAAATACGAATAAGAACCAAGTGGAAATGCTGACCTCTTCTGACCTAGCCTTGGAAGCTTCCCCTCCACTCGACGGGTCAGAGCTCTCACCAGACAGACCCAGACCCAAGGGGAGGGCCTGAGACCCACCTCTCCACAGGACCAATGTCAGTCACACTGCCAGGAGGTCCCATGGGATGGGACAAGTGCATGGGAGTGGCCATCTTCGGAAAATACCATGTGCCGTGCTGTATGGGAGAGGGGGGAGGGGCAGACGCTCGCACCGAGTCTTAACGACTGGTAAAGCTAAGATGTGTGGCGAGGGGGGCGGAAAGGGGCTCCAGGTAGCGAGGCAGCACCACTAGGCACCAGGATGTTGACGAAGCATGGAGACTTTGGTAACTGCAAGCAGTTCCGTGGTGCTGAAGCCACTTGTGTGAGGCGGGGACGGCAGGGGACGAGGCTGTGGAGTGGGGGGGGTCTCAACCTGGAGGTCGTGACCCACCGGGTCTGCCAACTCTTCTCAGAACCTGACGGAAGCTATGGCCCCTCTCTCAAGAAATGGTGCACAGGATATTGTACACCATTTCAGGGACCGGGGCAAGGCCTCCAACCCAAGAGGACCTCAAAGACCCCTTCCCGCCCTGCATTCTCTGGAGCCAGAGTGGGCCCCAGGCTTGCCAGTGGCTGTGAGCAGGGTGCTAAGGGCAGGGGGTGAGGAATTCACCCCCCGCTGTATCAGGAAAGGAAGAGTTTGAACTTTATGTGGGGGACGTGTCCGTGGGTCAACGCCTGCTGCTGAAAGGCCGTGTCCTCTGCTCTGCCCCCAATCCCCAGCCATCCCAGGTGAGTGGCGTGGCCGTGGGGACACGACGCGTCGTGCTGCGCTGGGATAACGTGAGTGCTTGGGCGGAGCTCTCGAGGCCGGGCCTTCGGGAAGGACCGGGCCTCCCTGTGAGCAGGGGTCAGTCATCCCCATCTGTGTGAGGGGTGTGAAGGTGAGTGCACATTACATTTTTTAGGTCAGCGTTTCAACACTTCGATTCGTTGTCTAGCAAAACAAAACAAAACAAAACAAAACAAGTGTAGGTTTACCTTGTCGAGTGAGAACACTGACAGTCGCCGTCTCTCTGCCCTTGTGATACAGTCAGCCATGGTGCAGACACACAGATGCGCCTGTATGCCGCACTGTTCCTGTGCCCCGTCTCTCACGCCCTTCCCTGGCCCTCCGGTGGCCCTGCTCCTGCCTGCATGCCCACCGGCATCAGTGGTGTCAAGGGTACTTACTCTTAGCTTGCTTGCCTCCCTGCTACCAGGGATGGGGTCACAGGCCTCATAGGGACCAGACAGTCTGTCTCTCCTTGGGGCCTCACCTGCCACTCTGCCTTCTCAGTCATTTAGAATAGGGTGGCTCGTCATAACAGAAAGGCCAGAGGCGTGGCCGGGCGGTTAAAACTCACCAGAAACTAGCCTTCGAGTCTAGCAGTCGGCAGCAGGCCGATGGCACCAGCCTCTCTGCGGGGGTAGGTAGTCCCAGGAGGCCCCAGGAGTGCATCAGATTCAACCCAGCCCTCGTCCCCAGCGCCTCGGTGGCATCACTGAGCCCTGGCCAGGTCTGGCATCTGCTTGGCACCCCGGGTCTTCCAGCAGTAGCTAGAGCCTCCCTGTTCACAGAGTGCCTCTGTATGGTTTCCAGTCTCCCAATGGGGGGAGAGGCGGGAGGGTATGCTCTTCACAGATGGGAAACCAAGGCCCAGAAGGCACTGTTCACTTGCCCAAAGTTACACGGCTAGTTGCTGTCAGGACTGGCCGCTGCCGTGAGCCTAGCAGCCTCTCCAGGACAGTCCCGTCTCCACAACACCGTCCGGTGTCCCTGATATCACTGAGTCACCAGACAGCACCTTGCCCGGCCCCACCCGTGAGGCTCGGCTCTGGGACAGTGTGGCCTAGCTGTGAGTCAGCTGTTGCCTCAGCCAGAGAAAACTCCAACAGAGCCATGCTGACCCGTCCACATCTGCCAGCCCTCCCAGTCCATGTCTTCAGTGTGGATTAGCTGTCCTTTCGGGGAGGCGCCTCACGCTCCCTGTGTTCCCGCTGTCCTCCCCTCAGCTGCCTACTCTGTTCTGCCCGTGCTACGCACCAGCCTGCCGCTTTCACGCAGAGTCCTGGCCTTCTCTGCTTGCTTTCTGTGCTGGGGACACATTTCCCAGGCGTCCTGATCTCTGGGCTTTCAAGTAGGCTTGGCCAATAGCAGGCGCGAGGTGGGAGGGTGGGCGAGGAGAGAAGCCAGGCCATTCCGTCCCTTGTCCCTGCGCTAGGCTTCCTCCACACGGCCTCAGCCCGCACCGCATTGCACAGGCCTGCTTTGGTTTGTGCAGGGCCCGGTGGTTCCCGGCTCCTGGCTCCCGGTGCAAGCCTCCCTCTTTTGTCCTTCTTGCCCTAGATGATGCTGGTGGCTTCTCACCATGGCTAACCTCTGTGCTGCCTCCACACCCTGTTCGGCTTGTTAGCTTTTACATTGCTGTGTGACTGGTCCTCTGTATTAGATTCCCTCTGTCTGAAGGGCTAGTGTGCTTCCCGCCCCCCTGCACCCGGCAGATGGGGCCTGCCCCCAGGTCCCTTTCCTGTTGGGACGACAGCCACCAGAGAGTCAGGTGTTCTTCTCCTAACCCCAGGGCTTACCATTCCCTGACATTCTCAATGATCCTGGTTAATGTTTAATTTCAGTCTCTTTGTTTTCTGTGAAGCTGAGAACAGCGTGCTGTAGCCGGGAATGTAAAAGACCACCAGAGGACAACAAGTACCCACCCAGTTTTACTTAACAATTGCAATTGATTGTTTGCACTCCCCCCAGATTCTGGGGAATGAAATTTTATAATCTCGTAAAGCCCCCTAAAGCTGGAGCTGTAGGCATCAGCAATATGCTGGGCTCTGAAGAGCCTCAGCATTCCCGGAACTTTTACCAAGGTCGCTTTCCTGCATCACAGGCCAGATTCCAGTGGATCCTGGATAAAGCTCAAACTCATCAACTTTATATCCAAGCCCCACCTCCCGCTCCTCCCTCTCTGTTCGGCCTGGACCTTTTCCAGCCAGACATCGCGTGTACAGGTTCCAGACAGGCCACGAGGTGGGTCTCGTCTCTGCACCTTTGGAGGACAGAGTAGAGGAGCGATTAGAAGTGCGAGGTCCAAATTTGGACAGGCTAGGGGTCACGTCCAAGCTCCATCACGCCCCAATTGTGAGGGCCACACAGCCTCCAGGAAGCCCTCTCTGATTTCTCTGACCCACGTTGTGCATACTCCCAGTGTCCACCTGTTCCAAATGCCATCCTTCCCAGCACTCCCATGGACATCAAAACCTCCAGTTTTGTGATGTCTATTTCATTGTCATTTATTTGTGTGTTTGTCTAGTCTCCACCCAGGCTCTGTGTGCCCCTCAGACTGCCTGCATGAATTATATCTAAAGATGGAAACCCACTGTGCACTTTGGCCAGAGCTGGCCATTCAGCCCGCTCTGGGGACAGGCTGCTCAGCGTGTGCACATTTGTCTACAAGATAGGTACGTGTAAGATCGGCCTCTGATGTCTCTTCCTTGACAATTCAGAAGGAGAATCGTGAACAAAAAATCGGGCTGACACTCAAATCTCTACCCTGTCCTCTCCTGGGTCACCTTGTACAGGCCACCTCCCACTGTGCTCTGTTGCAGTTTTCCTGTGTCTCCACACGTTGCCTCAGTGCACCCCAAGCAGACAGGACAAGAAGGCCGTGGACCTCCACAGGCCTCCTCAAGTTCATGAGGTGCCTGACTTGTGGATAAAGATCAGAACTCACAAGTGTAACCTCTTGGGGAGAAGGAGGGGATGTTTATGCATGTATGAAATTTGAGGTGCCCAGGATGATTGACCCTGGACGAGTTCTTTCCCTTCTTTGGGTCTCAGTTTTCCCCCATCCGTCATGCAAGAGAATTGGATCAGATAATCTGGAACATTCCATCCAGCTCTCTGACCCAGAGATTTTGGGGAGGATTTTGCCAGCAGGCTCCACACTAACAGTGCCGGGACGAGGGCTTGACCTGACGAAACGGGAGAGCCCGACCTGAGCTGAGATCAAGTGCGGGACGCTTAACTGACTGAGCCACCCAGGGACCCCTTAAATTTTTTTATTTAGTGATTTTTGTCCATATAGATTTATAGAGTTCCTGTGTCAAAAACTGAGAGTGGTTGCCTTTAGCCTCTGACCCACCCCCTTAGAGTTTTTACAAATACTGGCGCCTAGGTCCCGCTTCCAGGGGTTCTAATTTAATTGGGATGTGGTGCCTTTTGGGCACTAAGATTTTTGAAAGCTTTCCAAGCGACTCTAATGCGAGGCCGATGAACGTTAGAAGGTATGAGAGGTGTCAGGCTCCACGCCTAGGCCTGCGGGGCTCCTAGACACGCTCCCTGAGCCGTGGCCACTAGAGTGCGCTGTCGCACCGCCTGGGAGGCGGCGGGAGGCTCAGACTCCTCCCCGCCCGCGGCAGGGGCAGAGGCAGGGCTGGGGGGTCGGCGCCCACGGGAGCGGCTCCTCGCCGAGGCCGTCCTCTCCCGGGCATCTGTACCTCGTTAGTGCAGGCCGTGGCCCCGCTGCGCTTGGCGTCAGTGAAGTGCTCCGTGCAGCGGAGATGCGGCCTTTGCGGCCCCACGAGACAAGTTGCTTGACGCAGCCACACGTACTGCGCGCCTCCTCCAAGCAGGATGCCGGGCTCACTCTGGGTACTGAGCCTTTGTTCACGCCCCTCCGACGATGACTCGGACTGAGACCCAGTGCCCTTCCCCATCTTCCCCAGCAGCTCTGTGCCTTGTCAGGGATCCGAAGGTCCCGGGAAATCCCCCAGGCCCAAGTCCTTGGATTTGCCAGGTCAGCGACAGGAACCAACTCAAACCTTTCTTAGGAGTTTTTCTTTTCCTTGACTCTCCTCTGCTCAGTTCCTTCCTTGCTGCCTGCCCTTCCCTTTTCTGTCTTATCTGAGCTGTGTGGATCAGATATTCCAAGCTACTGTGTTTTCGTACGCAGGAGTGGCATAGATGGGGCCAGATTGCCACGGTTTCGTATGACAGATAAGGCAGTGCCATTTGTAAGCAACATCGGCTCTCTTGGTGGGTGGGAACTGGGTGAGTTCTGGATGTTGATGTAATTAAAAAGAAAAAAAAAAGTACCCCTTCAAGCAGAGGTGGGAATTTATTCTGGAGATGAGAGCCCAGGCAGGTACAGTGATGCTGCCTAACTTCCCTCACTGGCTGAAGACTCTCTTCCTTTCCCTGGAGTTGCTTTTCCCAGCGTCCACGCCAGTGTTGCTTTTTATCATAAACGTTCCATTTCATCCCTGCTTCTGCACGTCCCCCCACCCCCTCAAATCTGTTTGGTGTCTGGGCTCACTGGTGTGAGATTTCATCTGGAGAAAGACTGTGTGGGTAAAAACAGCTTGACTACCTCTGGTCTGGATGATGCCTCATGACCGGTATGGCTTCAACAGCTCCTTCTCAGAGGGGAAGAGGTAGTTCTGGGAAGCAGGAAGCAGGCTTCATTTCTCCCTCTGGCCTTGCCTTCAAGTACCTGTTCCTAGTTTCTCTCATTTGAGTCCCACAGCATCCCCCCCCGGCCATGACCAGCCAGTGAGGTGGATGTCCCTGCAGCCCCACAGGAGGGTGGCTGCTTGGACGTTGGTGAGGGACGTTGGCGGAGGGTGTCAACACTGGGCCGATGGCGGAGAGCCAGCCAGCTCAGAGGGGAACAGAGGCCCAGAGAGGGGAAGGGAGTTGCTCAAGGTCACACAACTGGTTCTTGGCAGATCCCTTTTCAAGCTAATTCCTCAGAAGCCCCTGCCAAGGCCCCTCCGAGCTCCTACTAGGTCCCGGGTATGACATTTTAAGGCAGTGTTGAGGGAGTGGTGGCTGAGATCCAAAGGGAACCAATTGGGTTTAATTTGAAGAAATCTAGTTTCTCCTTGAATCCAGATGACTGACCTCTTGTCAAAGCAGATGTCATTCCTGGGCTTAGCCTGAACTTAGGGCAGCACTGAGTCACCGATCCAGCAGGGGCGTGGGTGGAAACAGCCTCCACAGGACTCGGGGAATTTAGCCTGCCCCGCAATGGCCTTCAAGAGGGACGGAAGGCCAGGGGAGTACACATCCTTCTCCTTCCGGGGTAGCCTCTGATAGCGAGGGCCTGAGCCTTGAATTGGATCTCAGATGGGTCTGGGGTGGGGGTGGGGGGCAAGGATATCGAGACACTGGTGCATTTGGACTTGTGTCCCTGCTGCCCCAGCAGCCCCATCCGGCATCAGGGACTCCTGTGCCATCAGCATGGAAAGGATCACGGAGATCCGTGTTCATGGCATATGGGTGAGAAATTTGGGTGTGGCAGGAGGGGGTTGGCCCAGGTCCCTGAGCAGTTAGAGCCAGCGCTTAGACACAGGCTCTGGACTCTGAGTTGTCCCACCACTGTCCTGTTTCCCATGTGGAAAGAGGCCCTGACCCCACCCTATGCGGGCTGCCCCCTTTCCTCCCTTTGGGGTGTGTAATGAATGTGTCTGTGTGCATGTGCATGTGCACGTGCACAGACATTTCCTGTTTCCTTTATGCCTGCCTCCAAATCCTCTCTCTGCTTCACGAAAACCCAGAGAAAAGAGATTCTATAAACCTTAGCCACCGATTCCAGGATCACTATCAGGAAACCCTTGTCCCCACCTCTCCCGAACCTGCCATGCTCTAGTTTAAGTCCTTCCAGGTGGGGCTGGCAGAGTCTGGGACATGTTCCAAGGGCCCCCAGGAAAATGGGCTGGGCTGTTTCCCGAGGAATGCCTGCTCAGGGTGTCCACACTGCTGTCTCCAGCACATGCTCTCTCTGCCTGGGATCTTGAATGGTGCTGCTTTGGGGGGCGCTGATCCCAGCTAGTGATTTATTGTCCGCTTCCCCCAGACACTGCTTGTTCACTTCTGCCGGTGGGAAGGGATGGGGGACGGAGGGCGGTGAACACGTGTCCTCTGAGCTGCAGAGGAAGCCAGCAGGGATGACTTCTCACCTCCCTCCGACAGTGACCTCTACGAACTCTTCCTCCCTGACTCTCTCCACCTGATGCGAAGCAGAATGCACTTCCCTCCCACCTGGGAGGCTTCAAGCACCTTTTCTGCTCAGAGGACATTGAATGCAAAATTCCACCCAGAAGAGGAGGATGAAGGAAGGAAGGAATGCACGGAGCACTGCTCTGAGCCCCGTTATCTCACTGGATCCTTGTGTTGTGACCCTAAGATTTGGGTATTGTCTCCGTTTACAGATGAGAGAACTCATGCTCCGGGGGCTTACACTGCCTGAAGTGATATGGAGGCAGATACAGTTGGCATCCGAACTCTTGTCTGGCCAATACCAAAGCATGCTCTTCCTTGACCAGGGTTTCTCAGGAGTGTGTCGCGGGCCCCCTGTGTTGGAATCCCTTCTTCATTCAGTCAGTTCCGTTAAATGGATAGGACCGACCCAGGCACTGATCCAGGCTCGTGAGATTCAGCAGGAAACAAAACCGGTCCTCCCTTTGTGGAACTTGCATTACTGGGGAGACCAAAATAATTATAAGAAACAAATCCGTTATATAGTTGTCTTAGCTTGGGCTGCTGTAACAAAATACTGTACGCTGGGTCGCTTAATGAACCCTTATTTCTCACTGTTTTGGAGGCTGAGAGGTCTAAGGTCAAGGTGCAAGCAGATTTGGGGTTCTGGTAAGGATTGTCTTCCTAGTTTGCAGATGTCTGCCTTCTTGCTGTGTCCTCACAGGGCGGGGAGAGAGCTCTGGTCTCCCTCCTTCTTATAAGGGCACTAATCCCATCATGGGGGCTCCACCCTCATAACCTCGCCTCAACTTAATCACCTCCCAGAGGCCCTCCCTCCAAATACCATCGCATTTGGAGTTAGGACTTCAACGTACGAATTTGTGGGGAGGACGCAAACATGCAGTCTCCAGCAATGGCGTGACAGAGGGTGTAGTGTTGTGAGGAGAAGGAGCAAGGGAGGGGATGGGGACCAGGGAGGTGGTGTATGGGTTGTGGTTTTAAATGTAACGGTCAGGATAGGCTTTACTGAGAAGGTGACATTGAACCAAGACTTGAGAGGCCAGTGTTTTACTATTGACCCTGTGTTTCCTGTACCTACTTAGACCTACCGGCTCACTCAGAGCCTCCAGGAGTGGGGTCTGGGAATATGTATTTTGACAAGTCACTTAGGCACACCAAAACTGGGAAATTCCTGCTTGGCACCCTGGTGCTTTTTCTCCATGCAAAAGACTCTGACCTAGCAGTTCAGGAAATATTGGCCCAAATCTATGCGTGACTTTAGGAGTTTAAGAGTGCAGCTGGAGGGGTGCCTGGGTGGCTCAGTCGGTTGAGTGTCTGACTTCAGCCCAGGTCATGATCCCGCGCTTCGTGGGTTCGAGCCCCGCGTCGGGCTCTGTGCTGACAGCTCAGAGCCTGGAGCCTGCTTCGGATTCTGTGTCTCCCTCTCTCTCTGCCCCTCCCCCACTCTGTCTCTCTGTCTCCAAAAATAAATAAACATTGAAAACAAACAAACAAAAAAGAGTGCTGCTAAAATCCAGGATCCTGACTTGATAATTGGCTAATATTTAGTAATTCAAGCAGTCAAAACACACCCCTGACCATGAGCGGGTCTGGAGAGCCCTTAGTGCAGAGCGAGATGTTGATTTTGTCAAGTCGAGGGGCAACCCAGCTTCTTGAAGCTACAGGCCGGTGTCATGAGAAGGGTGTGACTTAGGAAGACTTGGGGTCTAGACTGGGCTTGACTGTGGTGAGCTTGGGCAGGTCATTCACTTTAAGGAGTTTCAACTTCCAGGTTTATGAAATGGAGCTGCTGAAGGTTCCCCTACTTATGTCACTATGCTGTTTCAACTTTGCCACCAGCCAGTCTGTGTATCCATCAGTCCATCCATTCGTCTGTCCATCCATCCATCCATCGATCCATCTATCCATCCACCCACCCGTCAGTCCATCCATCCATCCATCCATCCACCCACCCATCAGTCCCTCCATCCATCCATCCATCCACCCATCCACCCATCCATCCATCCACCCACCCACCCACCCATCAGTCCATCCATCCATCCATCCGCCCATCCATTCCCTCACCAGTCATCTCCACTGCCATCAATTTCCTTATTGTATTATTATCTGCATTTCTAATGTGGCCCATTCCATGCCTAGAACTTATTATAAAAGAATTTGGCCTGAGAAAATAATGTAGAAAAATTGTATGGAGAGTAATTAACTGGGGTACTGAAATCTTTAATCTTGGAAGATCTGCTCCATGAGGTCCAAAGGTGGGGTTCGTGCTCTCGTCTGGGGGAAGCAGACAAGTGCCTTGTAACTTCAGTTGCAGCGAAAGCAGCGGTAAAGGCAACCTCAGATCTCCCCTGATGGCCGGGAGCCCAGCCTCGGTGCCCAGCCCCATTAACTGTTGGCTTCCCAGGTGCTGAATGCAGCCAAAAACCTCCTTCGCTGTTTGAAGTGCTTATTGGAAAAGCAGATTTCATCTTGGCTGGAGCTCTGAGCGGCTCCTTCTGTGGGGTACTCCCCAGGGCTGTAATTGAACGCAAGAAAGCATCGGCCTCCTTTGGCATTCTTGCTTTCATCTCAAAGTCACATTTTAAAATTTATATTTAAAAAAAAAAAAAAGTCAGGGAAAGGGGCCAGCCAGCACAGCTCACATGGCCACTGGTGCCAGAACCCCCAACACGGCAGCTCCAGGAAGGAAGGCTGGGGAAGATTAGAGGAGAGAATCAGGACTGTACAGTATGGTGATGCTTCGCGCCAGCCTTCTGGGAGTTCGGAGCATGCTTTTGAGGCCAGGCCATGGTGTGACCTGGGCCGTGCAGAGCAGGAGTCCTGAGGGACCAGACCAGTCCAATCACATGACAATTTTCTAAAAGCCTGGGCAAACAGGAGAATCTAAAGCCTTCGGACACCCAACCAGGAGCTGACCAGTCCTCTCAGTAGGAAATGCTGCCGGCAAACCTGCTTCCAGAGGCGTTTATCAACACTGGTGACCGCAAGTGGGAGAAAACCTGTACTGTTTTCTTTGTCCTCCTGATGCTCCCTTTTCTAGAACTTGGGCAGGATTCTGACAACAGTAGGTGTCTAATGGATGTTAAACCAGCTCTCGTATGCAGAAATTTTGCAGTTAGGCGTGATACAATCTTTTCCTACGAGTCTTAGTAAAACCATTATCTTCTTCTGAGGCCAGTGTGAGACTAAAACTCAAGCTTCATGGAAAATTGCAAGAAAATAGTGGTCTGGAGAAGGAATAGCCCCCTTGCACAAGATTATTGTTGTAGCATCGGCTTGTGCCCCACTCTGACCCCTTCATCATTTTCAGGGATTTTTGTTTATGGAAAATCGTCATTTATGCAGCTGGTTTCCTCTCTGAGAGTAAGATCTTGCATTTATCTAAGATGACTGATACCTTGAATTTAGCCAAAAATAAAACATGAAAAAAATTGGGTGCTTTAGAACAAAGAACACATACTCAATAAGGTTATTAAAATTGTCCTATTTTCAGGACCACAGGAAGGAGGAGGGGAATAAAAATACAAAACTTAAAACTATTATGAAAGTGAACTCCGAGGCTCTTAGTAGCCAATTTAAAAAAAAAAAAAAAAAAGGAAGTAGATTGATTCCTTAAGGGAGATAAAGTTTATCTTGTCTTTGAGTTCTAATTTTTTGAGGGGCTCCTGGAGGGTGATACAGTGGACCAATGTGTCAGCAACAGTTTTATGCTAAACGCATGCATATTTTCTATCATGATCTTGGCCAGCATTTAGGACACCACTAAGACTAGTCTGGGAAGTGGAAGGATCTTGGGGTACAATGGAATGTGGGAAATTCTTTTTTTTTTTCATTTTTTTTAACGTTTATTTCTTTTTAAGAGAGAGAGAGAGACACAGAGTGTGAAGGGGGGGCGCACAGAGAGAGGGGGAGACACAGAATCCAAACCAGGCTCCAGGCTCTGAGCTGTCAATGCAGAGCCTGACGCAGGGCTTGAACTCACGGAACGTGAGATCGTGACCTGAGCCGCAGTCGGACGCATAACCAACTGAGCCGCCCAGGCGCCCCTGGAATGTGGGAAATTCTAAGAGCACTGGTAAAATCATCTGGCACGTATATCATGCCTTCCTTACTGAAGGGCACTTCAAGTTAGATGCAAAAAAAAGACGAAAAGCAAGCTACTAAAGGCTTATCTCCAGGGAGTCACTAACTCCACATGTGGCCAACTTTCCTTCCTGTGCCCCGTTCCCCCGCCGCACTGAGCAGAAAATGAATCATCTGGTTGAACGGCTAATAACTAAGTTTTGTTTGCTGTTGGTGTCCGTGGCCATGCATGTATGGGAGTGGATGTGGATACAAGCCCTTCTTCCCCTGCCTACTTCTCCCCCTCGCCCCCAACATACACACCGCCTCGGAGAAGACTCAGTTTCCTGGAATCAGTTCCTCTGTCGGTAATTTTGATAACCAGCCAAAGTAGAGGGTCTTTTCAAGGTCTGAAGGTCATTAACTCTTTGGAAGAATAACAGGACAGTTTCTGAATGCTCAGGGTGACCGTCTGTGGGTGATAGCCTCAATTACTCCAATTACTGAATGTTTACAATGGAGTCGGGAGAGCCAACAGAATCGGGAGAAGGAATCTTTGCCCCATGACTGTGGGGTTCCTTGTTAGACTGAGCTGAGTCCCCCTGAGCTGAACACAGCTCACAGGCCCCCACAGCTCTGCCCTGTGATGGTATTTTTGCCCCCTTTGGGGAGGCATTGACTTGTAAACCAAATTTAAAGGATTTATTCGTTTATCTTTCACTGAGGACCCAGCGTATTTGAGGCGCTGTGCTAGGCCCCGGAGGCTCTGACATGTGGTTCCCAGCCCTGGAGGAAGTGGAGAAATCCATTCCCCCTTCATGTTGTGATGAGGCAATACAACCTCTTATGTGATGAGCCCATAAGAGGAGATGAAAGCAAGTTCTAAAAAATTCTTCTCCCAGATTGTGGTTTCCCTTCCATGGAACCCCAGGCCATCTTCCTTTCTCTATCATCATGACTGCTACCCTTGGGGTCAAGGGCATGACTTAGGCTTAAAAGCTGTTAAGTTCGGTGACCACCAAGTCCCCTCTGAATTCTGAGAATGTGGCGCTCGTCTCCAAGGGGAAAGTTATTGCAGGGACCAGGGTAGCTCTGCAGGGGACTGGCTGTCTGCGAGGGGTGTCCACCTTGCTTTCCCCTACGGCCTGAGGACTGACCCCTAAGAGGCCCCCGACCATGGCCACAGGACAGGCCAAGCATCCTGGCCTCCTTCCGCCCTATTCTCACATCCAGGCTCCGGCTAAAAAAGCAGCTGGTGATTCCCAGCCTTGTTTCAGCCCCTGACCAGCGGGAACTTTCCAGCCTGACGGTGGTCTGCAACCAAGAGAGCCACTGGCTCTGACGGAGCTAGTGTCTTGGTCATATGCTCATCTCAAAGCCATTGCCCCCCAATATTTTTTGTGTGTGCGGATCTCTCAGCAGCAAGAGAAGTGATAGGGAAGTTTGATCTTGTTCCTTTGCAATAAACAGAAGCAGATGGTTTCTTTTTGAAACCGATGGTTCTTCACCATTTTCTACATCGAAACACCTGGAGGAATTTTAGCATGGTCCTGGACCGGGGATCGGTACCATCGGCATCCCCCCAGGGACTTGTTAGAAATGGCACATTCTTGGGGGCGCCTGGGTGGCTCAGTCGGTTAAGAGTCAGACTTCGGCTCAGGTCGTGATCTCACAGTTCGTGAGTCCGAGCCCCATGTCGGGCTCACTGCTGTCAGCCTGTCAGCGCACAGCCCACTTCGGATCCTCTGTCCCCCTCTCTCTGCCCCTCCCCCACTTGCGCTCTCTCAAAACTAAACATAAAAAAAAGAAAGAAAGAAAGAAAGAAAGAAAGAAAGAAAGAAGGAAAGAAAAGAAATGCGCATTCTTGGCCCCAATCTCAGAATTACTAAATCAGAAACTCTGGGGGTGGGTGGAGCAGTTTGTGTTTTACCAAACCCTCTGTGACTCCAATGCCACTCACGTTTGAGAGCCACTGAGGCATGTGCCAGAATCTCCGGAACTGGGCGTGTGGGTGGCCTGTGTGGTTTGAAAAACCCCCTAAAAAGATGATGATGTCTTTCCCCTACCTTACCCTACCCTATTTGAAAATCCTTCATCTAGAACTAATTATGCATTGGAAGGGCTCGGCTCATGCCACACTCTTTGTATTTTGATGATTTTTTTTTTTTTTTTTAAGCTTTGGAAATTTTATTCCGTCGCAGAGTGACCTGTGCCCGGCCTGGAGATGTCTCTGCAGAGTTGTGTCTAAGGACTGAACGTATACTCGCAGAGTCTGAAAGAAGGAGAAGAAGTTTCGTCAGAGTGGTTGGGGAAAACCCGTCTGAGTAGCTTGCACATGAGGGGTTGGGGAGGTGATAGCCCCCCCAGGACACCCCCCTCCCCGCCCCGGGAACTGCCCCTCCTCGCCAGCTTGGGAGGTTGCAGCACCAGGAACCGCGGGCAGTGGGCAGTTGCCCTGCTGATCCATGAGCCAGCATGCGGGCCTGCGTTATGTTTTTGACAGGCTCCTTAGAGGAAACAGATGTCAGGAGCCTCTTCTGATTGCCCTTGACACGGAGAAGATGTACCCTAAGTTGTCTGGTGTTTGCCAACAGTGGTAGATCTGAGTTTGTTTTCTTTTTCTCTAAAAATGTTGTATTCGGGAAGCGGCCTTGGATTTGAGGAGACGGTGGGTATTTAAAAAGCAAGGAGAGTTACCTTGAATCCACCCATCGCCCTGCGATCTGCAGGTGTTCGAGCTGCGTCAACTTGCCAGGAAAACAGCTAGGAGAGAGGCAGCTTCTCAGCAAGTGGGTTTTCCTGTTGCAGGGTTGGTACTGGCAGCGGTGGCTTATCTGGGTGACGGGCTCTACCTCCCCAGAAGGCGGTATTTCCCTTGTGGCTACTGAGGCAGGAAGCAGGTGGCAGGGAGCTGACCCCACAGATCCCCCAGAGCAGGCCGGGGTTTGCCACCAACCGTGGCCGGTGCTGATCTCACTGATTGCCAGAGACAGGGAGCCTCTCCGAGGAGATGGAATTGGCTGATGTCCCCTGCAGATCCGGTGCTGCAGGCCAGGGGTGGGAGGCATCTGGGCCTCTGTCAGGGAACAGGAGGTCTGCCGGGGTCCAGCGCTGCCGCTCGCTCGCTTGCTCTGAGTGCATGCGAGACGAACCCGGGCCCAGTCCGTTTTGTACTGATGCTCTCTGCCTGAGCCCTGGCCTCATTCGCTTGCACGCAAGCTCCCCAGACGTGGAATTTTACTGGTTTTATTCCCCACAGTGCCTGGCACACGGTAGGTTCTTAATAAATATTTGTTGACTGAATAATTGAATTCCTGTCCCCCACCCCAAGCCTCCTCTCAAACCCGATGGGAAAGGAATTTAAGGCCTTGTCCCTGGCTGTCAGCCGCTCTTCTGGTGCCCTGGCGGCAAAGACTGTCACCTTTCTGCAGGGGTTTCCAAGAGACGGCTAGGGAGAGGAAGTGCGTCCCCAGTATGCAAACACCAGGCCAGGGTGTCACATGTTTATAAGATGATGGCTCAATTCTCTCCCTCCTCCACCCTCTCCTAAGGACTGTGGACTGAAATCCAGCATGCCAAGTGAGGACATCAAGGGACTGAAACACACAGCCATGAGGGGCAACTGCTTCTCCAGCAGATTTCTTTTATTTAAAAAAAAAAAAATTTTTTTAATGTTTATTTATTTTTGAGAGAGACAGAGACAGAATGCGAGTGGGTTAGGGGCAGAGAGAGAGGGAGACACAGAATCCGAAGCAGGCTCCAGGCTCTGAGCTGTCAGCACAGAGCCCGAAGCGGGGCTCGAACTCACGGATCGTGAGATCAGGACCTGAGCCAAGGTCGGATGCTCAACCGACTGAGCCACCCAGGCGCCCCCAGCAGATTGTTTTTAAACCCATAGTTCACCCAGAAGGTGGAGACCAGCTGACCACCTGACCACATAAGCAGTTCTGCATTGGAGGGGGTTGGGCAGAGTCCTGGGCACTCCCTTGAGTGATCCCAGTGGCTTGCAGTGGGGCAGGGAGCTTCCCACTGGTGGGCTCCAGGCCGTGTGGTCCCTGGCTGAGGACCCACGCCCACGCTTGAAGGGCCCTGTAGGATGGCCAGGCAGGACTCTCTCCTCCATGGACTCAGAAATTCCAAACGGTTCCAACTATTAGTAATATGAATAGAATATTAGTAATATTAATAGAAAAACATTCCCTGGGGCTTGACGAAGCCACTGAGTTGTAATGCGCCTATAAAAGCAAATGGGTCACGTGTTGTGGTTTTCGAACTTTCCCTTGTGCAATCAGGTGGTAACACGGGTCCCGTGGTGGCCTCCTTGATGGGCTTGGCAATAAACGTGGCACCATGAGAGTGATCAGGAAAGAGAAAAAGAGTGAGGCATGGAGACAAGCATGATATGCCGCATTAATCTTAAACGAGATAAGACTGGTTATTTTACCAGGAGGCCTAGGCCAACCCGTTCCAGCCTCAGCAGCGAGACAGGGAGGAGCAGGGACTCGCCTGTGGTCCCGCAGTGGCCCAGACAGCCCTGGGGTTTGATGGCTATGAATGCAAGTGCACTGGCAGGGCACTGGGCATGTGGCTGGAGACCACTTAGGAAAAGAGTTCCAGGTCCTGTGATAATCGGCCTGTTAAACATTCATTTAAGTAGTCAATCATTCATCTTCCAGGAAGTGCCTTTGGAACACGTGCTGCACCAGTACGGGAGAAACTCTGGTGACAAGAGACACCACACCCCCCGCCCCATGCCTGCCTCGGTGCCCTTGTCCCCACCTCTGCCCTGTTCCTGTGGATGAAGGATGAACGTTCCATGCTGGCCAAGGTCGGCCCCCCACCTGCACGAGCCCTCCCGTGCCCTCCTGGCTGCTCAGGGATGCTGCTCCATTAGTCTCTCCCTCTTTACTGGGTCTCTCCTGACAGTGGGGGACTGCGCTGTCATTTCTTCCACCCAAGTATACCCTCTCTGGACCCCGCTTCCTCCCTGAGAAAAATGGCCTCAGTGCTCTTCTCCTTAAAGCTAAACTCTGACCACAGCAGCCTGTACCTGTGGCTCCAAACCCTCTCCTGCATTCTGCTTTGGGTCCACCCCTGTCATACTGTCACTCACAAAACCATCTTGTCAATGTCATCAGTGTCCTCATTTTGCTAAATCCAGCGGACATTTCTTGGGCCTCATCGGGCCTGACCCGTCAGCAGCATTAGATGCAGTCGGCCCCGTCCCTTCCTGCTGCTCAAACAGCTTCTAGCGCACCACGCTCCTGGGGTTTCTTTTCTACTTCTGGCTCCACCATCTATCTCCTCCCCTTGCTTCTCCACAGCTTCCTGAAAAAGGAGGTACAAAGAAGGACATCAAGCCTCAGTCCTCAGAACTCTCCTCTATCTATCCTCACTCACCGAGTGACTGTAAATGACGCTTTCACGCTGACTCCCAGGGCTGTGTCTCCTTGGAGCTCGCTGTGTATGAGGCATCTCTGCTGGGCAGCTGAGTGCTGGTCTCTTCCAGAACCCAGCTCCTGCTCGCACCTACCCCTCCCCCACGCAAACCCTCTCTTGCCTGCAGTTTTCCCCGTCTCAGCTAATGGCAAGTCCGAAAAAAACCTCTGTATCCTCTTTGAGGCTTCTTCTAGGCTCAGTTTGAGTGAATCATCAAATCTGAAGCTCTACCTCCAAGGTCTGATCATCACCTTTGCTGCTGTCACCTTGGGCTCACCCATTAATATGTCTTGGCCTGAGCATTACAAGACATAACTGGTTCTGCCTGCTTCCACCCTTCCCCACAACCCCCTCCCTGCCTTCAGTCTATTCTGCACACAGCTTCCAGAATAACCCTTTCAAAAGTAAGTTAGATCATGTCTCTTCCTTCCCGTCTCACTCCGAGTGTCAACCACATTCATCCCAAGGCCTGTAGATGCCTATATGATGTATCCTCCTACTACCTCTCTGACTGCCTCCCTCTGCTTTCTCCTTTGCTCACTCTTTCCTGCCTCAGGACCCTTGCACTTACAGTTTCTTTTGCTTAGAACTCTTTTCCTCCCAGATCTTTCCTCAAATGTTGCTTTAGTCCTTCCTGATCTCCTTATTTAAAATTGCTACCTATCCCACTCTCATTCCCCATCCCCCATCCCTATTCTATTTTCTACATTGTACTTATTATTCTCTGATATTTTGCCATAGCAATTCAGTGGTGGGGTAGGGGTGGGGAAGGGCATAAGGAGATGCATCATCTGTAGAAGCTTTAGGAATAATCATGAAATGTACTAAAGGTCAGTCGGTTTTAGCCCCATGTACTGGCCATTCTAAATAATGCCCATCAGGGTGGGCAGCTCCCACTAACTCTCCCGGGTTTAATGCACTGCATTTCCCTTATTTATTTGCTTATTGTTCTTTTCCCTCCACTAGAATGTAGGATGTTTTGTCTGTCTTGTTCATTGTTGTTTCTCTAATGTTTGCTGTGTGGTAAATGCTCAGTGAGCTTCCGTAGAGTGAATGAAGGAAGGAGACGGTTCCATGAGTACCCAACAGCTGAGGGTTATCAGGACGGTTTCCTGGATAAATCCATGGCTAAGTGGTCTAGTTACAAAAGCCTAGAGCAACTTCACTTTCAGGGTCACCAAGCCAAGCATAGGTGTCAGAATTCCTGAGTGTCATTATTAAAAGTGTTTCCTTCATAATGTTAATGTTGAGTGAATAAATGTGTTCCTTTATTTGTAGATGGCCGAGGGTCCATGGGGATGTCTTGCAGAGACGGCTGGTTGTCACTGTTATTTTTTATTTTTTTAATGTCTATTTATTTTTGAGAGACAGAGAGAGACAGAGCATGAGCTGGGGAGGGGCAGAGAGAGGGAGACAGAGAATCTGAAGCAGGCTCCAGGCTCCATGCTGTCAGCACAGAGACCTATGTGGGGCTCAAACTCATGAACTGTGAGATCATGACCTGACCAGAAGCCGGATGCTTAACTGACTGAGCCACCCAGGTGCCCGTGGCTGTTGCTTTTAATCAGAATGGCTATTTTCCACTCCTGCTGAAGAACTGGAGGCTTGGGGCCTCGTACACAAGGTCAGAACCTTCACTTACATCTTGAGTTAAAGTGTGGACTCTGGGAAACCACTCAGGAGGAACAGTCCCAAAAAGTGACGATGAGAGCCGGGAGACACTCTCAATGCCACCTCCTGCGGGAAGTCTTCCCTACTTTCTCTTCCCTCTTCTGGTCAGAGTGTATACCTTTTTCCTCGTGGTTTCACGTTTACTTCTTTAACATTTATAATGTGTTACTGTCTTTATTTGCTCCCATGTTTGTATCTTCTACTGAAAACTGACCCCAGAACAGAAATGATGCCCATTCATTTCAATTCCTGGTCCCTAGCATAGCAGCTGGCACACTGGAGGAAATCCATCAATGTTTGCTGAGTGCACAAATGACAGAGTAGATATTGAATAAAGGGCTGTACCACTATCAAATGAATATAATGTTTATCGTGATGATGCTTTTGAATGACAATCCTGATAACGAGAGTGACGAGTAGTCCACAGTGATCAATTAAAATCTAGAATACAGATATAATATACATTCTTTTCTGGAAAGGTCATAGGTCACTTAACTCTGTTTTTTTTAAAGTTCCAGAGGCCCAGTATCATCCACAATCGTTCAAACATTACTGACGCAGAGTGCCTATTAAGCATCAAATATGTTATGGCTTCCAAAAAAGAGTGCATTGGGCCGAAGACCAATGTTTTTTTTCTTTTTTTAATTAAGTGGAGTTAACCTGAAATGCTGGTTTTATGTGTGTAACTAGTCTGAGGCGTGGAGATCAGCTCATATGCCAGTGCACTGATCCAGCCACAATTGACAGGTGGGCCCTACCCCACTACAGAGAAATCTTACAGGCTTCAGAAACCAGTCTAATGAAATGCGATTTTTCACTAGTTCAAAATCAGAGTTCAAAACCAGTTCAGTGAACATGTAAGTATCCAGTTAAGACAGGAGGTTGAACAAAATTAATTTGGAAACTTTCATAGGCTTTAAAAAAAAAAAAAAAAAAACAACCCCAAAACTTGAGACTTTAAAATCGACTGTTTCATTATAGGCAATGCATTTGAGTATTAAATATATGTTAAATTTCATTTAGCCGATCCCTCCCCAGACTTTTAAAACCACCACCAATAAATATTTACATATTTCCCCCCCTCCCCAAAGCGTTTCCCCAGGCACACGCAAATACCACTCATTCTGAGGTCCTGTTGCTCCAGATTAAACAGATTCTCCTTCCAAGAGAGCAGCGCGTAGCATTCTGCTCCAGCCAGAGCAAGGTTTCTGGCTCTCGGATAATTTCACCGCCTCTGGTTGACTGAGCGGGGCTGGGAATCGCATTATAAAAGCCTTCCACCTCTCTCCCAAGCCAGCCTGGGAGAGGCGGCCAGGGTTACATCATCCATCGCGGGCCGCAGCCCGCCTTGTTGGAGGCCAGCTCACCACAAGTGCTTTTGGAGCATCCCAACAGTGGGACCATCATTCACTCCACCATCCCAGATGGGGGCACAACTTGCGTGGCACGTTTCCCACTCCAGGAAGACTGCAGTGAGCTTCCTTGCACTTCTGGGACGGTATCCCTTCATACCGGACAGACTGCAACGTAGTTAGCAGGCTGGGAGGCTTTGGGAGGTTTGCCTTCAGCAGTGAGAGGGCACCAATGGAGACACTCTATAGACCTGGGGTCTAGGGCTGGGAGCCCGACCCTTCCTTGTCCATGCCCCCCCCCCCCCCCCCGTGCTGGGACACGAGTACCCGAACACCTCAACATCTTGGGGTAGTTTTAAAGTCTGTTTTAGTCTCAGCTAGGAGTCTCAGTCACTGGAATATCTACGTTCTCAGACTACCCAGGGGGTTCTTATTTCTTTTTTAAAAATTAAAAAAAAAAAAAATTCACAGTTAATCTGTGGTCATTGTAGAAAAATAGGGAGGAAGTGTAAATAAAAGGAAAATATTAAAAATTAATACCAGGAGGTTAAAATATATACACATCAAAGAAAGCGATGGACCTCCAGACCAGTTAGTAGGTAGGTCTCTCTGAAATCAATCCGGCAAGAAAAGGATACTGCGCTTTGGACCCTCTACACTGTTGCTCCTTCCCTATTCTCCTTTGGGGACCACAGCACAACAGCTGGTGTGCCACAAATGGCGGGCATCACTGACGCCGGGTATGAACAGCATTGAGGAGCAGGCATGCGCTGACCCCTCTGAAGGGCCGCTGTGCTACATTCTCCCTCGAGACTCCCAGGGGGTAGTCCTGACTGGGCTGGGATCTGGGATCTGGGATCTGGGATCCGGGCTTAGGCTTCTGATCTCCAGCCTGAACCACCGTCTGCTCCACTCTGCAACAAATTGGTTTCTTCATGGCGCACTGCAAGTGTGAAGGAGCAGTCTGCTGTTGGGACAGTGGCAGGAGGTCTAGGTGTCCCTGGCTGCTTGCGGGTTTGTGCTTCCCACTTGTGTCCTTCTCAAGCCCATCGGCCGGTGTTATCACCAGTCCTCTGTGTGGGCACCCAAGAGGCAGCCTTCTAACTCAACAGAGGACGGCACTCAGAAGCTGGAGTGAAGGGGTCTTTGGTCCTTTGGGAAGTTCCCCAGGGGGAGGCTGTGCTCTTATTCTGATGGTGAATGTTCTCTCACCCAGGTTCTGTGTGGGGCCTGGCCAAATCCTCTGGGAGAAATGAGCAAGGCATATGGTCAATGAATATTCCCTCCCAGCCATCCAGGAAGTCTGCCTCCTCCTCTTACCCCCAGGCTTCCTGGAAATGGCCCATCTGACCTGTCTGCAGGCCTTTGGGATTTTCCGGAAGGGAAGAGCCTGTTCACAGGGCCTGTCTCAGGCTTAGCAGGTGCCTCAGGAGTTGGTGGGGCCGTGGGGGGAAGGGTGGGAATCTGGGGCAAGCTTTCTCTCAGGAAAAGGGCATCCAGTGGGCTTGCCCTCTGCCTCCCCCCCAGACCTCATCCCTTTGGAGGCACCTTCCCAAGTGACTGCTGTTGGACGCAGTCCATTCCCTGCTCTAATGACGTTGTAATTAGGATTTCTGCAGCACCTACCAGAAAGAGAGGCGGCGCATACTTCATTGCCCACCCTCAAAACTGCCTCTCTCCGTTCTGCCCAACGAGAGGCTCAGAGAGGATGTCTGGGGTCAGCCATATGTCTATATTTTAGGTCAGAATCCTGGCCCTCGGAAGCCCCACTCGTGGTTATGGTCAGCCAAGTCCGCTCGGCCATGGTGTCAGAGGAGGGTCAGATAGTGGTCAGGCCGAGCCCGTGTTCACTGGGCCAGGATCGTAGAAACGTGTCCCCTCCGGCAGCTATGCCTCTCTCACCCCAGGTCCTAGAGCTTCTCCACCAGGGCAAGGAAGCAGGTGCAGGGCGCCGGTGCAAGGTTTCTCCAGGAGCCTGGCCTTTATCAGGCAGCTAGGAGCCTCCCGGGGTGGGGGGCGGAGGCTCCACGAGGTTGGGAGGCCAGAGTGGGGAGGAGAAGGCGGGGAGAGGGGGGAGGGGAAGGAAAGGGAGGACAGAAGGGGGAGGGCGAGGGGAGGAGGGCCCAGGAGGGGAACGGGAGGGGGAGGAGAGGACCAGGAGGGCAGGGCCGGTCGGGAAAGTGGGCGGTGGCCGAGAGCCTGGGGCGGCCGTGCGGACGAGGGGCGGGCCCGCTGGTGTGGCCGATGAGCCCGTAATGAAGCCGGGAGCCTGGGCCCCCTTTGTTCCAGGGAAACCTTTTTAAAAACCCCTTCCTCAGCCCCCTTGCGGGGCGATTGGGGACAATGGCCGGCGGCACAGTGGGCCGAGCGGAACGGCCCCTTTAGAGAGGCCTTTCCAGCCGCGGGGCCCGGGCTTGGAGGCTCCGGGCGAAGGGAGGCCGGGGCGAGGCCGGGGCTCTGCCCGCGGGCGCGCCCTGCGCATAGGGGCCACGAGGCCACTACTAAAACAACAGCGAGGGTTTAAAAAATGGTGCAGTCGCGGAAGGCTTGGGCCCCGTGGGTCCTTGGCAGATGGCCAGAGCGGCTCCGCAGGCGCCCACCTGGCACCCGGGGAATGAGGCGCGCACGCAACCGTGGGACGCATGGTTGCGTTTCCCTGAATGCCACTGTGGCACATTCCTGGCCTTTGCAATTATTGGGAAACGCGAGTATCTTTTTTTTTTTTTTTCCTACCGTTCTTGCCCCTTCCCCCTCCCTTCGTTTTTCTTCCAGGCATGGAATTATCTCCTTTAGCAGTTCAAAAGACATTCCATTCCCATGACCGAAACAGAAACGGTGAGGCTGGCTTACCGTGGCCCTCTCTCTTATAGGGAAATTCAGGCAATAAGTCATAATGAATCACAATTTAAAATAACATTTCTTTAGCTTTTAAGGGTGTGCTTTCCTTATTTTCAGAGAGCTGCTGACAGTTCTGTGTCTTGATTTCCCTCAGAAAGAACCCATTTCCAAATTTTATTCCTTTACAATATTCCTAAAAAAAAAAAAAAACAGAAAGAGGATTGAGGAGGCTCCTTTTGAACCCCCTCTGAACTCTAAAGTTCTTTAAGTCTATCAGTGCACAGAGGCTGTTGGATTTTAAAACAGAGTTGGGGGGAAAACCTATCACCATGATAAATGATCGATCTAGTCTGTCAGCTATCCACCCCGATTCTGGTTGGTGCTCTGCTTCCCCAGACCCACACCTCACATCTGTTCCAGAAAACAATGACGTACACAAACTGGCTCACCAAAGGCAGATGTACCTCTGTGTCTGCCAGAGTATCTGGAAAAGTCTGATCAAAAACACTCTCAATATTGTGTAGTCCAACAGGAGACACTGAACTGGAAAAGAATGGAAGGTGAGGGGGTGTATTTCCACCAGAGAATAAAATTATTGTACAAGTTTGAACTCATCTTTAAACAAAGCCATCTCAGGCTTTCATCCCTAATGTGTTGCCATTTACACCCAGGCTGGAGGGTGTAAGGGTATCTTAACAAGTAATTGTTTCCAGTAAGGGTCACTTTTGGCCTCTCAAATTATGGCTCTGGTATGTCACACTGGACAGGTATTTTTCATAGTTCACTGGGTCTGATGGGTCTGAGAGTATTGAAGGCTGTGCTAGAGAGGAGCCCAGGGACATGGTGATTAGGGGGCTTCTGTAGGAAGTGCAGTGGAAGGGACAATGGGCCAATTACCAGCAAAGCCAGCGGTCTCCCTTGGAGAGGTTAAGGAGGAGAGCACATGGCCTTTGAGCTACCATGTCATCTGTCCTGGGGCTTAATCAAGTTATCATATCACCCCGGTGTCTCCAGGCCTCCATCCATCGATTTGAATGAAGACAAAAATTTGCAGACAAATTTCTAGCAGCAGGAAGTTGGTGCTCTCCTGCGAGGCTGGATGAAAAGCACCTGTAACCTTGTCGGCCTCGTCCAGCTCCTGCTGGGAGCTGCTTCTGGCTGCAGCCTGCTGGCTTCAGAGCCTGCCTGTCAGCAGGGGATGCTATTATGTGTTTCAAGAGAATGCCCTGGAGCAGGCTCGGCTGTGGCCAGGACAACACAATGTGGCCAGCTACCCATAAATGGGTAGGTAGACACGGTCTCCTTCCTTTTGATATTGGCTTGGACTCATATTTAAATTACGACAGGGCTGGCAAGCCACAGCACTCATGGTGGCACGATGGGGGTATTTATGTTTCTCCCTCTCTGTGGGGAGTGTGAGAAGTAGGGCGTTCTACAGGATGCCATCAAGGCCAGACCTCTGCTTTTCTTTGACCTGCATGTCCCTGTTTGTGAAATTCACAGGTGTAATTTATATGCAGGCTGCAGGGTGGAAGGGAGAGGAGTTGAGTGTAGTAGATGGAATGTTGGGTGGGGTCGTGAGACATGTGCTCCAGGCCTAGCTCTGTGACCTGGGGAAGTGGCTTGGCCTCTTTTTGTCCTGGTTATTTCACTTACAAATAAGAGGGGGATAACGATCCACGCAGTTACCCACTTCGCAGGTTATGAGTCAATGTGACGATAAATGCTGAAGAATCCGTCTATCCAGTAATGAAAAAAGTTTAAAACCACATTATCAATGCCTCTAAAGTCCTTCCAGCATCAATGCCCTATGATTTGATGTTCCAAAGAGGAACAGGAGAAGAAGAGCATTATTAATTAGCATTAATATGAGAGCATGTCATCCAGAGAATAAGTTGATCGCTGAATGCGAATTTCACGGCCATGAGTAGGAAAAGGTGGAGGATATGACTTTTAACACTCCATGGGACCTGTTGATCTGATCAGAAGCAACTTTTCCGAAGCCCACAGAAAACTGGACTTTTGGACGTTTTGTTGGAGGACTAATAGCCTTAAAAAGTAGGAGGAGACCTGACCAACAAATCACTCCTTCCCCTGCCCTTCAGACTGTGTTTATATTCCGTGGCCACTTCGTGGCAGGGGATATCAACCTTGAACCCAGTGGCAGCTCCACACTGTTTCCTCATCTATAAGACGGGGCATACTTCTCGGCGTCTCTAACTCACGGGAGCATTGGTGGAATCGACTGGTTAACAGGTGAGAAAATGCTTTGTAACTAACGTGGAAGGCGCTAGATGGGTTTATGCTGTGCATACCCACACGCACACGCACACACACTCATAAAAGACTATTATTGACCCTTTACCTGGAGCCTGAAAGAACACGGGGAATTTCACGGCCTTGTGGCCCTGACTATATGGATCCAATGTCACCGATGGTCTGGCTCGAAAGAGGATTCTTCATTTGGAGTTAACATCTGGCGGCTCTCTGGGAACCAAAAGATATAGGGTGCTTCGCTGACTTCCATCTTCTGAGGGGTGGCCCTGTGGGCACAGGCAGGGCTGGGGCCCTGGGGCCCAAACACAGAGATAATCAGACAGCAAAAAGCTAGAATAGGGACTGAGTGCCCTTCATTCGTTACTTTCCAGTTTGTCTGCCCTAAGCCCCTCCCCACAAAATATCCACCACTCTCCCAAGCATCACATGAGGTCCTGCTCCATCATTTTTGCTTCTGCCGTTTCCTCTCTATCATCTATCCACTTTCTCTGCCTATTAAATCTGTTTCATCCTTCAGAGTCCTATGCAGTGTCACTGTTGTGAAGCCACAGTCTTCAAACTCTTAGCCCAGTCGGAACTGACTGTCCCCACTGTGAAACATTGTCCTGTCCTTTGCCCCATCGGTCCGTTTTGTATTAGTATGCACCTCTCTCCCTGCTTACTCTGAGCTTCTCAGCTGCAGAAACACTGTCTAATTCCTCTTGGGGTTCCCTGGTCCCTAGTACAGCTGCTGGTGCACAGTAATTTATGCACTAAATCTTAAATTGCATTCTTTTTTTAAGTTTTATTTTTATTTATTTTGAGAGGGAGAGTGAGAGCAAGCAGGAGAGGGGCAGAGAGAAGGAGAGAGAGCATCCCAAGCAGGCTCTGCACCGTCAGCACAGAGCCCAATGTGGGGCTCGAACTCATGAGCTGTGACATCATGATCTGAGCGGAAATCAAGAGTTGGACACTTAACCGACTGAGCCCCCCAGGCGCCCCTTGAATTGCATTGTCCCCACTCGGTGTGTCAGAGAGGGACATGAGGGACTGTGGAAGGGGAGGAAAAGACGAAATCTTGTCTTTTCACGTTTATTTAAACCACATCCATCTTTGGTTTTTGCCTTGAATCCCAGCCGATTTGAAAATCTGAAAAATTGCTTCAGTGTAGTTGGCAATGTCAGTTTGATTATGCCTCCTTTCCAAGTGGGTTAGTCCTGCCCAATAAGGCATTCCTTTGCTGCCTCCTAAGTGACGTTAGGAAATTTCTGCAGAAATGGTTCCTGGCCAAGTGGACGGCAAGGCAGCTCTTGCTCAGGCTCCGGCTCACAAAATGCCCCTTGTGCACGAGTCCATGGTATGGTATGAACCTCACACTCCGGCCGGGACCCAGGGGCACAAGTCCTGTTTCTCAGTTCCGTATTTACACATTCAGAGAATGCTGCAAGCAGGAGAGCATCTCTTCCTGTAGTTTCTAAGTGTGGGGTCCCTGGACCACCAAAGATTCATAAAAGTAGTGAACCAGGCTCTTTGACCCGTTCCAATATTTCGAAAAGCCAGAGATAAGGGTGCAGGGCCTGCTGTCATGGAAAGTGTCTCTGTCTTTTGTTCTCTTTCGGTTTGGGCTCCGTTCAATATGGTAGCAGGGCATAGCTGATGATAAAAAAAAGTTACCAAAAACTATATTCAATTTTTTAGGTCAAAGTCTTTTTTTTTTTAATTGCAGTATCGTTTACACAACAATATTTACATACTTTATGGGTGCAGTTTGGTGAGTTTTTGGCAGTCATGCACAGTCATCTAGCTACTACCACCATCAAGATACCGAGAATATCCATCATCCCCCAAAGTTCCCTCATGCCCTGTCATCGTCAGAACCCTCCCTAGAGCCCCTGCTCCAAGCACCTGCTGATCTTATCATTGTAGTTTGGCCTTTTCTAGAGTTTGATGTAACTAGAATGTACGTTGTGTTGTCTTTTGTATTTGACTCCTTTCACTTACCATGAGGTTTGGGAGATTCATCTATATTGAATCAATGTTTTGTTTCTTTTTAGTGCTGAGAAGTATTTCATAGGATAACTACAACTTGTCCATTCACCAACGGATGGACGTTTGGCTTACTTTCAGATTTGGACTCTTGCATCTGTGGCCATGAATAATGTTGCTTATGAACCTTCAGGTACAAGTCTTTGTGGGGACATATGTCTTCATTTCTCTTGGGTAAACAGCCGGGAGTAAAATTGCTGGCTTGTATGATGGATATATGTTGAACGCTACAGGACACTGGTAAACACTTTTCAAAGTGGCTGCACCTCTGTCATTCCCACCAGCAGTGTATGAAACTCCAGTGTCTCCCCATCTAACACCGGGTGTTGATGGTCATTCCATTTTACCCAGCCTAGTGGGTACGTGATAATGTTTCACTGTGGTTTTATCTTTTATTTCCCCGATGATTGGTCATGTCCATATTGGGCAGTCACATATCTTTGTTGAGGAGGTATCTGTTCAAGTCTTTTGCCCATTTTTTAATTGCACTATTTGCTTTCTTGTTATTGTGGAGACAAGCCCTTTATCAGATATGTATTTTGAAAATATTTTCTTCCAGTCCGTGGCTTGTCTTTTTATTTTCTTACATGTGTCCTTAGACGAACAAGTTTTTAATTTTATCATATATATATACATGATATATCACATATATATCACATATCACATATATATACATATGTGTATATATATATCTCACATATCTATATCTATATCTCACATACGTATCTATATATACCTATATCTCTGTATATAGATATATATTGTGACTCATGCTGTTTGGGTCATGTTTAGGTAATCTTTGCCAACACAATGTCACAAGGATTTTCTCCTATGTTTTCTTCCAGAAATTTAATTTTAGTTCTTAGATTCAGGCCTATGATCCATTTTGATCATTTTGTATATGGTGTGAGGCAAAATCTAAGATTTAGTTTTTCCCTCACGCAGATATCCAGTATCAATTTTTTTTGGGGGGGGGGGGTAGGGGAGAGTGTAAGTTGTGGAGAGGGTCAGAGGGAGAGAGAGAGAGGGAGGGAGAATTCTAAAATTCCAAGTGGTCCCCACACCCAGTGCAGGGCTCAGTCTCCATGACCCTGGGATCATGACCTGAGCAGAAATCAAGAGTCAGTCATTCAACTGACTGAGCCACCCAGGCATCCCCAGTATTACTTCTTAAGAAGATTACTCATTCCTGGGTGCCTGGCTGGCTCAGTTCTAGAGCATGTGATTCTTGATCTCAGGGTCATGAGTTCAAGCCCCACCTTGGGCGTGGAGCCGACTTCAAAACAAACAAACAAAAGACTACTCATTCCTCATTAAAGAACTATGGCACTTTTGTAAAAAAAAAAAAAATCAATTGACTATGTAAGCGCAAGTCGATTCTTGGACTCTCTGTTATGTTCTCTAGGTCTATAATTATATAATATAATATATATAATATATTTTGTAATTGTAATTATGCCAATGCTACTATGCTGGATTACTTGAAGTCAGGTAATGTAAGTTATATATATATATGTTTTTTTTTTCTTTCTTTCTTTCTTTTTTAGAGAGAGAGCACGATGGAGCAGGGGAGGGGGCAGAGGGAGAAAGCAAGGAGCCTAATGTGGGGCTCGATCCCATGACCTGGGGCCATGACCTGAGCCAAAATCAAGAGTCAGACACTCAACCAGCTGAGTCACCCTGGCACCCAAAACTTGTTTGTATTTTAAAGATTATTTTTACTATTTTTGATTCTTCGCTTTTCCATGTAATTTTATTTTATTTTATTTTATTTTTTTAAATTTTTTTTCAACGTTTTTATTTATTTTTGGGACAGAGAGAGACAGAGCATGAACGGGGGAGGGGCAGAGAGAGAGGGAGACACAGAATCGGAAACAGGCTCCAGGCTCTGAGCCATCAGCCCAGAGCCTGACGCGGGGCTCGAACTCACGGACCGCGAGATCGTGACCTGGCTGAAGTCGGACGCTTAACCAACTGCGCCACCCAGGCGCCCCTTCCATGTAATTTTAGAATCACCTCATCACTTTCTCCAACACAGCTTGCTAGGATTTGATTAGGATTGCATTAAATCTGTAGATCGGTTTGTATTGGAGAAAATGAACATTTTAACAATATTGAATCTTGAAATCGTTGAATGTGGTATACGTCTCCATTTATTTAGGTTTCTTTAATTTCCTTTCATAGTATTTTATAGTTTTTGGAGTGCAAGTCTGACACATCTTTCTTTAAACTTATTCCTAGATATTTTTTACATTATTTGTAAATGGAGTGTTTAAAAGCTTTTAATTCCCTGTTGTTCATTACTTGTATATAGAAATACAGTGAATGCTTTATTAAACTTTTTATTTTGAAATAATTATCGAGTCACAGAAAGTTACAAGGGGAGAAGACCCAAATTACTGTTCACCCAGTTTCCTCCAATGGTTACAGTACAACACAGTACAAACCAGAAATTTGACATTGGTACAATGTGTATGTATATCATTATTGTATGTATGTATTCACATAACCACCACTATAAACAAGATACAGAATTATTCCATCACCCCAAAGATCTCTGTTGTGTTACCTCTTCATAATCACACCCATCTCCCTCATCCTTGACCTCTGGACACAACCAACCAATTTTCTATCACTATAACCTTACATTTTAAGAATGTTATATAAAAGGAGTTGACTTTGAGCTTGACTTTTTTCACTAAGCATATGCCCTTTAAGATCAATCCAAATGGTTGCATGTATCAATAGTTACAATTTTTTTTTTTTATTGCTAAGCAATATTCTATAGTATGAATATACCACTGTCTGCTTCACCTTTCACTTACTGAGAGACATTTTGTTTGTTTTCAATTTTTAGATGTTACAAATAAAGAGGCTAAGAACAGTCATGTATAGTTTTTCGTGTTGACATACATTTTTATTTCTCTGGGATAAATGCCCCAAAATGCAAATGCTGTGAGATATGGTTAAGTGTGTGTTTAGTTTTTTAAAATTTTTATTAAAAACTTGGTTGTTGTTTTCATTGTTGTTTGTGTGCTTAGTTTTATTTATTTATTTTTTTAAATTTTTTTCTTAACGTTTATTTATTTTTGAGACAGAGACAGAGCATGAACAGGGGAGGAGCAGAGAGAGGGAGACACAGAATTGGAAGCAGGCTCCAGGCTCTGAGCCATTAGCCCAGAGCCCGATGCCAGGCTCGAACTCACAGACCGCGAGATCGTGACCTGAGCTGAAGTCGGACGCTTAACCGACTAAGCCACCCAGGCGCCCCTGTGCTTAGTTTTAAAAGAAACTGCCAAGCTGTTTTTTCAGAGTGACTGTACACCGTTTTACATTCCCACCAGCGGTGAAGGAGAGATCTGGTTTCTCTGCATCCTTGTAGGTTTTTGGTATTGTGACTATTTTTAAAATTTTAGTTGTTCTAATAGAGGTGTAGTGATATCTCATTATGGTTTTAATTTGCTTTTCTCTAATAGCCGGTGATGTTTACCATCTTTTCATATGCTTATTTACCATCTGTATACCCTCTGTGGTGAAATGTCTTCAAGCCTTTTTCCCATTTCCTAACTGAATTGTTGGTGTTTTTTTCTTTTTCTTTTTTTTTACTCTTGAGTTTCCAGAGTTCTTTATATCCTAAATATGAGTTCTTTGTAAAATATGTGGTTTGCAAATATCTTCCCCATTCTGTAACTTGTCTTTTCAACCTCTTAAGAGTGTGTTTTGCAGAGCAAATTTTTTAATGTTCATGAAAGTCCAGTTTATCAGTTTTTTAAATTTATGGATGATGCTTTTTTGTCCAAGAACTCTTCACCGAGCTCTGGATCCTGAGGATTTTCTCCTATGTTATCTCCTAAAAGTTTTACAATTTTATGTTTTACATTTAAATGCATGATTTGTTTTGAATTGATTTTTTTGTAAAAAATATGAAGTTTAGGTTCTTTTTTTTTTCTTTTGTTTTTGAATATCCCTTTGCTCCAGTACCACTTATTAAAAAGACTAGCCTTCCTCCTTTGAATTGCTTCTGTACCTTAATTAAAAAATCAGTTGGCCCTACTTGTGTGGGTCTATTTCTGGGCTCTGCATTCTGTTGCATTCATCTACATATCTACCTCTCTTGATTACTGTAGTTATGTTGTCTTAAAAATCAGGTACAATGATTTCTCCCAGTTTATTCGTTTTCAAAGTTGTTTGCCTTTCCATGAAAATGTTAGAATAAGCTTGTCCATTTCTATAAAAAATTTACTGGGTTTTGGTAGAAATTTTGTGACACCCGTACATCAACTTCAGGAGAATTAACACATTTTATGTCGCATCTTCCCATCCGTGAGTATCCTTGTCTCTCCATGTACTTAGATTTGCTTTGACCTTTTCTCATCAGCATTTTGAAGTTTTTAGCATATAAGTGTTGTACATGTTTCGTTAGATTTACCCCCAAGTATTTATTTCTTTTGGGTGGTAAGTGGTCATATTTTTAATTTCAGTGTCCTTGTCTTTATTGTTAGTATGTAGAAATACAGTTGATTTTTGTATGTTTACCTTGTATCCTACAATCTTGCTGAACTCACCTATTACTTCTAAACAATGCGTTTTGTAGTGTTTTTTGGGTTTTCTAATAGCCATGTGATTTGCAAAAGGGAGACTTTTTTTTTAATCTGTGTATCCTCTTTGATGAAGTGTCTGTGCAGATACTTTGCCAATTTTTAAAAAATGTTTATATTTGAGACAGAGAGAGAGAGAGAGAGAGAGAGCAGGGGAGGGTCAGAGAGAGGCCGGGACAGAGGATCTGAAAAGCAAGCTCTGTGCTGATAGCAGAGAGCCTAATATGGGGCTGGAACTCACGAACCGGTGAGATCATGACCTGAGCCGAAGTAAAACGCTTAACGGACGGAGCCACCCAGGTGCCCCAACAAGAGGGAGACTTTTATTTCTTTTTCAGCTTGTATGTCTTTTATTTCCTTTTCTTACCTTATTACCCTGACGTGACCTTCTAGTATTATGTTGAATAGCACTAATGAGACTTCTAAGATAATTCTTGCATTGTTTCTGATCTTAGGGGGGAAAGTGTTCAGTCTCTCACCATTAAGTATGATGTTAGCTGCAGGTTTAAAAAAATATGTTTTCTAGGGTTGCGTGGGTGGCTTAGTCAAGTGTTTGATTCTTGGTTTTGGCTTAGGTCATGATCTCACAGTTCGTGAGTTTGAGCCCCATGTTGGGCTCTGTGCTGACAGTGTGGAGCCTGCTTGGGATTCTCTCTCATCTCCTCTCTCTCTCTGCCCCTCCCTTGCTCCCTCACTCTCTCTCTCTCTCTCTCTCTCTCAAAAATAAATAAACTTAAAAATATTTTTTTTAATGAAGGTGAGGAAGTTCACTTTTTGGAGAGTTTTTAAAATCATGAATTGATGCTGAATTTTGCACAATGCTTTTTCTGTATTTATTGACACATTCAAATGTTTTTCTCATTTATGCTATTAATATGGTAAATGACATTGATTGACTTTTGAATTTATTTTTAAAATTTTCTTAGATGTTTATTTGTTTATTTTTGAGAGAGAGAGAGATACAGCAAACACAAGTGGGGGACGGGCAGAGAGAGAAGGAGACACAGAATCTGAAGCAGGCTCCAGGCTCTGAGCTGTCAGTACAGAGCCCGACATGGAGCTCGAACTCATGAACTGTGAGATCATCACCTGAGCCCAAGTCAGATGCTTAACCGACTGAGCCACCCAGGTGCCTGACTTTTGAATTTAAACCAATCTTGAATTCCTGTGTTAAACCTACCAGCATGATATGTTATCTTTTTTCATAAATTGTTATTAAAAATTTTGATTTGGGGGCCTGCTTAGGTTCATGAGGAATGTTGGTCTGTAGTTTTCTTTTCTTTTGATCTCTTTGTCTGGTTTTGGTGTCAGGGTAATATTGGCCTTCTAAAATAGGCTGAGATGTGGTCCCTCCTCCTTCACTTTTTGAAAAGTTTACATAGGATTGGCATTATTTTTTCTTTAAATACTCGGTAGCATACACCAGTGAAACCTTTGGGTCTGAAATTTTCTAATAAGCAAGTTTTTAATTTCAAGTTCAATTTCTTTAGTTGATACGAGGTTATTGGGTTTTTTTTACTTCTTGGATCAGTTCTGGCAATTTGTGTCTTACAATGGATTTATCCACTTTATCTAAGTTGTCAAGTACATCAATGTAACATTATTAATAGTGAAAATTATTAGCCTTTTGATGTCTAATGTTATCTTTTGCTTTCAATATTGACAACCTGTATCTTCTCTGTTTCTTTTTTTTTTTTTTTTTTAACATTTATTTATTTTTGAGACAGAGAGAGACAGAGCATGAACGGGGGGAGGGCCAGAGAGAGAGGGAGACACAGAATCTGAAGCAGGCTCCAGGCTCTGAGCTGTCAGCACAGAGCCTGATGCGGGGCTCGAACTCACAGACCGTGAGATCGTGACCTGAGCGAAGTCGGACGCTCAACCGACTGAGCCACCCAGGCGCCCCATCTTCTCTGTTTCTTGATCAGCTTAGCTAGAAATTAATTTTATTGATGTCTTTAGAAAACCAGTTTTTGTTTCATTGATTTTGTATTTCATTGTGTTTCATTGTGATTTTTTGTGTTTCATTGTATATGTATATGTATGTATATATATGTATATATGTGTATATATATAAATATATGTATATATATAAATATATATATATCAAGTTTTTTGTTGAATTGATCCTTTTTTCATTATAAACTGTTTTTATTTGTTTAATTAAAAATTTTTTTTTAATCTTTATTTATTTTTGAGAGAAAGAGAGAGACAGAGTAAGAGTGGGGAGGAGCAGAGAGAAAGGGAGACACAGAATCTGAAGCAGGCTCTGGGCTCTGAGCTATCAATACAGAGCCCGGTGCGGGGCTCGAATTCACAAACTGCAAGATCATGACCTGAGCCAAAGTCAGACACTTAACTGCCTGAGCCACCCAGGTGCCCCTATTTCTTTAATTTTTTTGTCTTGAAATCTATTTTATCTATATTAATATAACTTCTCATACTTTCTCTTTTATTCTAAAGACTTTATTTTTCAGTAATCTCCACACCCAGTGTGGGGCTTGAACTCACAACCTCAATATTGAGAGGTGCACACTTTACTGACTGAGCCAGCCAGGTGCCCCTCAAACTTTCTAATGGTTATTGTTTGCAGGGCAAATATTTTTTTTTACCATCCATTTACCTTAAGCCTATCTTTGTCTTTATATTTAAAGCGTGTGTGTGTGTGTGTGTGTGTGTGTATGTATGTGTGTGTATATATATATATATATATGTAAACATATACTGGGTTGGTTGTTTTTTCCTTTGATTCCTCGTTGCCTGCCTTTTGTTGGATTATTTGGATAGCTTTTAGAATTCCATTTTAACTTACATATTAACTTTTAGAAAACATTTAAAAATTTTTTCAGGGTTTCTCTAAGGACTGCATTTGATGTATCCTTAACTTTTCAGTCTACCTTATGGCTAATATTTCACACAAAATGGAGAAAATTTGCAACCTTATAATTTCATACCCCTCCATTCCTTATGCCCAGGTTATTATATATGTTGCAATTATATATGTTATAAACCACTCAAGGCAGTAATATAGTTTTTGTTTTAAACAGTTGTATATATTATAAAGAAATTAAAAGGAGATACAGTTTTTGTCTTGTTTTGTATTATACAGAAATTAAGAGGAAAAAATAGAGTTTTGTATTTATACAGATATATATATATATATATATTTTTTAATGTTTATTTATTTTTGAGAGAGAGAGAGAAAGGGAGAGAGAGAGAGAATGAGCAGGGGAGGGGCAGAGAGAGAGGGAGACAGAATCTGAAGCAGACTCCAGGCTCTGAGCTGTCAGTAAGGAGTGCAAGGCAGGGCTGGAACTCACGAACCACAAGATCATGACCTGAGCTGAAGTCAGATGCTCAACCAACTAAGCCACCCAGGCACCCCCAGCTATTTTTTATTTTTAATTGTTCTTTTCTTTCTGAGGATCTGAGTTCCCATTTGGTATCATTTCCTTTCAGTTTGGAAAACCTTTTTTGCATTCTCTGCAGTGCAAGTCTATTGGTGACAGATTTGTTTAGTTTTTCTTTATTTGATAATTTATTTCTCTTTTATTCTTGAATATTTTCACTGAATCTAGTGTTCTGGGTTGACAAGATTTTTTTTTAAATTTTGGAACTTAAAATGTTGTTCTACTCTCTTCTGGCTTTCATAATACCTGATGAGATATCAGCTCTTAATTGGATTATTATTCTCCTGCATATAATGTGTCGTTTCCTCTTTCTTCTTGCAAGATTTTCTCTTTATCGTTGGCTTTCAACATTTGACTATGGTGTTAATGAGATTTTCTTTATGTTTACACTGCTTGCTGTTCATTGAATATCTTGAATCTGTAAATTTATATCTTCATATTTGAGAAAAATTAAAAAAAAAATTTAAAGTTTATTTATTTTTGAGAGGGGGAGGGGAGCATAAGCAGGGGAGGGGCAGAGAGAGAGGGAGAATCCAAAGCAGGCTCCAGGCTCTGAGCTGTCAGCACAGAGCCCAAGGCAGGGCTCGAACTCAGGAATCCTGAGATCATGACCTGAGCTGAAGTTGGACACTTAACCGATTGAGCCACCCAGGCACCCTGAGAAAATTTTGCTTTGACTTTCTTCAGGTTTTTTTCCTGCTTCTTTTCCTCTCCTCTTCTTTAGAGACGACATGGAGGTCTACTTTATACCTTTACTCTTTTTCCTTTAAATTCAATAATTTTTATTGTTGCATGTTCAAGTTCACTTTCTCTTTTCTTCTTTAATTTTTCATCTAGTGATTTAGAGTAAAAATTTGATGTTATGGTTTTCAATTCTAGAATTTCCTTTTTCTTTTTATTTCTGCGATTTCCTTTTCCTGAGATTTCATTGTGAGCACATTTTCATTTGTTTCACTGAAGATAGTTCTAATGCATACTAGAAATTCCTTGTTTGCTAATTGAAACATCTGGGTCATCTGTGATTGTCTCAGGTGGTACTCTTTTATCCTGGGAATGTGTCTTTTTTTCCCAGTTCTATGTATTTCAAATAATTTTGGATTATTTTCTGGACATTATGTTAAATTGTATGGATTCTGGATTTTAGTATTTTTTCCTTGACTGGATATTATTTCTTTTGTTTTATCAGGCAGTTATCTTGCTTGGCTTCCAACTGTGGACTCTGTTTCTTAGGCAACAATGACATTATCGGTTCTCTTTCTTCAATAGTTTAGCTGTCTTCTCTTTGTATGTGTGGTTCAGGGTTCAGACAGAGATGTAGACAGAGAGAATTCTGGGAGCTTCTTTCTTCCTTTTTCCGATTAAGGATCTACCCTCTTTTTCTTCACTATCATTGTTTCTCTGGTTGCCAGACTAGAAAAGATTATTATTAAAAATGAAAAAATATACGTTTGTTTTATTTTTGAGAGAGAGAGAGAGAGTGTAAGTGGGGGGAGGGGCGGAGAGAGGGAGACAGAATCTGAAGCAGACTCCAGGCTCTGAGCTGTCAGCACAGAGCCCAAGATGGGCTCCAAACTCATGAACTCTGAGATCAAGACCTGAGCTGAACTCGGACACTGAACCGACTGAGCCGCCCGGGTGCCCCCAGAAAAGATTATTTTTACCGCCAGTGCCCACCCAGCTCCTCATCGCATATTGTACCAATTGATCTGGTGTCACCGAAAAGCTGCAAGTGTGGAAATTTGCTCTTTCCATCGTATTCTACCTGCTTTTTGTTCACTGAGTGTGATATTACCCAACCATTACCAGCAGCGGAAGTGGACTGCATTTAACTTAGAAAATGAACGATCTATTTCTTAATAAGCGCAAAGAATGGAGGAATTTCAGGACTTTCAGAATTACAAAGAGCTTGCTGGGTGTGACAGCCCTAAATTCATGCTCAGGGATAAAGCTTCTTCCCGAATCCCACTCTGCTGGATTGCTCTCGGTGACAGAGGGCTCACTCCCCCACGAAGCAGCTCACACCATTTTAGGCAATCTGACCATTTGAGGTATTTTCTTTCCACGTACTCAAAACGTTGTCACTTCAGCGTTTTCTCTTCAGTTCCAGTCCCAATCCTCAGGGCCACATAGAGGGAGCCCAATCCCCTTTTCCCACACAATCACTGCGCCCTCAAGTGCGGGATGCAGCTTTAGCTCAGACAGCCAGTATTTGTGGTGTGGGTTTCTAGACCTTTCCAGATTCGAATCTCCTTCTCCCGAGCTTAGGTTACCCACCGATGTACTTCCAGCCATGTTGCAATTGCTCCTGTGAAGCTGGGGGTAGGTAAGCACCCCTGGGTCCTTCTGCTGCCGTCTAAGGAGGGCAAAATCAAGCTTCAGAGGATTTGCCATTGTCAAACCCCGTCTTGCCCTGAGACTTCCCCTCGCCCTCTGAGCACCAGGCCTGGCCAGAGCTTGGAATTGAATGCCTCAGGGCCCTTGAATCTGTTTGCATTTCTGCTCTGTAGTTTTCAGAACGATCCGTCTGCTCTGCAGCGTGTGATGGTTTACATTCAGGTCAGCGTCCGCACAGTCACCACCGGACAAGATACTGTGTGGAAACTTATAGTTTGTGAAACAGTTTCTATATCACCTCTTTGGATGCGTGGAATAAGCAGAATGACTGAATGATGTGTGCAGACGTGGGTGTAATATTCCCATTGGACAGATGAAGAAACTGAGGCTGCAAGTAGGCTCCAGGCTGCTGGGAATAGGGAGAAAGGACATCAAAACCGATGGAATGCTCTCTCTATTTATCACAAAACCCTTTTCTCAATGTCTCAGAGGCTTCAGGCTTCCATTCAGATGCATCTCTGGGCCATCCTCCGCCTAGAAATTATTTTCTTAAGGGCATTTTTGGATCCAGAGGATCTAAACGAGTCCCCCGTCCCCGCACTCCCAGCCCCAAGGGCTGTGGTACAGTTGTGCAAAGTCACAAGAGAGAAGGGAGGCTCTAGGCCGCTTTCCAAGGAATTGCTTCTAGAATCATTTGCCTCCAGCCCCAAACAAAAGCTCAGGTATGGAAGCATGGCGTGCCCCTGACCTTTCACATCCCCAGAGCCAAGCTGTGTGGAGGAGGGAGCTGCAGCACAAAAGGGTCTGAGGAGTGACCCGGCCTGCCTCAGCTACCTGCTGTTCCCCACAATGGGGCCCGAGGCCCCGGTTGCCTCTGGAGGCAAGAGAAAAGGGCCCAGATAATGACAGGCTCAGCTACTGCTGCTCTCTTCAGAGAGAGGAGAAGAGGGAGGCGGCCAAACCTCCCGGATAATAAAGAAGTAACAAATGAGGAATAAAAGCTTATGGAAGACATCTTAACCCAGGGATGAAAAAAATGTCAACATCTGTGAGGCTTTCTGCACCAGCAGACCCAGGGCCTAATGAAAACCCTGGAAAAGCCATTCATTCACGGGCGCAGAGGCAAAAAGGCTACATTTTTCTATGGGGGCGTCGAGGGTTCCATGAGGCCGCCTTTCCCACTGCGCTGCTGCTGAAGCGGGCCCTAATGTTCATCTCCAGCTTTGTTAAGGAACCAGGGGCAGGAGGAGAACGGAGTTCCCGGACCCTCTTTATTGCGCGGGCTGTGGCTGTGGCGAGGGGGGTGGATTTGGGCACGGGGCGAGGTGTCTGCCCGTGAGGCAAGGGAGAAGGCCTGGGGGGAATTAGAAAAAACGCTGTTTAACAAGAGTCCCTTTTGACTGGGGCCTTTAGGAAGGATGCGGCCCCAGGAAAAGTAATCCTCTTAGCACTACTTATGTGTGTGTACAAAACAGGGAAATCGAATCTGAATGCCCTCATTGCATTTGCTAAAATACCTAATGAAAACACAAAGATTTCTCATTCTGATCTTCACCTTTCATTCAGAAGATGGAGAGCGGCAGATGTTTGCTTATAAGACTGATGTAAAAAACTCAAACTGGGAATTTGGGGTGGGGGAGGAGCTGACCCTCCACTCTCCTTTCAAGGGGTGTGGGTTACAGAACCCGGAGCCTTTGTATCTTCCCCCGGGGAGTTTTCCACACCCTCCTGCCTGGTGCCTTCCAGGTGTTGGCGTGATTTTATTTGGGGGGGCGGGGGTTGTGCTCTATGTTCACCATTGGAATGGCTCTCCAGAGGCCTCAACGGGAGCGATCTCAAATTCTGGCCAACGGATGCAGCGCCGGTTGGCGTGAAAAGAAACGTGCTCCCAGATTTGCGATTGTTTTGCCTTTGTACCCTGGCAGGAGTGCTCTGAGATGGTCCTCACCGCACTCACACGTATACCCCCCCTGCCCCTCGCCCTACACGCAGGAACGCATTCCCCTCCGCACACACATACACACGCCTACGCTCATAACAACTCATTCCACGTTCTCCCGCGTAGAGGCATCCTTGCAGCTATAAATACACACACAACATCACCGCCCCCGAGCCCCCACAGTCACCCACCCTCTCCCAGTCTGGACTGTTTTAGTTTAGCCTATGGGCAAACGTCTTCCTTACCCATCTCCTTAGCACACAGTTGTTGTTATTTTTTTTAACCAAATGTTTCAGTTACGATTTGGCTCTAGAATGAAACAAGATGCAAGTGAGGATAAGTAAAATGTTTTGGAGACCGCCAAGGAGACTTTAAGCTAAAGGAGGAGAGTGCACTTTTATTTCTCCCTTGGTAGGTAAGGGGGCTCTTCGAAGTTCAAAACCATCGCTTGCTGTTGGGTTACCGAAAGAATGGAAGTGAAGGGGGCAGATGCAGGAAGGCCGATTATGGCTCCAGGTCTGGTTCAAACTGTCCATCCGTGGGTCGGTACTGTGGTCTTGGGCTGCCAGGGCAGATAGTGAGCTCCCAGGCTCTCAAAGTGTTCAACAAGCAATGGGCTCTGAACCCTCTGTCATGTATCATCGTTAATTGGTTGGGAGTCCCATGCTAGATGTGCAGTAGCACTGGGTGAACTCGACGTCTTTTGTCATCATGATATTAGTAATAATATCATTATTTATGAGTACTAACTATGTACTAGGCACTCTTCTAAGGGCCTTAATGGATAACTTCATTTAATTTTCACGGCTGCATTCCATAGAACTCTCTTACGCCTATTTTGTAGCTCAGGAAACAAGACCAGAGAAGCTGGGATCGACAGAGCCCGTCAGTATTCAAACCCAGACCCCTGTAACACCAAGCTTTGGCACCTGACCTCGAGTTTCAAGACCTCTTGAGAGAACTTGACTCGGAAACATTTTCTGTTCTTTTCTTTTCTTGGTCAGTAGGAAGGGATTGACTTTGTCCTACCTGGTTGATCCCGTATTGGGGCAGTGTCTCTTCTCGTCATTCTTTTGGAGGAATGAGGGATACCTGGTGGAGCTGGAGGCTGCTGTGGGCTGGGGAGGGTTCCACACCAGCTGCCAGGCCCCAGACATGGAGGTGGTTGGACATTGTTCCTCCCCCAAACCAGGAGGGCACCCAAGTCAGGTGTTTCGTCCACTGGCCAACAGAACTCTATCCAGCAGTCGCTTACTCTAAGGCACTGGCCTCACTGATTGGCACACACCTTCTGAGAAGCATACTTTCTCAGTCTTCAGGTCCCCTCTAGTGAGTGGAGAATGCCGCCCACTTAGAAAAAGTCAGCAGACACCTGTGATTCTTTCACATCCACCACACCTGACGTTCCAAGGGGTCAGGGAGCCATAGTCACAGACCTGGAACCTGTAGAGATCATTGGATCTAACTCTCTATGGTGCTTCTAATTTTTTTTTTTTTACATGTGTTTATTTTAGAGAGACGGAGAGAGAGCACAAGTGGGGGAGGGGCAGAGAGAGAAGGAGACACAGAATCTGAAGCGGGCTCCAGGCTCTGAGCTGTCCGCACAGAGCCTGACGTAGGGCTCGAACTCACAAACCGTGACGTCATGACCTGAGGTCAAGTCGGACCCTTAACCCACCGAACCACCCAGGTGCCCCACCCCATGGTGCTTCTAAAGATGTGTCCATAAATTCTTTGACACTGCTCCCCTCAAGAGGCAGATCTCAGTTACCCTCTTCCTGAGTGTGGACTGGACTTAGTGACTAGCCCACTAGGGAACAGAGCAGACCTGATGGGATATCACTTCCAAGATTGGGTTATAAAAAGACAGGAGTTTCTGTCTTGGGTTCTCTCTGTCTCTCTGTCTCTCTCTCTCCCTCTTTCTCTCTCATCACTTGCTCTGGGGAAAGCCAGCTGCCATGCTGTGAAGCAGCCTATGGAGAAACCTGCCAGCCACTGCATGAACAAGCGTGGAAATGGTCTTCTGAGCCTGCCGACAACCACGCGAGCGACCTGGAAGCAGATCCCAGCTTCCCCGTGGCCCTGGTGGATTTACTTACTGCAACGTCAGGAGACCCCTTGAACTGAAAAGCAGTCAGGCTGTGGCCAGGTTCCAGGCCCTCGGACACCTTGAGACCGTAAGGGCTGTTGCCGAGACTGCTACATTTGGGAGGAAGTTGTTTCCAAGCGCTTCCTCATTGATTGCTTGGGAGAATGGAGGCACCGTGGGGGTGGGGAAGTGACTTACCCATTTTCACAAATGACAAGTCAGTTCTTGAAATGAATTCAGATATTTTGACGTCTCGTCGTGTGCTCTTTGCACCATATCAGACCCCCTTTCACCCCCACTTGCCGCTAAGGGAAGAGAAGGATTTAATCCCACAAGCCTCTGCCTGCCTGTGAGCTCAGGTGTTTGGATACGGCAGGGGATGCAGCCGTGACACAGGGTCTTGGGGGGAGAGAGGGGATCACGCATGGGGCTGAGAGGGTGACGGCGCCCACATCGCCACCCCCCCCCCTTCCCAGGGCTCATGTTTTGGCCCAAGTAGGAAGTTCAACCCACACATATGAATTCAGAATTTAATACAGAACTTACCACCCAGAAATGACCGTGTGAAGTAAGTGTAATTTGCCTGTGTTTATTTTTTTATGATGAACTTAAGCAAAGTTTATGGAAAAAAAAGGAACCTGATGATCATGAAACAGAGCTATTTACATCTCTCCAAATTCTCCCTGGGAGTGCTCTTTGCACAGCTGTAATGGCCTGTGTAGACTGTAAGAGTTTCGCCTTTCTCACTGGGCAAGTGTCTGTTGTCCCCCAGGTCCCGCGCGGTTGGGAACTCAGAGCCCGCTGTGTCTGGCACTCTCCCAGACCACCCTCCTGTTGGCCCAGCTCACCCACTTTCCGCTCATTGTGGGGTGGCCCCAGCTCCCTGACCCGAGGCCTCTCGGCCTGGTGCAGTCGTTGGAACGCACTGTGTGGCATGGCCCGGGGTCTTGGCACTCTCTCTGCCTCCGCTGAGGGCTGGTCTCCTGGCTCCTCATACGGCGGAAGTGGGGACACAGTGCGCACAGCCTGCCTGCCGCTGAGGGGCCTGGCTTGTCGCTGCTAAGGACACCCGCATTTCCCCAGCTCACCAGGCCCGCGTTCTCAGCGTGTAATACCCCCTCCACCCATATCCGAATCACTGGTTGGTGTGGGTTGCTGGGCCTCACCCACCGTTTTGGTGTCTGGGGAAGGGGCCTAGGAATCTGCATTTTTGCAGGGCCCCTACACTCAGCACAATTTGAGATTATGGTTTTGCTCCCTCTTTTTATTTATAATACAGAGCTTTTTTTTAAAAAAAAAAGTTTATTTATTTTTGAAAGAGAAAGAGAGAGAGCAAGTGGGGGAGGGGGAAGGAGGGGGGGCGGACAGAGGATCGGAAGCAGGCTCCTGAACTCATGACCAGTGAGACCATGACCCGAGCCGAGCCAGAAGCTTAACCCACTGAGCCACCTAGGTGGCCCTATAATACAAAGCTTTTAAAACTGCTGGTTGGCCTGGCCAACTTTGGAGAGATAGTCAAAAGCAACCCTCGATTCTCTGACCTGAGCCCTTGGCTGCACTGGGTCTTCCTCCCACCTCAGTTTTCTCTTGCCGTCTATCTTTATCTCTTGCCATGACCCGTTCTCACCTAAGGCAACAGGAGGTCAGAAGAAGCCAGGATGTCATTCTCATTGGTCTGCTGGTTTCCTGTCGGAAGCCTAGGGAATGGCATCCAAGGAAGGAACTGGCAATTATCGGCACCCTCCAAAAATAAGGGCTAATGCTTCACTCTTGGTCTCTGCGAGTTGGCTTTGTATGCGCACTACGTTGGGGGTGGGTCTACAGTGGGAGCCAGCAAGCAGCAGGGACCACGGAGGACTTTGAGGCTGTGCTAGAGGACTGAGCTCCTACCAAACCCTCTCATTGCCCCTCCCACAGTCTCCGCGGGGCCAGTTCCCCAGCACTTTTGTTCACTGCTTCCCCCAAGCTGAGGAAGCTTGGAGTTCATGCAATGTCCCACATTCCTCTGTGAGAGTGACAGCTCCCTGCCCTGGGCTTCAGTGGCCCCAGCTGTGATCTGAGAGATTCTGAGTAGACGGTCCGGGAGGCCCTTTCTAGTTCAAGTTCTGTGGTTATCTGCTGTGGACAGGGGTCACTCAGTACCTCCTAGATCCTGCCCCAGACGTGCCTGACCTCTTCCCCTCCCTGAGGCGGCCTGCACCCATGGTGTTCACAGCTTGGTCCATTATTCTGTTGGTGGAGGAAAAAAAGCAAGGGTCCAGACCCCAAATCCTGTGAAATCCAAGCCGACTAACATGTCGGTCCATCTGAGCGAGGTGCAGGCTCAAGGGGTTAGAAGGTGCTGAGGCCTGCAAACACGCCCGCGACCCTTTACTTCCAGCTGCCCTCCGACTGTGGAGGGGGGCAGGGCTCAGTGAGCGGCTGCTGGCTTTGGAGCTCTGCTTGGAGGCCTGGGATGCCTGAATTCCCCCCAAGACATTTCTCCAAACTGCCTGCCCTCCTGAGGAAGAGCCCCACCGGTGACGGAAGCCGGGCGGATGCACAGTGGGAGATGCGATTGGAATCTAAACAAAGGCAGCAGAGAGGACCGGAAGTGTGACACAGGCACAGGCACGAACTCACAGCCCCAACAGCTGTTCTCCCCTGTGTGTGGACAGACTCGTCTGCAGCCTGGGAACACCAGCCAGGGGGTCGTGTGCATCGCCTGCCACCCTCCTCCCCACCCTTGCTTCCCCGCGCCCTCAGGCTTCCACCGCTGACATCTCAGGTCTTGCGAGATGTCACTCAGGCCAGCAATTATTAACTCCCCGGGGTGATCTGTCCTTGGTGTCCCCCATCGAGTGTCCATTCCCTACCTTGCCTGTTGCCAAGACTCCTTGGCTGCCCTCGGCAAGCTGTTGTCTGTCCAGTCCTCCCCACAGGCCCTAGGAAGGAAGTCGCTTGGGAATAGGAGCTGCCCACCTTCTGCCCTGGGCCCACACCGAGGACAGATAGGAGGGGCAGGACCTGTTCCGTTAACTGGATACTGAGTTCCACAGCTGGGGGCTGTCTTGTAAATCCTGACTCAGACACACAGCAGTAGTCAACACGGGAACAGGGTGGTCGCAAGAGGCTGCTGTGAATGGGAGAGAAACATGAGGGCCGGATCTGACCCTGAGGACCAGGGTGGGGGATGGGCTGGGCAAGGTTAACCCTCTCCCCCTCAAAAAAAGAAGACGATCCTAAGCAAACATGTGATCAAGGCTGTGATTAATAAGGAGCTTCTAGTCCTGCCTGGGCGACATTGGGGAAGTCACACAACATTGCTGGGACTCCATTTCCCTATTTGTAAAACATCAGGATACACCGACTGACAGCTAAGAGCCACCCTAGCATTCGTGTGCTTTGTTTCGTTTCTGTTGTGTAAGTGTGCAGTTCCCAGAATGTGTTTGTGCCAAGGTGTGGCTGAGGAGACAGGAAGAGGGGTCTTGATGGTGGGTGTGCACAGGCAGTCGTTTCCAGGGGCAGAAGACAGTTTCCTCCATTCCGTAGGTGAGGAGGAGATAGCCTCAGAGAAGCTGGGCCAGTCCACCAGCTGGAGTGTGGCTGGGCCACAGCTCCGGCCACATTTTGCTTTGTTCTTTCTAGAAAACCATCCCTGCCCTTTTCCTTCCAACTCCCCTTGTCAAAACCCCAGCTGCCAGGGCAGAGAGGAGCCTTCCCTGAGGTGAGCAGAGCCTATGGCTCCTCCCACCAGAACCCCTGTAACACTTTGTCTACCGTTCTCTTGCCCCCTTCACTTCTCCTTAGACCAGAGACAGTCTTCTTGCCCCAGGGGACTGGGAGCCCCTGGAAGGCTGGGGTTTCCTCCTGTTGTCTTTCTCTCCCAGCCCATTATAGTGGAGTGCACGGAAGGCTCCATCGAGTGTGTGAAGTTACTCAGAGGGTCCCCTGCCTCCATAGGCGGGTTCCCCAATTCTGCCACATACCCCCCAGCCTCCGCCAGGGCTCAGAGATGAGACTGTAGAACCCCCATCCCAGCACGTGGGGTACACGTTCCTGTATGGAGAAGCACCTGCCACAGAGGACAGGGGCTGAGAAGGATCCCGTGCTGTTAACACTGCCTCAGAGGGGTCTTGCCTGCAGGCTCCCCCAGATCAGGCAAGGGAGTATGGGATCCCCTGTACTTGCCTGTGGAAAGAAGCTTGCTGAGCACAAAGGATGCCAGCCCTCTGAGTTGTCGAGACTGTATGCAACCCCTCCCTCTTTTCACATCTTGCTTCCACCTTCAACACCGGGGAGCCAGAGGACGCCAGTGGGTCATTCTCACCGTCCACGGTCCATTCACTTCCTGTTAGAAGCCCAGTGAGGACGATGACTGAGTATGGTTTAAGCCTGTCCTGGCACCTCGCTCTGTGTGAGGGCACATGGAAGGGACTCAGCGAAGGATGTTTGGAGTCGATGGAATCTATTCTTCCAGTTTGTCTCAGGACTGTTGACTTCAAGGACTTCAGTGCTGTGATGGGTCCAGCCCCATTTCGGGCTGCCTGACCATCCATCCACGAAGAGATTTGCTCAGAACCATCTGCCCACGTTCATTCGTTAGACTCTGGCTTCTCCCTGCATGGTGGGGGGTGGGGGGGGTAGCTCCACAGGGGCGTGCAGGAGGTGGGGCACAGGGGCGGTAAGAGAGCATGGGCTTTGGAATCAATAAGGCCTGGGTTCAGGGGCGCCTGGGTGGCTCAGTTGGTTAAGCGTCTGACTTCGGCTCAGTCATGATCTCACAGTCCATGGGTTCGAGCCCTGTGTCCAGGTCTGTGCTGACAGCTCAGAGCCTGGAGCCTGCTTCGGATTCTGTGTTTACCTCCCTCTCCCTCTGCCCCGCCCCTGCTCACTCTCTCCCTCTCTCTCAAAAATAAACGATGGGGCACCTGGGTGGCTCGGTCGGTTGAGCGTCTGACTTCAGCTCAGGTCATGATCTCACGGCTCTTGAGTTCAAGCCCTGCGTCGGGCTCTGTGCTGACAGCTCAGAGCCTGGAGCCTGCTTCAGATTCTGTGTCTCCCTCTCTCGCTGCCCTTCCTCTGCTTGCACTCTGTCTCTCTCTTTTTCAAACATAATAAGTAAACATTAAAAAATAAAATAAATAAATGTTAAAATTGTTTTTTTAAAAAAGAGGCCCGTGTTCGAATTCTGACTCCACCTCTCCCTGTGTGTTGCTCTGGAAAGAACTTCACATTTCTGGGTTTTGCTTTTCTTACTTATGGGAGGGCGATAATACCCACCTCACAAGGTTTCTGTCGTGTTTCAAACGAGATAGTGTTGGCAGACGCTGGGCACACAGTAGGTGCTCAAGAAACATGGTGCCAGTCGCTACCCTTCCCTCTCGGGTGGAAGAAGGAGGTAAGATTCGTCCCTGTGGGGACTGGCGAGCCACTTCCTCAGATCTGATTACATCTGTATGCCACCCAGTTGTCTGGTAGGAGGTTGCCCTGGGCAGAAAGTTCGAGGGAAACGCATCTTGTGGGGAGCTGGGCTTCCTTCCACATTCGTGCTGCGGTGGCCTAGAGAGGCACCAAGGAAACTTGCCCCGGGGTCTTCTCCGGCAGAATCCGGGTACCCTGTGTCCTTACCTGACCAGCCGTGGGACCCGGGCAACGCCTTCTGCCCTGGGCGTGGGTAGGATAGCAGCTGCCTCAACTGTAGCTCAGGGCCGTCCAAGAGTCCTGTAAGTAGCTTATACCCTGTGAAGTAATGCGCAAACACCGGGGTCATCACGTTTTCACTGTGAGCACTATCGGTTTCTTAAAGAAAGTTTAAGAAGCAAAAGACTTGGCACTAGGTCTTGGTTCAAAATTTTTTGTAAGCAGCAGAAAAAAGGAGGGAGCGAGGTTAAAAAGAAAAAAAAAAAAAAGGATTCAAGCCAACAGCTCCGACTGCGTTTTCAGCCAAATAGAGGAAAGAAGTGAGTAGCAAAGATTTGTTTCCAAGGGAGTCTGTCTGAGCCAACAGACCGCTGCCAGCTCAGCCGGGGGCTGGGGCCCGTCCCTCCTCAGGGGGGTCCGTGCCCTGCCTGCTCTCCCAGGCCCCATTTCTCCCGCTGCGTGTTAGACGGGGCTCTTTGGTGCTGGGGCGGGATGCCAGGAGCCCTTGGGGCCTGGCTTTCTGGGCTGGATCTGTTTCTACTCTCCTGGGAAGCTTGAGGGAGGGTAGGAGGAAGACAAACCCAACCCTCGTGCTGGGTGTATGACTCTAAGGCTTAACCAAACACTGTCTGGTGACCGCCCAGCTCTCCTTCGGACTGTGGCGGGGGGGGGGAGGAAGGGGGGGTGGAGGAGGGGGGTTGCTGGGGGAGGGGCTGCTGGGAGGTTGTGGAAGATGGTGGGAATGGGTCTGGGGGAGAATAGGGATGATGGGGGTGGAGGCAGGAGGGGACCCTTCTCTTGCTTTCCCTGCCTGCCACCGAGCTGGCTCAGTCTCCTTCACTTTAACCTTCTTTTTATCTCTGACCAGGTGACTTGTCTCTCCGCCACTTTCTCCTGCTTTTCTCAGCTGTCTTGTAGCCCAGGTCCCACAGCTGTCCCAGGAAACACAGGCAAAGCCCTCGAGGCCGCCTCTGGCTGCGCCTTTCCGTCTCTAGTGGCTAGGGCTATGGTCCCCAAGCTGCCCGTGGGCGGCAGGCGCTGGCCTCCCCAGCACAGGTCTTCGGCATTTTACTCGGGGGCAGGTTGGGTGGGGGCCTTGGCGTGACAGGTTGGGAAGTCCTGAGAGCTGTCAGAGGCCCAGTTAGAAAGGGATGAGGGAGTGGAATAGACCAGATCCGTCTGGAAGAGGAATAGGCCAGATCCGTCTGGGAGAGGTTGCTTCTAGCAGTCAATGAAACCCTGCCTGGGCCCAGCCGGGCAAATCAAGGTTCCCCGGAGCAAATCCAGGTGCCCTAATACACCGGTGGACCGAGGGGTTGTAAGTCAGCTGATCAGAGCTGAGGGTGCGCTTTCTCACAGAAAAAAAAAGTGTTTCATGATCAACTGTGTCTCCCAGTGCCTAAGGACCTCCCTTCCCAGGTATAAGTCAGGCCACGCTTTCTCAATGAGGATTTTGCTCTTCTGGCTCACTTCTAGGTGCTGGAAATGCAGGTAAGTTGAACGTCAGTGCACGTGCCTGGACACAGGAGGAGTGGGCATCTTTCGGGTGGGAGAGGCCCTTCGTGGGTGTCTGTTTTCAGGATAGGCTGTGTCGCTTCTGGGCCCCATGTCACCTACCCATGTCAGAATGTGCATAATCTCTAGGAATGCTTCTTTTCCAATGCCCGATGCCATCTCCAGTGGGGAGCAGGGAGGCAGGGGAGGGGTGGAGCGAGCAAGGGCCTTGGGATGGAGTCTGAGAAGGCACTGACATGGGGACTTCATGCGGTGGTGGGGGTGGAAAGACCACATTATTATTACTATAGCTGCCCGTGCCCACACTCCCTGATGCTTTGCTACGACCCTTGTCATCTGTTTCTCCCCCTGGCCACAGCCTCCAGACTGATCTCCCGGCTGCCGTCTCCCCACTTCCACCTTGAGCAATCCTTTCCTGAGCTCCCATGGCTTCCCCAATAAAGCCTAAACTCCTTCACTGCCCCCTTATGCATTTTCTATCTTTTTGTTGCAATAGACCACTTGCCATTCTGCAAATCTTCTCCCAGGCTCTGTCCTCCATGATTTCCCTGTCTACCTCTGCAACCCCAGCCTCATGCTGTCAGCTGCCTCCGTCCCTCCCTCCGTCCTCCAGCCACAGGAGCCTCCTTTCAGCCCTTGGACCCTGCAAGCACATGCCCACCTCTGCACCTGTTGTCCCTCTGCCTGAAGCCTTTCTGTCTAACTACTCCCCACAGCCCCCCACCCCCTTGTCAGGTGAACCCTGACCTCTCCTTTAGAGCTTAACTTCCCTGCCTGTTCCCTTAGCACCTGCCAGCCTCTCCTCTCCCGTCCTCTGCACTTCGTCCTCCACAGAACCTAGAGCAGAGTATTGAAATCATCAGGAATTTCTCCTTCTCCAACATGCTGATGCAGGACAGGCCTATCCTTCCTTCTCTGGAGGCTGTCCAGTGGTTAGCATTTAGTAAGCTCTTAGGAAAACATTTATTGAGTCAAAATAATCTCTTTCTTACTGGCCTGACAGCCCCTCAAAGGCAGGACCCGCCTCCACATCACCAGGATGTCCAGCGGGGTACTGGCCTCACAGATTGCCCACAAATGCTTAGTAAATTGAATTTCAGTGACGCTGCTATTGGGAGAGTAATCAATAGTGTTTTCTATCTCTAAACACCCCCTGCTTGCAAAAAACTTCCAGGCTGTTCTTGGTTAACAACCATTCTGGGTTTTCAAAGGTGAAAAGCAATTTGCCACAAGCAGAGAATGACAAATAGTCAGGATGGGAGAGGAAGAAGGGAGGGAAGCAATTATGGGGGGGGAGGGGAGGGGAGAAGGGGCTCTCAACCCCATCTCCTGAGCCCTCGTTTCGCAAGTGAGAAGGAAAACTAAGAAGGCTTATTCTCAGAAAATCCCTTTTGCTCCTTAAGAGACCAGGAAAGTGCCTTGTCCTTCTGTCCTGTTTAAGTATCAGAGTCTGTGAGCCTGAAGGACCCCGATCACATTGGAGGTGATGGCCAAGGGTGCAAGGACCGTGGGAGTCACCCGAGGGACACACACGTTATGCAACACATGAGGTTTTTTTTTTTTTAACATTTATTTATTTTTGAGACAGAGAGAGAGACAGAGCATGAACAGGGGGAGGGCCAGAGAGAGAGGGAGACACAGAATCTGAAGCAGGCTCCAGGCTCTGAGCTGTCAGCACAGAGCCTGATGCAGGGCTCGAACTCACGGACCTGAGATCGTGACCTGAGCGAAGTCGGACACTCAACCGACTGAGCCACCCAGGCGCCCCAACAACACATGAGGTTTAACAACGTCTCCACAAATGTTTAACATCTCCACCAACACGGGGCTATCGGCAGTTAAAAATGAAATTCTCTCTTTTGGTCGTTCAACCGTATTTGCTCAGCGCCCACGTGGTCCCTACTCTCCTGATATTTCCATTTTATTGGAAGAAGAGAGATTAAACACAGATACACATACATACGTGTAAGTAAACAAGAACACGTCAGAGGGTTGTACGCTGATCAGTGACGTATACAGCGCACTGCTGGAGGAGACAACTGTCGAGGGGAGCCCCGGCACGGAAGCCGGGGAAGGACACTCCAGGCTGAGGGTGCTACCAGTGTTGGCTTGCTGGATCCAAGGTCTGGAGGGGGAAGGAAGGAGGGAGAGGACCCCGGAGGCAGTGGGTGTCAGATGATCTTTCCTCCTTCACCCGGGAAATTACCAAATCACGTGGAGCAGGAGTTGGTGGAAAGAGAACGGTAACTCGGAAGACGGGGCTGTACTTGCTCCGTCTCTGACCTAACAGGCCTTGGGCGGGATGCTTTTCCGTCTCTTGGACTGCAGCTGTGTTATTCTGCCTCCCTCCTTCTGGGTGATGTCTGGCCACCCCAGCCCCAGAAGGCCATTCCCGTACACGTCCTCTGGGGTGCAGATGAAAACAGGATAAGATGTCCTCTGCTCTGTTGGTTAATTGGCCCGGCAAGCTTCCATTAAGAGTTGTACTTTCCGGAGGGTCTGTGCTTAAAGGGCCTCCTTTTAAGATGATGACTGCTCCCCAACCACGTGACTCTCGGTCGCTGGTGTTGTGCACACCAACAGCTGCTCGACAGCTGGCCGGGCTTCTGGACTCATGGGGTGGCTGGCTGATGGGGAGCTCCATGACGGCCACAGGAGTTCCAGCTCAAGAATCACCAATAGTCTCCCTAGAAATGGGCCACCGCCCAGCACCTGCCTCCCGCCTGACTCAGGGTGACTGCAGTGTGGATTTTGGCCGGTGGATACCAAGCACCAAATTCATGTGTGGCGGCCAGGGGACCACCCAGCCCTGAACCGCTGGCCTGCTACGCTACAGGGTGGGTTATTTTCGTGCGCGGACTTGTTTTTCCTGGCAGGGGGACGGCCACATACTTCATGGCAGCAAGTCGTGGAGCCTCTGTGGGCTCTATTTACACAGCGGGGGGGAGAGAGATGCACTTTTTTTTGTGTGTAAACAGAACGGTTTATAACCCATTAAACTGCCTGTCCTGATAGATTCGGGCCCCTCCTGCATGCGGATAATATGTACAATATGCGTAGTGCTTCGGAAGGTACCAGCAACACCTCTGGCCAAGCACTGCTGTTCTGAATAACCCTCCTCGGCAGTGCGGGCTAATGAATGCCAGGGAGAAGCCCACAGCGGTGGTGACCAGGGAATCCTGGGATCCTCAGGAAGTGGGGAAGATCCCTGATGCCCTTCGCTCATGATCTACCTTATACAATGGTCTCCCACCACCACGTCTGTCCAATCTGAGCACAGAATACCTCCAGCCGTCAGGCGCTCACCGCCCAGGACCTCGGCTATTCCTTGGGGGTTGGCTCAGCTTTTAGAAAGTTCTTTCTTAGTGCAGTCAAAATCTACCCTTTAAGTGTTCACCTTGGGGCTCTTTGGGGTCAGACAAGGTCCAATCTCCCCTTTCCTGGAACTGCTCTGCGCTTCGGGAGGTAGAGCTCTTGATCGGGGTTGAACTGCTTCGGCCTCTTCAGCTGGCTCTCCTACAACCTGGTTTTGACCCCTTTCACCGGCTCTCCAAGCCCCATTCCCTTTTCTAGAAGTGTGGCTCCCAGGTGTGAACTGAGTAGCTGGAGAGAGGGGGCTGACAGTCCCTCGCATCCTCTGAGAGGCAGGAGGGCCCTTCTGTCAAATGAGAAGTGGGGTTCCCATCTCCTGGCCGCAGGCTGGCGAGCACCCCACTCTGTTAGCCACAAGGTCCCTGGAATGGGTGCTCCTGGGGCTCTGAGTAGATGGCTCCGTTGCTGGCTAAGAGCTTACGTTCTCCCTGTTCTGCATTTCCCCTCGTGTGGAAAACGGAAATACTAAACCAGGTTAATAACATTGTACTAACAACAAGAAGCCCTCGTTATGAGTGTAGTGCCTTGGGCGCTTTTACAGGCATCTTACGCTCTCCAGAGTAGAGCAACTGAAGAGCTGGGTTCCTGCCCCATGGTACAGCTGAGGAAACTGAGGCTCAGGGGAGTGAGATGACGTGACCATGGCCCTGGGTAGATGGCAACACTACCCAGGAATAGAACCGGGGGTTTTTGAGGCCAAATCAAATGTTTTTCCCGTGTCCTCAAACAGCTCTCTTGCGTGCAGGGGAGATAAGACTTTCTCCTAATGAAACAACCAAAGATTTGAATCCTGTTTGTTCTCTGGCACACCGGGGACAAATGTGAGGCCTCGGGTCATGCCCTTCGTCCCCTTCATGCAGCACTGTTGAGTCCATGAAGCAGAGGCCAAGGGAAAGGGCTGAGTCTAGTGGTCCCCTCTTTGCTGCAATGTCCTGGCCCGGAGACCAGAGCCAGACATGCCTGCCCAGCTGGGGCCTGGTTTGAGCCTCCCCAGGATGGTGGCAGGTGTCTGCTCTGTCACTCTCCTCAGTGCCTGGAAGTCCAAGGCCATGAGGACTGGCTGCCTTCCCGGAAAACACAGGTCACTGTCTGGTCGGCCTGTCCTTGAGCCCAGGCCTAGCTCTGTCCCATGGCAGGATATGGACGGGGAGCGGCGAACTGTCCTCCTCCTCTCTCCCGGGTAGGACAGCAGGCTCCCAGACCTGGGAAAACCTCCAGGTGAGAACCTCTGTTCTGTAGGAGAGGCGTCAGCTCTAAGCCAGGCCTCCGGGGTCGTCACAGGGACTGGGGATCCCAAGGGCCGTGCGTCCAGTGACGTTCCAGGTGGGAGGCCAGCCTCTGGAGAGCTCAAAGGAAGGACTGTGTTGTTAGGGAAGAAGACAGGGCAAGAGTCACCTCCCTCTCCTTGATGAGCGAGTGGCTCCAAAATGGCCTCTCTCCAATCTGTCTCTGCCAGGGCAGGACACACAGGGTCAACAGGGCTGACGTCAGTCCCTGTCGCCCCCACTCCCCACCATCTGAGCTGCCTGGTCTCAGCACAGCTTGTGTGTGGTTGAGATAGCACGGGGAGGAGACTTCCCGAATCCTAGATTTGACCACAGTGAGCAGAAAGCCTTTTTTTCTCCTGGAGAACGGTGGGGTCAGCCTGCCGGTGGACGGGAAGGCTGACCCTGAGATGTGTGGGGTTTGAAGAAGCAGGATGATCTCGCAGGAGGGGGTTGGGTTTAATCAGGCTCCCACTGGGCCCTGAGGCCCTTGTGACAAAGAAAAGAGCCAGTCTTGTTCTCGAGATGGGGTCATGTTTGTGCGAGGCCCGGAGACGGAGGGGGTGGGGGGTGGGCAAGAAGGTGGCCTTTTCCCCCTCTTTGCTGGCGTCGAATGTGGTGCACTGAAAAGAAAACCTGTGGGAGGTAGGCTGAAAAGACCTGGTGTCGAGTCCCAGCTCTGCCACAGACTGACCGCCAGAGGTGGACTCCGTGTTCTTATCTGTGAAAGGGGGTGTTGAAAAATGTGCCCCCTGAAAGGTTACCAAGCCGTGAGCCCTGGATGTGAGAGGGCATATTCAGTTGTGAGGCGCTAGAGGCCAGGACCGATGTCACCAACAAGCTTGGTGGTGGTGGCTCACCCCTGGGGGGGGGGGAGGGGGAGGAGGGGCAGCCCAGTGGGATTTTGCATCATTCCTTCCCCACTAGGAGGAGCACTTGGCACTTGCAGAGGCTGGATTTTCTGCGTGGCAGGATGAGAGGTTGGAGTGGAACCCGCTGCCCTGCTCCCACCTCCCCCTCCCCCCCACCACCTCCTCCCGCCCCTCTCCCCCCTCTACCCCCTCTCCCAGGCTTCCCTCAGGGCAAACATCCCAGCAGGACCTTCCATCTCCCTCTGACCGCCCTCCCTCAGCCTTGGCAGCCTTTCAGAGACCGAGGAGGAGGCCAGGCTGCCAGGAAGGGTGGGGCTGCCTGGCAAGGCCCAGCCGCAGTGTGACCCCGCCAGTCCCGGAAACGCTCCAAACCTTGGACCTCAGCGGACATCCGGCGACTCAGCGGCAGGGCCTGTCAGGGGGACGGAGCGCGTGTGGGATTCCTCTGAGGTCGGGTTTGCTGGAGACTTCTAAGAGGAGAAAGGAAGAGCCGTATTTTAGCCAATTCTGGAGTCAGAGGGCTCTGGGATGTGTTCACAGTGTGAACAGAAGTACTGGGACGGCCTCCAAAAAGGCTTCTCGCAGGGTTGTGCATGTATCCTAGATTTCTTTTTTTTTTATTAATTTTTTTTTTTTAATGTTTAGTTATTTATTTTGAGAGACAGAGACAGAGCATGAGCAGGGAAGGAGCAGAGAGAGAGACACAGAATCCGAAACAGGCTCCAGGCTCCGAGCTATCAGCACAGAGCCCGACGCGGGGCTCGAACTCACAAACCGTGAGATCATGACCTGAGCCGACGCTGGACGCTCAACCGACTGAGCCACCCAGGCGCCCCCTTGATTTCTTAATTAAAAAAAAAAAAAATAAGTCAATAGTGCTTTCTGAAGAGTGCTCGCCACGTACTAGGCGCTTGCTAAACCTGTTACCCACATGAATCCTTCAACAACTCGATGAGACGAGAGTATTGTTATGCCCAATTTATAAATGAAGACACCAAGGGTCAGGGGCAAGTGTCATTTGCTCAACGTCACAGAAATACTAATTGCTGGAGTCTGGATTGAAACCCAGGCGGGGCTGGCTGATTTCAGACCCCAGGTTCTTCACTTTCTTAGAAGGCAGAAACCACAGTCTCCTTGTCTCTATAGAATGCCTGGTACCTGGAAGACATCCAGTAAAGATAGGCTGATCAGGACCTGATGTATTTTGGGGGGTCTGATTCTCTCCCATTATAGACTGATGAAATAACATAAAATATGGGAAAGTACTTAGCTCAGAGGCAGGTGTGCGTGTAGTAGGTCCACATAAATCCGAAGGTGAGGCCCGGCTTTCCTCCTTTCTACTTGATGTATCTGTGCTTGTGAATAGTTTTTTCAGAGAACACAGCACCCCCTGGGGTCCCTGCCCCCGGCAAGGCTGTGAAATGACCCTGTTATATCCCCTTGGCCAGAGGGAGTAAAGGGCCATGCTGGTGGGGTGGGGGAGGGAAGGATGAGTCTGTGACTCTCTTCTGCGTCCCACATGCCACAGGTTTGGGAGAAAAGACACCCGCTCTGTTTGCTGACGTCTCTAAGAGAGCCCTCCTCTTCCAGCTCCACAGAGACGGTGTGGACCCGGAAGCTTGGACCACTCAGAGCCCCGAGAGGCTGAGTCACACCCACATGTGTGAGAAACACCGACAGTGTCACAGCATCGAAGGATGTTGGAGCGGGTGTGGTCTTGTTGGAAGGAAAAGGGTCTGCGGTGGTCCCCTGGTTCCCATGCACACCCACGGGGCACTTGGCCTGCCTCCTTATTTCCAGGCAACTGCACACCTGCTTCTCCCTCTGGGAGCCTCCCGGCCCGCCTGCCTTCTTGGCTTTCTTTAAGGTGGTTGAGATAAAACTGTCCCATAATTCCGTGTGTTTAACCCTCTCTGGGCTGGGTCTCAACAGACCCGCACTGACATGAAATTGGTCACAGTCCAGGCAGAAAATGTAACCCATTCCAGAAATCTCCGCGGTTACGGTTATGAAGGCACTGGAGGAGATGAGAGGGCAGACAAGGGTGAAAGGCAGTCTTGAGAGTAGCCACTGGAAAATGCTACCATTCTTGGGTGGAAAGTCACAGAGAGGAGATGATGTTTCCAGAACCGGAGAGACTGGAATCCTGGTGGAGGTTTCCTGGCAGGAACTGGGACCGCAGAGGTGACCTGCCAGGATAGAACGACTCTGGTTTCTACCCTCCTGGCTGTGGCTGTTGGGACCTTGGCAAATGTGGCCTACAGGGATCAGCCTCCTATGGGAGGGAGCAGGGTGCAGGAGGGGAGGACCCGGATCTGAGGGCAAACAAGCAAACGACCTGCCTAATCTCCAGCTACTCAGACCTTTGAAAGAGACTGCATCCCTCCAAGGGGCGATCGAGAGGGTTGGCCCTAAACTTGCCTCTGGAAATTGTCCCAGATCCTCTACTGGTTATTGCAATTAGTGGTAATGCCTAAGCATTATCCCTGCTGGGACTGAGGCAGAGAAAGAACCATTTTTTCAAGCAGATCTGCTTCTTGGGTATTTTTCGAAGGCTATGGGAACCTCTGGTTCTTGACCAAGCACCAGGTTTGACGATAAAATCAGTCTCGAGGGACGGAAAGATCTATGGCAGACACTCGGGCAGACTTACATGCGTGTTAGGAGGGACACTGGACTCAGGGTCAGGAGACCTGAGGCTATGTCTTGGCTCAGACAAGTTGCTTACCATCTTTGAGCCTCAGGCTGCACATCTTTCAAATGGGGACTCTGTGTTTGCCAGGGTTCTGTAGAAGTGAGCAACAGAATGCACGCAAGGGGGGTTGTAGACGACAGAATGTTCAGACAAAGTCTTGTGCCTGGGAATGCACACGATCACAGGATGTTGCTCAGCTCTGTTTCGGGGTCGATGTATCCCTTTGGAGTCGACACCTATAACCCTTGTCTTGTAACCACAGAATCGAAGACAGCTGGATTCCAGGCAGCTTGTCCAAACCTTCTCCTGAAGGAGGAGCCTGTTCTCCAAAGTTCTCAAAGATGATCCTTCCCACCCTCCCTTCCACAAATGTTTGGAGCACCCATGCTTTGTCAGGCACTGCGCTGGTCCTGGGGCAGTAACGGAGACAGATATGGGCTCGTCCTCACCGAGCTGACAGTCTAGCACTTGAAAGTCTCTGCAAACAATTTCTGTTGAATACCTCCCGTAACAGGATGCTCGCCACCTTACAGGACGGCCTCTTTTTTTTTTTTTTTTTTCCGGTCAGTTTTGCCTTATTTAAACTGTAATGCTTGTTCTGACCTCTGGGGCTATACAAAACAAGTCTAACCCATTTCCTATGTCAGTGCCCTTAGAACGTGGAAAAATAAACATGGTACGCTCAGAAAACATTCTCACTCTCCAGTTTCCACTCGTGAAAGGGAAGCTGATTCTCTGTGACGTTAAATTCCCCCAGGCCATGAGGTCAGAGCCAGGGTGGTCTGTGTATACTCTGGGTGCTCGGGCCCTGTCCCCAGGCCACCGGGGGCGGAGGGAAACTGTGTGGCGGAGACCCGTGAAGGGATGCGGGGCAGAGGTTTGCAGGTGGCCGGGGAGGCGGGCCCGAGTGAAGCCCGGGGGTCTGTCACTCTGGTGTGCGGGGGGGGGGGGGGGGGGGGGGGGGGGGGGGGGGGGGAGGGGTATGGGAGGCACTCTCTGGCCGTCTGCCCAGGACAAGCCACAAGCCTGAGCTCCCGGGTTTCTGCTCTGATTCACAGCTTCCTCTCTTCCCAGAGGAATCCCCTTTATAGCTCTCGAGGCCTGACCCCAGCGTCCCCGCGAATGTCGTCTGACTGCTGCACGGAGTGCAGCCGCAGCTCCTGTGCCGGGTGCCAGCTGGACGTGCTTGGCGGCTGGGGCCCTGGGAGCCACCTCTCGGGATGTCAGAGGGGAGCTGCAGCCGCCCTTCCTTCAGCAGGAAGCCCAGCCACAAACACTTGGACAGGAAGCGCAGGCGCTGGCCAGCTGAGCGAGCTCTGGTTTCTCCCGTGTCTGAGGGCCTGGCCCAGTGTAGAGGAAGACCAGCCAGGTGCTGCGGCCTGCACTGACAGGGCTGGGATGTGGGCTCTGGGCGTGAGCGGAAAAGCACCGCTGAGGCTGGACCAGAGGAGGCGCTTCCTGGAGGAGGGTGAGGGAGCAGGGAACACGGCGTCTAGCAGACCTCGGCCAGCTGGCTGGGGACACGCAAAGACCCCTTTGTGATGGTTCCAGACAAAATGTGTTCGCTTGGGCCCAGACCTCCGGCATAAGCCCAGGCCGGCTCCAACCTCCAGGCGGCCTCCGCCTCTGTGAAAACACACTGTAGTCCCCTGGGGTGGGATGTCCACACGTTCCCAGCTTGAAGAATGACTCCTCTCAGGGGAAGCCTCTTTCGTAACCTACCGGGTTGTATTGTGAGTGAATTAATACAAAATAGAGCGTGCTGAGCTGGGGACAAAGGCAATTTTGCATTCCGGTTGACGTTGTTGCTTCTAAGTGCTACGCGTGATTATCCTCAGGGCAGTCTGTGTGTGCAGACCATGTGTGTGCCCCAAGGACCCCCAGGATTTACAGAGCGCTTCAAATTTTCATAAGTCACTCGGGTATTTTTTTTCCCCCACTTTTGCTTCTCACGACCTGATACGTCAGTAAGAGATGCCCGGTATCTGGGGACCAGGAGGTAGGCAGATTGGCTCAAGGTCACACGGCTCAGTCATGGCAGATCCAGGGCCACCGCCATGACTTGTCTTGCTCTAAAAAGATAACTTAGATGATTATTACTTTCCAAGTGCCCGAACCTCTCCTACCTTACCCTGGACTGCGTGCTTTCAAGCTCCCGCCCTCGGAGTCTGTAGCTAATAGTCCGTTGTTTGAAGCACATTTTGAAAACCTTCTGGGTGAATCCTGCCTGTGGCTTTATTCCCTCCCCCTGCCATGCCCACAGGTTTTTATTGGTGGCATTTCAATAATCTAGATTTTATCATAGTCTATGACCTCTATGGTTCTGACTCTAGACCAAGGGTTAGCAACTTTTTCTGTAAAGGGATAGACAGTAAATATTTTAAGTTACGGGCCACTTGGTCTCTGTAGCAATTGCCCAACTCTGCCATTGTGGTGCAAAAGCAGCCATAGACAGTGTGTAAACAAATGGCGTGGCTGTGTTCCAATAAAGCTTTATTCACAAAAACCAGCAGTGAGCTAGGTTTTGCACCCAGGCTGTAGTTCACGGATCTCTGCTTTTGAACTCCCTGAAGACAGAGACTCTTGTTCTTACACAACTACAAGCACTCTCCCTACTCCAGGCACCAGTGTTGGGTTGACTGTGTTTATACCTTGTGCTTAACGGAGTTCATTGTTAGTTAATTCAATGAGTGGAATGTCCGAAGGAGTTGCAAATGAAGCCATTATAGAACTGGTTAGGTTTTGATTCTGATCCTCAGCTGGAAGCTATACAATATGGTTGAGTATAATCTCATTGAGGAGAATTGGTAGGCCTGATTTGAACACCAATTCTGCTACTTCTTAGCCCTGAAAGCTTGGGCATGTAACTTGTGCTGAAGAAATGGTGGCCATTGCTACCTGGAGGGACATGGTGTTCCTGCTGAAAGCTCTCTGTGCTCGGGGTCAGGTTCCAGATGGGGCCTCAGTATTGTCTACTGTCTGACACACAGAGAGGATATCGTGAGAATAAATGGAAAGATATCCTTTAGCCAGGAAAAGGTAGGGTTATGTAAACCCAGGCAGTTTTGCAGAGGTGTCCCTTATGTGGCATCCCAAAGTCACTGTCTACAACAGAACTCGTCTCCACCATCCACCTCCCAAGCTGCGCTTTCCTCTCCGTCTCCACAGATGCCAAGGTGGACACCTGAAGGTCATCTGCATCTGGCTGGCTCCCTCCTACCCCAAGACCAGTGTGCACCAAAGCAGTCACCTTCCCCTCTTCTGCATGCCCTTGCCTGTTCAGGGTCTATCGCCTGTGTTATAGCTGCTTCCGGTGGCTCCCTACCTCATCTGCGTAACCACTTTGCTGTTAGATTTACGTTTCAAAATACAAATCTGGCTTCTGAAATCTTCAATGGTCCCCCACTGCTGGCAGGCCAAAGTCCACTGATCTCCTTTGGTCTTTCCAGCCTCATCTCCCAGCATTCTTTGCCACGTGTTCTAGCCTCTTGGGTGGACCTCACTATGGGCAGTCTCATCTGTTGCATTTTTTTTTTATGTTGTTACCTGCTCCATTCTGCTCACACCCCAGCACTCCGATTCTGTCCAGGATATCACAAATCAATCACTAAATAGTATCCTGTGGCCTCAGAGTTTTTAAACACATTTTTTAAAGGCTTGTCACTCAGGTCTAGTTTGGAACTTAGCTCTGGGAAAATCTGTACCATTGGCATATTTAATTTTTTTTTTCAGCTGAAATCAGGGAACTTACATATCAGACAATTTCTGTCTAGAAATATCCAGACATTGTGTTTATGGGTCAACTCGGTAACAGCAAACATGAGGCTTCCAGTCCTGGAGAATAGTGTTGTGAGCAGTAAGGATGCCATTTGATTAAATTCTCCTTCCAGAATTCCTCTAGTGTTACAGAACAGAGGGCTCCTTCCAGCAGCTGGAACCTCCAGCAAAACCTGTCCCCGAGTGACCACTCATGAATCCGACATGACCGGCAGCTGATACATGGCCTCCTTACAACTTCAAAGCCTGGTGAGTCTGGAATGAAGAATGAGGCTTCCAGGCCAGGGAATTGGAAGGGAGAAAAAAAATCACATGGGTGTTGTCCTTGCCATCCTGCTGATGGGTAATTGTAACTCATCCTTGTCCTTGGGAAGGGTCCAAGTGCAAACACCAGGGCCAGTCTGTATTGGTTTTCTTCCCACTCTACTCGCCCCTCTCCTCTCCACCTTAGTCTAACCTGCTACCCACTCAGGGCTTATTGAAATCCTTTCTTCTGAGCATAGGGAACTAGGACATGGGGCCCCATACAGTGTTGACGGAACCTTCGTCCTCACCGGTTTGCATACCAGAATTAAGTACTCTGCTGTCTTGTCCAAAGCTACAGAGACTGTTTTGTTTTGTTTTGTTTTGTTTTGCAGAGCATTGTATAAAGGCTCAGTTCTTCTCGGACACCAGTAGGGCTGAAAACTTGGGCAAATGCAAAGAAATGATTTTTTTCAAAAATAAGAAAGACATTTGTTTTTGCTTAAAATCTGCTATTACTAACCTCTCTGATGTAAAATTCCTGTTGGGTTTAGACACAGTGAAGTATAAGGGACAGAGAATGAGATGGAAGATTGTCCCTTAATCTGGAAAGGAAATTAGCTCCTCCTTACCTTACAAAATGCTTCTTTTTCATGCTAACTCACCTGTACCCTAGGGCCGTTAGGAAAAACTATTGCTGTGTTGGATTTCTACAATGCTTTGAATTGTAAGTAAGAAAGCACTGTGAGAGGCATAGCTTAATTTTAGAAACTTGAAATATTGAAACCTCAACTTACTACACAAACAGAAGAATGCATTTTGGCAGTGTAGACTAATCTGCAACACTGAAAAGATGAACATCACGCAGCATTGAGAATGTGATTCGATTTACTGAGGTTTAGCCTAGCATTTCACGTAAACCTTCCATGGCATAAATCAGTTAAGGATTTTTTCATATTGTATGGATTAGGATTAGGTTTGGGTTTAAACAAGGCATAAGTTTGGTTCTCTCGTGTAAAAATCCAGGTGGGTGGTATGGGGCTGAATCACCTCCCTAGTATATCGGACACCCAGACTTGTCCCTTCATTCATTTCTTTAATCAGTCAGTCAGCAAATATTTATCCAGCATCAATTAGGCACTGGCATTACAGCAGCGGGGGAAATATGGGGAGACACAAAAATCTCTGCCATCATGAGGTTTGCATTTTGATCCACTGTGCATGGCCTTGAACTCAGGGCCCGAGATGGCAATATCTCTGCATTCTGGGCAGCAGGATGGAAGAAGGAATAAAGGAGAAGGAGGAAAGAATGCACCTATGTAATTTCTTTTTAAGTTAATTTATTTATTTTGAGAGAGGGAGCACAAGTGGGGAAGGGGCAGGCAGAGAGGGAGAGAGAGAGAGAATCCCAAGCAGGCTCCACCAGCGCTGAGCCCAATGTGGGGCTTGAACTCACAAACCAAGAGATCCTGACCTAAGCCAAAGTTAGACGCTAAACAGATTGAGCCACCCAAGCACCCTGCACCTATGTAATTTCTTAAGAAAGCTCTTGGAAGCCAGATGATTCTTTCCCATTCATTCTATGTGGTGATTGGTCATGTGGCCCCACCTAGCTGCAAGGGAAACTGGGGAATGTAGTTTTCTTCTTCCTCTCCTCCTCTTCCTCCTCCCCCCCCTCCTCCTCCTCCTTCTTCTTCCTCTTCTTCTTCCTCTCCTTCTTCTTCAAGTGGGAATGCAGTCTTTGTTTCCAGTGACCCCCACGAGCCAGCTGAAAATCTATTATAAAGGAAGAAGAGAAAATGAATAATGGTGGGGGCAGGGGACTACTGGTATCATCCACAAATAAAACTTGTAATTAAAAAATAATAACACATTTTATTTAATATAGAAAATCCAAAACATTATTTCAACAAACAACCAATAGAACAATTATTTCACATTCTTTTGTTACTCAGTCTATAAAATCCAGTGTCTATTTCCCACTTACTTCACTTCCATTCTCTCGCTCGTTCACGCACACCGTATCTGAGTTCCGATCAGTCATAAGGCAAGTGACCCACAGCCACACCAGACTGTGCGACCTCGGAGCCTGGCAACTTGAAGTGTGCCTCACAGGCCAGCAGCACGGGCAGCACTGGGGACCTGGTTAGAAATGGTGACTCTGGGCCCCACCCCAGACCTACTAAATTAGAATTTGTATTTTATTTTATTAAAAAAATTTTTTTAATGTTTATTTTTAAGAGAGAGAGAGATAGAGCATGGGCTGGGGAGGGGCAGAGAGAGGGAGACACAGAATCCGAAGCAGGCTCCAGGCTCCGAGCTGTCAGCACAGAGCCCAATGCAGGGCTCAAACTCACAAACTGTGAGATCATGACCTGAGCCGAAGTCGGATGCTTAACCGACTGAGCCACTCAGGCGCCCCTAGAATTTGTATTTTAATAAGATCCCTCAGTGATTGGTGTGCACATTCAAGTATGGTGGGCACTTTTCCATATTTCTTTAAAAAAAACATTTTTTTAAATGTTTTTATTTATTTTTGAGACAGAGAGAGCATGAGCAGGGGAGGGGCAGAGAGAAAGGGAGACACAGAATCCAAAGCAGGCTCCAGGTTCTGGGCTGTCAGCACAGAGCCCTATGTGGGGCTCGAACCCACGGACTGTGAGGTCGTGACCTGAGTTGAAGTCGGACGCCCAACCAACTGAGCCACCCGGGTGCCCCTGTATTTCTTCTTCAGATGAGGATGTGTCAGAGACTAATAAAAAGTCCAGAGACAAGAGAAGCTACTCCCAGCAAACTCTCTGCACTCAAGTGCGGGAATTTGTCAGACCCCATCCTTCCTTTTTCGGATCCTTTTAGACTGCTAATTTGACCTTTCGAGAAGGGGCAGCTTTAAAGACGTTACATTCAAAGACGTTACATTTAAAGATGAGAAGGGGCAGCTTTAAAGACGTTACATTCAAAGACGTTACATTCAAAATCTATTAATTTTGGCTAATTGACCAAAGGAGAAACCGGAAAAACCAAACAACATAGAATTGTTGGATTATAAAAATATATTTCATTTTAAATTCAAGATACTGTGTAAGTTCGGAGCGTGGTGCAACCATCACCCTCGTCCGTTTTAGAACATTTTCATCACCCTAAGAAGAAATCCTGTGTCTCTTGTCAGTGAGCACCCCTTCGCTGCTAGCTCTAGGCAACCACTAGTCTCCTTCAGGTCCCTGTAAATGTGCCTATTCTGAAAAGCGTACCTTATGTGGTTTTTGGTGATTGGCTCCTTTCTTTTAGCCTAATGTTTTCAAGGTTCGTCTTTACTGGAGCCTGTATCAGTACTTCATTCTTTTTTATGGCCGAATAATACTCCACGGTATGGATATATCGCATTTTGTTTATCCCTTCAGAAACTTGTAAAGTTTTAGTATCGAAGACAGAAAGAAGCAGAAAAAACAGTAAGGCGTTCAGGGTCACAGAGGATCAGAATTGAGAGGAACCTCAAAAATCACTCTCTGCCTTGTTTTCCATGCGGAAAACCTGAGACCCAGCAAAGGGGAGCCATTGGCCCGGGGTCCCTCAACATCAGGGGTCTCGAGCTGTGGTGAGGACCCAGGTTGTCCTGACTCCAAGACCTGTGCTGTTCTCTGCCGCCATATGTCCAGGGCCTCGGGGCTCTCCTCCAAGGTGGTCATGGGAGCAGTCATCCCTGGTGATAGCAGAGAAAGGCACGAGAATTCTCATCTCAAACTTGGCTTCGATTTGGAAAACGGTTTGGAGTTCAGAGCCCCAGGTGGATTTGGAGTGGGGAAATACAGGGAGACACAAAAAGCCCTGCCATGGTGAGGTTTGCATTTTCATCCAGTGTGCATGGCCTTGGACTCAGGCCATGAACTCAGTTACTTCTGGAGAACTGTTTCGAAGAACTGGGAGCGAGGGCTCCGTCTGGTATTCTGGACCTCTCTCCATTTCACTTTCGGCCACATCTCTCAACCATCAGGAAGAATGTGCGAAACACTCAGGAATGAAGGGCGTGGCTCAGATGGACCCACTCAAACAGAGGCCGAGGAGGGAAGACGACTTGCCCGAGGCGCAGCCCGTGTTCACAGGGCACCGTCTGTCTGTGGTTCTTTTGCCAGTCGGGGCCTTGTTTGCAGGCAACAGAAGTAGGTTCTTTCCCCTGATGCCACCACCTCAGGAGACTTGCTGCCTCTTCTTGGGACTCTTGACTGCCACCACCATCATAAATAAATCTCGGAAACCTCTGTTTTCAGGCTTCGCTGTTGGATTCAAAAACTCAGGCATGAACCCGTGATAGACTGGGTGCCTTGAAGTATGGAGGGTGAATGTCTGTTCCCCTTCGGCCTCCGCCACAGCGGGTGGGGCTGTGCCTCTCCCCTATTTTGGGATTCTTCTAAACTAGGCAGATTGGATAGTGGGTAGTCAAAAAACAACAGGTGCCCATGGCAGATATAAATATAGTGTTCTCCAGTGAGGAAAAACCAGAAGCTGTGTCCCACCAAACAATACCGAAGTTGGGCAGTGACTCAGGGAGGCAGGAGCCGGGAAAGAGGGATCTGGGTACTTGAAAGAGGCTGAGGAACTTTCTGGGGGAATGTGACCCATTCTGACTTTCAGAGAGACAGACGTGAGTTCAGTGGCAGACTGGGGTCCAATAGAGGATGAGCCCGTGAGGAGCCAAGAAACGAAGTCGTGTGAGGAAGAACTAAAGTAACAGGGGCCATTTAACCCTGATAAGAGCCAGACGCTGGGGAGCAAGGAGGGTGCGTCCACTGTCTTTAAACGCCAGAAGAGCCATCATGGGGGAAAGGTAGTCCAGAAGGCGTGGCTTGTACTGAGATGGGGAATTGTAGGGAGGCAGATTTCAGCATGATATGAAGAGGTTTCTGGCACCCAGAGGCACCCACCAAGTAACTGGAGTGATTCAGAAGGTGGGGACCTCTCCGCCCCCAGCAATGTTCAAGCCAGAGTCCGGGAGGTGGGTGGGTCAGCCTCCAAGGTTGCACTGGCCAGGACAGTGGCCAGTAGCCACATGTGACTCTTGAGCACATGTTGAAATGATACTTTTTGGATATACTGGTCCAGCCCAGCCCCGGTCTGAGAGGCCAAGGAGTAGGATCCGGCAGGCGTGGGCTTTCCCTGACTTACCAGTCAGGCACATCACCCTCCCCTGGGGAGACGGAAGGTCAGGAGTAACTGTTTCTCCCAGTGCTGCCAGTGGAAGGGGGTATGAGGCAGAAGGACCCTTACGTGTGCCTCGCCTGAACCTCCAGAAAGAGTCCAGTGTCCAGTGTGGTGGGATGGACAGAGACTGGGGTTGGGGGTTGAACACCCCAGGGGCTGCTTGGGGGGGCTACTGTGCCTTGGGTGTGTTCTGTCTTCTCGCGGGTGCTAGTAATGCCCACATGGGCCGAGTCCATGCTAAGTGTTCAGCACAGAAAGCCATTGTTGGAGTCCTTGACCGCGACACTTGGCGTATTACCCATGACATGGAGCAACCTGGGAGTCGGGGCTGAGCTTTTTCCGATGACATACAACTGGTTTTGTATCTGAGTTATAGAACTGTGGCATTTCAGAGCCGTTAGAGGTCCCAGATACCATCTCCGTGTGGTGCAGATTAGGTAACTGGTCTGTAGGAGGGGAAGCTCGGAAACAGCTAGGAGGAAGGCCGGGAGGGGGTTTTAGGTGACACGTGTGACTTCTCCCCCGTCTCCCCCCACCCCTGTCAACACCGCTTCCTAGACCTAGTAATTCAGGAAGGCAGCCTGTCCGACCAAAAGGCAGGAAGTCCACCGGTCCCACTCCCATCCCGGTGGCGGCCACCGGCTGGTGGCGGCTGCTTCCATTCTCGGCCAGGCAGGGACCACACACCCTTCGGGCATGCAGCACAGGCCCGACTGCTCACTTCACTCTAGGAGGGGCCACGTTTGGTCGATTTCTTAGTTGTTTATATTTTTCTCATATTTTATGTCTCTGTGACAACTTCATCATCTCAGGTTCCAGGGGAGATATTCCTGACCCGGCATCTGGGAAGAGAGATTTTTTGTGATTCGTTTTTTCCCATGCTTTTCCCACTGCTTTTACTGTTCAGGAACTGAAAAAATATTAAGTTTCCTATTTTAATACGAATCTATTGCAAACCCCAAGTATTTGATAAGAGAATCTATTTTTCCTCATTTTGAAAAACAAATACTCTGTGTGATGTATTCATTAGAGTATATTTTACAGGATCAGGTTTTATCTTAGAATAAATTTGAGCCAAAGTTTCACTATCTGGGAACCAGAAGTATGGTATATTTATTTGATTGAACCCCTGCCTCTGTATATTGGCATTTCTCTAATACCTTTTTTGTTTACACAGCATACATATAATTTACTCTAGAGAAGTCTGCTCCTCAGAGAGTGACAGGCGTGACAAGAAACAAGATATTTTTCTATTTGAAGAGAAATACAGATGGGGCGCCTGGGTGGCTCAGTCGCTTAAGCGTCCGACTTCGGCTCAGGTCATGATCTCACAGTTCATGGGTTCGGGCCCCACATCGGGCTCTGTGCTGAGGGTTCGGATTCTGTGTCTCCCTCTCTGCCCTGCTCCCCAACTCACGCCTGCTCTCTCTCTCAAAAACAAATAAACATTGAAACAATTAAAAATAAATAAAATGTTTCAAAAGAGAAATTAGGCAGATGGGGTGGAGTTCGCTTACAGTTCGCATCCACAGCACAGATGAGGGACAACTTCAGAGGTGGAGTCGGACTCAGCTTTGCCCACGGAGCTGGAGATCTTGGCTCCGAGGCCCTCCCTCTCAGCTGCCTCTTCTGCAGCCCTAGGGGTCCACTGAGCCACGTCACTAAGGGTGGCGCTGGGATTAAAGGAAACGCACTGGCCCTGTGCCCGGGACACTAGTGAATTGCAGGAGCAGCTAGCTGGAAGCTTCGGAGAGGTCACCGCCATGGAGGAGGGGACGCTTTTGAAGAGGGCCCTGCTGGCACTGATGATCCGTACCTCTGTCTGGCAATTGCAGTTGGGTGAGGTGCCTCCCAAACCGTGAACGCCCAGCTGCTTTTTAGCTTTTTAGTAGGAAAAAAAAAAAAAAAATGAGGATCCTCTCACTCCAGGTTTCCACGTTGTCCTTTCTGCTGATTAAACAGTCATCCTTCGGTGCAAACGTTTGAAACTGACCTACTCAAACGAGGCCTGGTCCAAGGGAGGTGAGCTTTCGCACTGAAATGCTCTTCTGATGTCTTGGGTTGGCTGTTTCTTCTCCTTTATTCCAGGTCCTAAATCTCAGTTTGATTTGTGATGTCTGGGTATTTATTTTAAGCAAGCCAGCCTGGACTTCATCAAAGTGGCAGTATTTTAGGGAATCCGATTGCAGGGCTAACGTCTGAGGTTTCAAAGGGTGTCAGCTTCAAGTCTCTGACCTCCGCTCCAGAAGGGTAGAGGTAGGCACTAAAAGCTGCCATCTTTATGGAGGATGATAAGCAAATGGGGCTTTCTCCTAATGTGACCAAAAGACCCCGCAGGGAGGGGCCCAGTTGAGGTCAGTGCTGCATTCGTCACTGTGAGACTCCTGCTTTCTGCTACGTGTCTACTTGCTCCTAGCAGAGTATTTATTGAGCACTTACTATCCGCCCAGCTCTGTGCCGAGTGCTGTGGGGAACAGACCTAACACATGAAAGACTGTACCGTGTGGGTGCCGGCCCTTCCCCAGCTTCCTAAGCCATGCTGATTGCATCCAGAGAGTTCCTTGACCGGAGGGGGCTGAGGCTTGTTTTGGTAGCACAATCCCAATAGCTGAAGACCTGGAATGAACTGACGTTTTGCCTTTAGCACTCTAGTTCAACTCTGGGACTAGAACACCGTCTGAAACCCTACCCTTCTGAGCTGGGCCCCAGACAACTGGCTAATCTCTTGCCACCTTCTCCGATGCTCCCCGTATGTTCAGCTGGGGCTTTACTCCCGTCTGGGTGGCGACCAGCCCGAGTTAGGTGCTGAGTATTGCCACTGTCTCATTGGCCCTGCAAACGGGCAAGACCAGTGCCGACGCATCATTTCCCCAGTTCCTCAGCTGCTTCCCTGTGTGTGTCCCCTTCCCCCTGCACAGAAGGGCACCTCCCACTCAGCACCGAGCTAGGAACCTGAGAATCACCTTAAATCATTCCTCCTCCCTCTCTGCCGCCATCCAAGTAAAGTTGATGGTCAATTTCTCAAAGCTATGGATTCTTCTCCGACCACACTGCTACAACCTCAGCTCAGCCCTCCCGTGCCAGTCTAGCTCCCTATCACAGTCTCGGCACCCAGCATAGGGCCTGACATGTGGCTGCTGATAATACTTGTTGAATCAGTGAATGAGAGAGTGAGTGAGCAGCTTAGACCTTCCACGATGATCTCCCTAGTCTCATTCTGCTCTCGCTCCAGCTCCCTCTTCACTTGGCACCCATCCGAACTCCTTCTGGCCCCCTGTGTGCCCACCCCTCTGGGAGCCTTCTCTCGTCCTCCTGTCTGAATGAGATGGCTCCTCCGTGCCCCAGAGCCCCACACGCCCAGCCCGTTCCTCTAGAGCACATATCCCCCTGCACTGGCATTGCTTGTTTGTGCACTAAGTGTTCTCTTTCTGGACACTGAGCTCCTTGAGTCAGGGTCTGTGTCTTACTTATCATTGCGTCCCCAGCACTTCACACATAGGAGGCGCTCCTTAAATATTTATTGACTAAATGAAGGTCTAGAAAAGCCTGCTGCTGTGCCTAACACCTTGCCACCCTTATGTCTCTAGTCCCCCCCCCCCCCATCACCACCGCCCAATCCGTCTGGATTTTGGCACTGGGGAAATCTGATGTGCAGTGGGGTCTATGAGTCTTGGGACCAGCTCCATATGGAAGTTTGTTTTCAGGAACTGGCGTCACCCATTCTGGTTCTTGTCCTACATTGGGTCACTTGGTATAGAGTGTCCTGGCCCGTACAGTAGGGTGTGCTTTGGTGGTTTTTGATTTCCCAGGGTCTATCTAGTGCCGTGCCCTCGTCTGACATTTGCTGACTGGGTCTCTATTGGTGTTCTGTGCTGGGCTATGAACCCTGTGGGGCAGGGGTGACGTCTAATTCATGTCTTACCACCCCCTCCCAGCCCCGCAGCACCCAGAACGAAGACCTGTTGGTACATAGTAGGTTTCTAGGAAAAGGCAGGTGACGTTGATCAGAACCTGGAGGGACTCAAGGTGGGTGGGGCTCTGGGAATGAGGGTGGCTGGAGAGGAGAACCCCAAGGGTAAGGAAAGAGAGGAGAGAAGGGAAGATCTTCCCCACCAAGGGTGTGGATGCAGGACGAGCTGATGTGAAGGATCTTGGTGGGAACAGCAGGCACACGGAGGGAGGGAGATGGGAGAGCAGAGAATCCTGATGCACGAGCCCATGGCCAGGCCTCCCGGGCAGCAGAGAGCCACAGAGAGGTGCATGCCGGGCACCGGGCATGGTGCATCCTGCCCTCCTCCGGCCGCAGGGGCTCTTGGTCTTTCTCTGCCCCATTCCCCACATGATGCAAAGCTCTTCTCACTCTTTTATAACAATGTAAGCATCAAGTCAGTGAGCTCTTTATGCTCCCTCTAGAGAGGATGTGGACCAAGGGCTTGTTCTTTTCATCACTGTCACCACCACCCCTGTCCTCACCATGTTTCACACCTGAATGCCACTGCATGGTTTACCTGGGTGTTCACCTTTATGATCTCACTCCAACGGTCACTGCTGCCTTCTTTCACTTTATAGTCGAAGATACAGAAGCTCAGAGAGGTTGAAGGGCTAAGCCAACGTCACACAGACATTCTGGGGAGGGGCAAAGGGGCGTGGATTGATAAACCTGCTCTGGGATTCCTCTTAGGAGGTGTCGGCAGGGGCACAGCCCAAGTCTGTGCACACACACGTCAGTGTGTGTGTCTGTCCTGATTCTCTTCGCGTGCACCTGCATCTGTCGTGTCGGGAGTGCGTGGACAACTCAGCGTGCACCTTTGTAGGTGTGCGTGTGTGGGACTGTGCTGGGAGTGTCCTCGGGGCCGTGTGTGTGTGTGTGTGTGTGTGTGTGTGTGTGTGAGTGTGGCCTGGGCGCGTACACACGTGTGCATACAGGCACTCCGCCTCCTTCTCAGATGTCTTGGCTGTGGATTTGACAACTGAAACCCAGCTGCGCTCTGGCCGGGACACATCCGCTGTGGAAACCTAGGAGGAGCTGACAGTCCCTAAAGAGGGGTTACACATGCTGCCAGCAAGCACTCCTGGCCCACTGCCTAATTCCCTGCAAATGCTCTTTAAATCTGTTTCTAATTTGGACTCTGCCTGTCCCTGCCCCCTCCCAGCCCTCCCCACTCCCCCAACTTGCCTCCAACCAGTCAAATTATGCTGAATAATGGCTGCGGAGGGGGGAGTGTGCTAAAGGTCACCAGTGGGCTGTTGGAGGGTGTAATAATGTCACATTTTAATTTACACAGGGAACCGGGCGGGCATCAAAGCCAATAAATTTGGACTGTACTCGCGACGGCGGCCAACGGCAACTCCTGGAGGTCATGCCACTTGCAGGGAAGAAATCACTGTCACACCCCACGGTCCACTGGGCTTGAGCAAACCCATGTTCTTGCGAACAGATGCAAAATCCAGCATTTTCTGCCTGCAAGGGAACTTGCACTTGGAGACTTGCAGCATCAGCAAGAATCTCTCCAGTTGTCTGAGCATCATCACCCAGATGTTCTGGGTATTAAGAGTCTCAAGCAAAATACGTCGTCCATATTTTTTTGCAGCCCTGTGAGATACTCAACACCACGATGACCCAGATCCATGGGAAAGTGTATACAAAGCAGAGCGGGAAGAGCCGAAAGCAGAGTTGTGTGTATATACGGATGGCAGCTTGAGAAGCTTATTTACATTCGAGAAAGGTGGGGAGGGGCTGTGGGGGACATCTGTTGGAACCGCGTTCATGTTGAGGGGTTGGGGACGTGATGTGAGGTACAGCTTAATAAGCAATGCGGACTTAAAATGAAAAGGTGCATTCTTTGAGGCACCTTGAGGACCAATGGAGTCCGGAGGGCGGGAGGTCTGGAGATGGTCACTTCTCATCTGTGCTGTGTGGCCAGGTAGCGGGGGAATCCAGGAGCGGGACAAGCCAGGAGCGGGACGAAGCACGGGCTGTGGGTGTCTGGAGTCCTTTGCAAGTGAGGCCGTGGCTGCGGTGATCTGGTGAGAGCCCGTTCCCTCCCTCCAGCATCCTGAGAGTCTGCAACTGGCGTGTGCTCCAGGGGCTGCCGTGGGGGCCTGGCGTGCTGCCCACCCCTCAGCTGGCTCCGCAAAGACAGGAAGGTGGGGTTTGCAGTCCTGGGGGCCACCGCCAGGAAGCCTTGAGGCTGTCAAGACTCTGGAGCACACGCTTCTCCATCTGGTGGGAAAGGAAACGGGGGGGAGGGGCAGAGGGGAGCTGCTCAGGGCTGAATGACACCCCGAGGGCCTCTGCTCCCCTTTCCCTGCCACACACCGGCCAGCAGCCCCCAGGATGCCTTGGGAAGAGCAGCGAGGAGGGTCCCACACTTCTGTCGCGCCCCAGGGCCGGTCTCTTATTCCATCTCTCAAGGGGCTTCCTCTTCGTCTCCTTTATTTTTAAACTGTTGCCCTTTGTTTAGTTGTGTGTGATGCTAAGGACTTTGCATATGTCAAAAGCGGCGCTTAATCCTCAGAATGCACCTGCGAGGTAAGGGTGGCAGAGATGGCTCATTTTCAGCCAGAAGTTCCTCCTGCCGTTTCTTCAGGGCTGAGGTCCTGCTGGGAAATAACCCGCTCCTCCAGGAACCCCGTTCTCCATCCCCCTCTACAGTTAGTGGCGGTCACAGCACTGGGTTCTGACCAGTGGCACACCAACAGAAGTGAGCTGCTCCATACAGAGCCCGGCCCGTGAAAAGCTCCCCAGAAGCACTCTCCAAGCCCTCTACCTTGCCCCCAGGGGGGGGGGGGAGGGATGGGGACCACCCCCAGATGCCCTTGGAAGCCACAGATGTAAAATGGTTCCAGAATGCCTGTGTGGAGAAAGACTACCCGGCCAGCATGTTCCTTGCTCAGTCCCGAGCAAGAAAGAAACATATCCTATTGTTTCCAAGCCATTATACTTTTTGGGGTCTGTTTGTGATACTGGTCAACCTACCGTAAGTAACCAATTAGGAATTTTCACTCCCATTTTACCGATGAGCACACTGAAGGCCAGACAGGAAAATAAATTGCCCAAGGTCACACATTCAAGAAATTGCAGGGTCACAATGCGAGACTAGGCCTCAGTGGTCTTAGGGTCATGTGAGGTGTGTGAATTTCCCTAAGGATCACCGCAGGGGAATCTACATGCAGGGTGTGGCTTTTCCTCATTTGTGAGACCACAGGAACCTTTTCGCTATAGAGCTTCTCGTGCGACTAGCATGGTCCGGAGACACTTTAGGAGGGGTAACCTCCAGTGTGGTGCCTGTTGCGGGCTGAATTGTATCCCTTCAACCCCAACAAAAGAGATACATTGAAATCTTAACCCTCAGTACCTGGGAATGTGACCTGATTTGGAAATAGGGTCTTTGCAGATTTAACCAAGTTAAGGTGAAGACTATAGGCAGGCCCTCATTCAACCCAACTGGTATCCTTATAAGAAGGGAAATGGGGACACACAGACAGATGGGCACAGAGGGAAGATGCTGTGGAGACACAGAGGCACACAAGGAGAACGCCATGTGAAGACAGAGGATTGGAAGGACGCATCTATAAGCCAAAGAACGCCGAGGATTCTGGGCACACGCGAGAAGCTAGCAGAAGCAAGAAAAGATTCTCTCCTAGAGCCATCGGAGGGAGCATGCCTCAGCCAACACCTTGGTTTCAGACTCCCAGTCTCCAGAATCATGAAGGAATATATTTCTGTTGTTTTAAGCCACCCAGTTTGGGGCACTTCAGTACGGCAGCCATGGGAAATGAATACACCTGCCTCTAGCTTCTTTCAAGACCGAAATTTCCTGGCAGTGTTATTTTACTGATAATCATCCAAATGACTGACTGGGGTGGCTTCAGTTTACCAGAACACAGATGGAGAGAGGAGCTGGGAGGGACACGTAGCGGCTAACAGCGTCAGCTCTGGTGCCCGGCTCTGTATCCCACTTTGGCCGCTTGACCTCTCTGTGCACAGCTTACTTTCCTTTCTATGGGGTGTGGGGTGGCGATAACAAGGCCACAGTCTCTTCATAGGTTACAGGGAGGGTTCAATGAGTTAGCACATCTAAAATACCTAGACTGGTACCTGGCGTGTAGCTAGTACTTGCTCCTTTAAAGTTATCCATCCAGGCAGGATTGCACGGTCGCTTTAGAGATGGACAGACATGACTTTGAATCCAAATTCTGCTATTTACCAACAGTGTTACCTTGAGCATTGGCTTATTTTACTAAACGTCAATTTCCCCATCTCTACAATAAAAGTAATGCCTGCTGTGGAAAGGATTTCCAAGGGATGTAAAATTACAGCTCTCAAACAGATAACAAATGAACACCCGTGAAAGATTTTCACTTACCATTGAATGAACTAGAGAGATGTTACAGTTGGGTCAAAGGAGAACCCAAAAAACAGACACATGTAGGTGAGAAAACTTGAAATGCATTTTCCAATGGACACAATGAACTGGCCTTGCTTGCACAGGGGAAGGTTGCCTGGCTCATTTGTGTCCACAGTCAAGAACCGCTGTGTGTCCCCTGTCCCCTACCACTTACAGAGCTGCAGAATGAACTCAGAGGTTCAAAGGGTGTGCTCTGAACAATACGTACTTTGCTCTTAGAGACATCCAGTAACCTTTCTTGCTTATTCCAGTTTCCTTCTGGTCTCTCACATGTTTATATATATGCACAGGGTTGGAAACAAGATAGACGAATATATGAAAAAAGTTGCTGAACAAGGTATGATCCTATTTTCATAAAAACAACGAGCTGTGGGGTTTTATGTATATATATGTATATATATATATATATATATGCCAAATGCATGAGTAGGTGTGCACGTATATGGTGGATTAAATATAGGGGCGCCTGGGTGGCTCAGTCGATTAGGTGTCCCACTTCGACTCAGGTCACGATCTCACGGTCCATGGGTTCGAGCCCCGTGTCGGGCTCTGTGCTGACAGCTCGGAGCCTGGAGCCTGCTTTGGATTCTGTGTCTCCCTCTCTCTCTCTGCCCCTCCCCCACACGCTCTCTCTCTCTCTCTCTCTCTCTCTCTCTCAAAAATAAAGATTAAAAAAAAATTAAACTTCTGCCTTGTTTGAATAAAAACAAATACCTGCTCCACAGTGTATTGTAAATGAGGAATGTCTGAATGAGAAATATGTCTGTGGTGCTTGGCACGATGCCAGCGTTCAATAAATGGTAGGCTTCATCATTATTATTAATGTATATTCAAAGAGCCCAGAGCCTCCAGGCCTGTTCTTGGAAGAAATCACTAACAGGATCAACCATACGGCTGCCCGAAGATTTCTCCCTTTGAGAGAAGCTAGTTTTGAAACCTTGGACTAGTGTTTTGGGACCCACTTGCCTGCCCCTTACCCCCTCGAGATCAGAGGAAGTCTCCTTCCTGAGTTACGGCCTCGGGGTGGCTCCTGTCTGCTATATTTCCTTAGCCCTGTTGGCAGACCCATGCTTAGACCCAGCCGGTGACAAGCTCCTTGACCACAGGACGGAGGCCTGGCTGGCCAAACTCTACCTGGAGGGGCTGCCTAAGGTCCGTGGCCTCCTCCAGCCCAGGCTTGGGCTATGAGTCATCCGTCCGCTCCAAATGAGTGTGATCAGCCTTCCCCAGCCAGGGAAAGGGGACAACAACATGCAGATACATGCAGAGACCAATGTCTCGCAACGTGCGGAGACAACATCGAGCTTTTGATTACGTAAAACTGAGTATCTAATCTTATCCTCTGACTCATCCCCAAGGGGCAGCCTTGTTACATTGGAGAGGCCGTGGGACGGAGTCAGCACACCTGACCCTGGTGCAGGTTTGGCCATTACCTGGCTTTCATCACCATGAACCGAGCCTTAGTTTTCCCATCTGCCCAATGGGAATGAGACCAGTGTTTCTCTCCAGGGGCAGTTGTGAAGCTCAAAAAAGGTGGTGTCTGTGAAGGCACTTGGTGAGGTGTGGAGTTCTGTGGAGACTTAGTTCTGGTTGATGTGGTGAAGCACTGCAGGCTGGTTAATATGCTGTAATAATAGCAAACGTCCTACGGTACTTACCTTGTTACTCAGGCCATGTCGTATACGCTTTACTTATATCTTAGTTATTCAATATTCATAGCAGCCCCATGAGGCACGTGTTATTATCCAATCCCCACTTTACAGATAACAAAACAGAAGAGGTGAGTAACTCCCCAAACCTTTCCATGGCAATAGTCTTACCCCGGGGAAGAATCTTTCCTCAGGGGACCACCACTTCACCAAACCCACAGACTCGACTGGGTTTCCTTTTCCTTTTTATTGTAGAATATTTCGCCACATAGAAGAGTACCAAGAATACTGTAATAAAAACACATAAATAGCGGGTGCCCCGCTTTATTACTTACCAAACTCCTGGCCAGTTTGCTTTATCTCGATCCCCTCCTCTCCCTGGATTCTTCTGAAGCAAATCCCAGACATCACGAGTATATGTATTTCATTTTGTATTTCCGTAAGACAGAGATTCTTCCAAAAACATTAACCATGAAACCGTTAATCTTTTAACCACGAAACCTAACACTTTTTGACGCTAATTCAATAATCCTTAGTATAATCTACTATTTGGTCAGTGTTTATATTTCCCTGATTATCTTCTACATGAAAAAAATTTATTTGAATTGGGATACCAATAAAGTTCATATATTGTAAATGGTTGATAGGTCTCTTACGATTGTTTTAATCTAGAGGTATCTTCCTCTATTTTTTTTTTCTAGCATTTTGTTTGTTATTGCTGCTTGAAGAAGCAAAGTTACTTGCCCTATAGAGTTTGCCACAGTATGGATCTTACTGAATGCAGTCCTATAGTTTATATGGTTGTGGTAGCTCTGTCCCCTAGATTTTCTGTATATGGGCTGCCCAGAGTCCGTGTTTTGGATTTTTTTTAGCAAGAACACTTCATAGGTGGTGTCCTGTTTCTCCCTCCAGTATTCCAGTTACTAGCCTCTTGGCTTCCCAGGATCCAGGACGCCATCTTGAAAGAACATGTGAATATAAGGACACTGGGATCCAGTGGGGCAAAGCCAGAAAGGAAATGGCTCAAGAAAACTTGAGGTCTTGAACTGTGCCCACTGTTTTAGTTGGGAGGGCTCCTCCTCCTCCTAATAACGAGCATCACTTCTTGAGTGCTACAATGTGCCAAGTAGTGTTCTCCCCGCTTTTACTGTAAAAACCAGTTTATTCCTTCTTTTTTTTTTTTTTTTAATTTTTTTTTTTTTCCAACGTTTATTTATTTTTGGGACAGAGAGAGACAGAGCATGAACGGGGGAGGGGCAGAGAGAGAGGGAGACACAGAATCGGAAACAGGCTCCAGGCTCTGAGCCATCAGTCCAGAGCCTGACGCGGGGCTCGAACTCACGGACCGCGAGATCGTGACCTGGCTGAAGTCGGACGCTTAACCGACTGCGCCACCCAGGCGCCCCATTCCTTCTTAACCCTAGGCAGTCAGTGCTAATAGGTATTACAGTTTAGAAAAGGGGAACCAGGGGGATTAAATCACTAGCTCCAAATCTCACCACAGTGTTTGTCAGAGGACACAGTCTTGTCTCTGGCAGTCCTTGACTCAGGGACTTTCCAGGCCTATATCATCAGCACACTTTGAAATGCTGCCTTCTCACTCTGACAGACCCTTCGTGATCTCAAAATAGTGTGGCAGCTACAAATTCCTCTTTTATCTTTTAGGGAGTTTGCCTCTGGGACAGCCACTCACTTCCAGATTCCTCGTCCCAAGGTCCCCTTGTAGACATAAGAATTATGCTTTCTTGTCAGGCAGTACGTTGCAAGCTAGATTCACAAATATGGCTGGCCCATAGGCCTGGAACCCTCAGCCTTCTGGAAAATGCTGCTTGCCTGTCTCTTTTTTTTTTTTTTTAATTTTTTTTTCAACGTTTATTTATTTTTGCGACAGAGAGAGACAGAGCATGAACGGGGGAGGGGCAGAGAGAGAGGGAGACACAGAATTGGAAACAGGCTCCAGGCTCTGAGCCATCAGCCCAGAGCCCGATGCGGGGCTCGAACTCATGGACCGCGAGATCGTGACCTGGCTGAAGTCGGACGCTTAACCGACTGCGCCACCCAGGCGCCCCTACCTTGCTTGCCTGTCTCTTGATGCTAGAAGACCACGATAATGCTTTGCTCTACAGACCATCTGTAGGGACTGTTTAGTTCAACCGCTTTACAAAATACAGGTCCTAGGGTTGGAGGTCTTCCTACCTAGCTCTGGGGCTGTGGCTAAAGCCATAGATCTCTCTCTGTTTCACCTGAAGAACAAGGATGATGATCTTTGTATGTTACAGGGATGTCGCTGGCCTAAGACTCCTCTTTAGAAAAAAGGGAACTAATAAATATCACGTAAAAGCTTCAAGAACCAAACCTCAATGTTCTACTGTGAACCAAACCTCTCTGCTCCAGAAACATGGAGCAGGTTGGAGTGGGGTTGGGGTGGGGAGGAGAGGGGGAGAGTAGAGTAGCAGGGAGCGTCAGGACCAGCTACATAATTTGCGGGATTATTGCAAAATGAAAATGTGCGGCTCCTTGCTCAAAAATTATCAAGAACTTCAAGGTAGTGACAACTGAGCATTACACAAAACATGGGGCCCTTCCGAGTTGGCTCTTGCTGGAACTTTTTGATGCACCCAAAGCACTTTTATAAATGGTGTGACGTTTATAAAATGAGACCAGCTAGGGGCGCCTGGGTGGCGCAGTCGGTTAAGCGTCCGACTTCAGCCAGGTCACGATCTCGCGGTCCGTGAGTTTGAGCCCCGCGTCGGCCTCTGGGCTGATGGCTCAGAGCCTGGAGCCTGTTTCCGATTCTGTGTCTCCCTCTCTCTCTGCCCCTCCCCTGTTCATGCTCTGTTTCTGTCCCAAAAATAAATAAACGTTGAAAAAAAAATTTTTTTTAAAAATGAGACCAGCTAGGCTGGGTTGTATAGCATGCTACTTTTAATATTGTCTCAACTAACTCTGAACTGTGGGATATCCCAGATAGAGGTAGAGTCGGAATAAACAGTGAGTATCCCGGGGGAAAATCTTAGGGAATCTAAAGACCATTCCGTGGTAGTAATTGCCTAGTACAGTGATTTCTGCCTCAGAATGAAGGGGCAGGGGCAAGTAGTGTGTGCAAAAAGCACTATTTATGACTTCCGTATACAAATCCTAGAAAGAGCGGCCCCACAAAAGCTTCCTGGTCTATTCAAGATGGAGAGGAGGTAGGGTAAGGAAGCATTGCCCATGGTTGGTTTCGAGGAGGCTGAGACACAGTGCCTGTGATTCTTTGTGGAAAACAGCAATATGAGGACAGACATTTGGCAGATGTTTATCAAAATAAAAGAAGTCTGGAAATGTGGAATGGCGGCCGCAGATGAGATTTCTCTGAGGAGAACCCTTGGCAGAATGGAACGTTCCCCTCTTTAGAGGAGAAGTTGACCCCTATAGAGACAGGTCATACCCAGAAGTTGGAGCAGGAATGTTTGGAGTTGGCATACCAGGCAGTTTTTCACCAGCTATCTCTACAGGATCTCAGAGACTTCCATCAGGAAGCCCAGGGATACGAATCCACATTGCCCAACCCAGGGCATCTAGTTCACAAACCATTCGCATCTAGACTACTGGGAGATGTGCTCCGGGAAGTCTTCCACGTGCGTTACCGTGAGGCCAGTATCCCCAGAGGTGTATGATGTCCTCAGCATTTTTCTCCTCTGAGGTTGCTGGAGCATTCTATAAAACAGCGGCTGTCCCACCAGTGGTCCGGGGGTCCTCCGTGGGAATGGCATGGACTTCTCTGCTATGATGAGGCCTAGGCTGACGAGGGACATTCCGTGTCCTTTTTTCTCCTTCCCCATGCAGCATCCCAATGAGTTCCCTTTAGGGGATGAAATCAGCTTGGAGCAAAACCACTCCAATTCCAGAAAGCAGGACTTGGTCCTCCTGAAAAGTTACTTAATGCAGCTCTAATGCTCATTTAATCTTTAAGTCTGGCCATCCTTTTTCCTGGCCTGATGGTAATTGACTATGGTTGTAAATAAAAGGTAGGGGACAGCCGTGATTGAGGGCACAGGATTTGTAGCCAGACTGCCCGAGTTCAAATCCCACCTCTGCCAGGACTAGTTGTGTGAAACTCAGCAAGCTACCCAACCTCTCTGTGCCTCAATTTCCTCATCTGTAAAATGGGGATAATATTATGGATTGTTCAGAGAGTTATGAGTTAATATAAGAGAAGTTCTGCTGTGTAATACGTGTCATTATTATTATTAAAAAAATTTTTAAACATTTATTTATTATTGAGAGACAGAGAGACACAGAGCGTGAGCAGGGGAGGGGTAGAGAGAGGGGGAGACACAGAATCTGAAGTAGGCTCCAGGCTCTGAGCTGTCAGCACAGAGCCTGACGCAGGGCTCGAACTCACAAACTGCAAGATCGTGACCTGATCCGAAGTCGGTCGCTTAACCAACTGAGCCACCCAGGGGCCCCTATAAGTGTTGTTATTAAGTGAGAGCAAGGATCCATTAAATAATTAGGCATATTTATTATGAAATAAAAAAGATGAGCTCACTAGTTTCTCAATAGCCCTGGTACCTAACCTGGGGTAATTTTTTGGTTTGTGACTAAAATGTTGAGTATTAACTACCTAAAAGCAGATTCCCAGTCGACTCTAAAGTCATTATCCCTCGTTTCCAGATGAGCAGATTCTTTCTTGCTTTGAAAGAAAAATGAAAAGGAAAGAACTGATTTCTTTTGTGGAGTTGGATACTTTCCAGAACCTTACGGCCAAGCTTTAAATTGATGAATGACTGAACTGCCGGTGGAGACCCTGACTGGCAGGGACCACTGGGATGCTAAAATAAAATGATAGAAAATGAAGACAATTCAGCTTGAGTTTCCACAGGGGCATTCGATCCAACCAGACTTCTTTCCAGAGCAAATGAGACCGGAGGGAGCCAACACCTTTAACAACATCGCTGGTGTCGCCTCCTGAAGGGCCGCCACCCCCAGATGGAAAAGGACATAAATAGGGGAGAGCCAACAAAGGAAAGGTGCCGGCCTGCGGAGCAATTGCTTCGTGCCCCTTTTGAAATGACAATGGGTTAGAAGAAAATGAAGCACGATGTAAAACAGGAGAAGAAAAGGTTCTCTGCGTGTAAAGAGGATGCCTCGGCCCTGGGTCAGCGAGGCCTGGACTCATCCAGGTTGGAGCCGCGTGTGGCCCCTCAGGTCCTTGGCCTCGTCTCCCTCGACACTGGCTGTGCTCTGCTCTCTGCACAGAAGCGAAAACGCTGACACTTTTTTTTTTTTAATTTTTTTTTTCAACATTTATTTTTAAGACAGAGAGAGACAGAGCATGAACGGGGGAGGGGCAGAGAGAGAGGGAGACACAGAACCGGAAGCAGGCTCCAGGCTCTGAGCCATCAGCCCAGAGCCTGACGCGGGGCTCGAACTCCCGGACCGCGAGATCGTGACCTGGCTGAAGTCGGACGCTTAACCGACTGCGCCACCCAGGCGCCCCAACGCTGACACTTTTTAACTATTTACCCCAGTTAGGAAATTTAAAGAAATCAACTTTATTATAAAAATAATACACGCAGTTTGGAGAAAGCTTGGGATACAAAAAGGTAGGAAAAACAAGGAGAAATTCTTCAACTCTCACTATCTAGAGCAAACATTTGTGCAAAGTTTGGGGTGTTTTCCTCCAGACCTAAAAAAAAAAAAAGCCAGCCAGAGTGGTTAGGAGGGAACAAAATATCTGGTTGTGATTCTATCTCACTTAATATTATTTCATCCTGTATAGTATTACAAAAACTTCGTAGATGTAGTTAGATGGCTGCATAATATTCTATCACATAGAGTCATTATAAATTAACATTCTTTTTAAAGGACGTTTTGAGGATTGCCTTTTTCACTAATATAAGTGATGCTACCATGAACACTTTTTAAATAACTGCTTCATTCAGATACAGTTCATGTCCCATAAAATTCACTCTGCAGGGGCGCCCAGGTGGCTCAGTCGGTTAAGCGCCCGACTTCGGCTCAGGTCACGATCTCACGGTTCATGGGTTCGAGCCCCGCGTCGGGCTCTGCGGTGTCAGCGCAGAGCCCGCTTCAGATCCTCCGTCTCCCCCACTCACACTCTCCCTCTCTCTCTCTCTCTCAAAATATAAATAAACTTAAAAAAAAATTCACTTCGCAAAGCCTACAGTTTGGTAGCTTTTAGCCTATGCACAGTTGTACCACCATCACCACTGTCGAATCCAGGACATTTTTATTACCTCAGAAAGAAATCCTGCACCCACCCCTCCTTCCCTCTAGCCCTTGGCAACCCCGCATCTGTTTCTATTGCTCCGGATTCACCTACTCTGTACTTCATGTAAACGGAACCGTAGGGCATGTGGCCTTTGTGTCTGGCTGTACTTTGCATATTTTCAGGATTCATCCAGGCTGTCACGTGGATCAGTACTTCATTCCTTTTTATGGCCAGATCGTACTGCCCTGTTTAGACGCGCTACGTTTTGATTATTCAGTCATCGGTTGATTTAAAGACGTTTCTACCTTTTTTTGGCCGCTGTGAATAATGTTGCCGTGCACATTCACGTAAAGCTTTTGGGTGCGCACGCACTTTCAATAATCTCTAGGCTATGCCTAGGAGTGCAATCGCTGAGTCATACGCTAACTCGATGTTCAACTTTTTGAGGAACTGCCAAGCTGTCTTGCAAAGAGGCTGCCCCGGTTTTACATTCCCACCATCCGTGTGTGAAGTGTCAAGTTGCTTTACCTCTTCGTCAATACTTATTATTTTCTGTTTGTATTTTTTTTTTTTTTAATTTTTAAAACGTTTCTATTTATTTTTGAGACAGGGAGAGACAGAGCATGAGAGACAGAGCAGAGTGAAAGGGAGACACAGAATCCGAAACAGGCTCCAGGCTCTGAGCTGTCAGCACGGAGCCCGACGCGGGGCTCGAACTCGCGGACCGTGAGATCATGACCTGAGCTGAAGTCAGACACTTAACTGACCGAGCCAGCCAGGCACCCCAATGTGTAGTTTTTTTAATAGCCATCCTACTAAGTGCGAAGCATCTTTTCGTGTGCTTTTTGGTCATCTGTATGTTTATCTTTTTTGAAGAAATACCTCTTCAAACTCATTCCCTATTTTAAAGTGGTGTTCTTTTTCTTTCTGTCGTTTGGTTGTAAGAATTCTTTTAGATTATGGATAAAAATTCCTTACCAGATACGTGCAGAAAAATTCAAATGTTTTCTCTCATTCTGTCAGTTGCCTTTTCACCTTCTCCATAGTGTCCTTTGATGCACAACAGTTTTCAGTTTTGATGAAATCCAATGTAGTTATTTTTACGTGTCCCTTTGGTAGCATATCAAAGACTCCGCTGCCTAGACCGCGGTTGCAAAGATCCACACCTTTGTTTTCGTCTGAGAGCGTCATAGTTTAGGTCTCAGAGTTTGTGGCTCACGGAAATGCCCAGGGTTGTTTTGTAGAGGAGAGTTTGCAGAGTTAAATGGTATGAAAATTTTGATGTGTCTGGATGCGTATTGCCAAATGGCTTTCCCAAGCGGCTGTACCGATGCACTTGCCCATTAACAAATAGGAGACAGCCCAGTGCACTGCACCCTCTGAAGCTTTCTTTTTTTATTTTTTAAATGTTTTTTATAAAATTTTTTTTAACACTTATTTATTTTTGAGACAGAGAGAGACAGAGCATGAGCAGGGGAGGGTCAGAGAGAGGGAGACACAGAATCCGAAACAGGCTCCAGGCTCTGAGCTGTCAGCCCAGAGCCTGATGCGGGGCTTGAGCTCACAGACCGAGAGATCATGACCTGAGCCGAAGTCGGACGCCCAAGCGACTGAGCCACCCAGAAGCTCCTGTGAAGCTTTCTTAAGGTTCCTACTGATCTTATTCAACGAGATGTAACCGCATTCCAGCTGTGCTTCCCCCAGCATTGACCCTTTTCTGACCAATGTTTTTTAGGCATCGAGATACTCAGTAACAAGCAGAGTTTGTAATGTGGTTGTCGTTAATGTCATTGACTAAACACTGAGATTGCCATGGAATGATTTAGCTAACTGTTGAAAATAAACACCACTGAGCATCTGCTCTATGCAAAGTGCTGTGGGGGGCGGGGGGGGAGGGGTAAAAGGAGGGGAAGGGAGTATAAAGATGACCAATACATAACGCCATCATGGTCAGGGCTCATATCCCAGTATGAGGAAAACTTCCTACATTTATAATGAGCACTCTGACAACCATCTACCTAGGGCCCCTCCAAACAGCTCTGGGGGGTGGCAAACAAAATGTCATCCCTACTTCAATGATGCAAAAATCAGCTCACAGGCAAAATGACTTGCCCAAGGTCATGGGGCTAGTGAGGCAAAAAGCAAGTCAACCGATATGTATTGAGTGTTCACTGTGTGCCAGGCACTGGTCTGGAGATACACATCACTGATGAACGGGGAGCTTGCATTCTGGTTGAGGGGAGACAGATACGAAGAGGTCTACAAATAAATTTTAAAATCTTCATGGGGGTGGGGTGGAGGCATACAGCCTTACCTAGTGTGTGAGTCAGGGTTCTCCCAAGAAACAGAATCACAACTATATATATATACACATATGTATCTATCTATCTATCTATATACACATATGTATATATATATATATACACAATATAATATATAAAATAATGTATTTGTTATAGGCAATTGGCTCACAAGAATATGGAGGCTGAAAAGTCCCCAAGATCTGCAGCTGGCAAGCTGGAGACCCCCAGTTATGATGGATGGCATAGTTCCAGTCTGAGTCCCAAGGCCTGAGAACAAGGAGAGTCGACTGTGTATGTTCCCGCCTGAAAGCTGGCAGGCTCAAAATCCAAACAGAGCCAGTGTTTCCATTTGAGTCCAAAGGAGGGTCAAGTCTGATACATCAGCTCAAGTAGTCAGGCAGGAGGAAATTCTGCCTTACCTGAGGAAGGGTCAGCCTTTTTGTTCTACTCAGGCCTTCAACTGATTGGATGAGGCCCACCCACATGAGGGAGGGCACTCTGCTTTACTCAGTCAACCACTCCCAAGTGTTTATATCTCATCCAAAGCACCTTCACAAACACACCCAGAATAGTGTTTGCCCAAATATCTGGGCATCCTGTAGCCTAGGCCAAGGTGACACATACAATAAACTGTATCACACATAGCATTGGTGAAAGCCTCACTGAGGTGGTGACATTTGCACTAAGAGTAACCAAGTAACCTTGGAGAGGAGCTTTCAAGGTAGAGGGACTAACAAGTTCTAGGGTGGAACAATCCTGAATATTCCAGGAAGAGCAAAAAGATCAGTGTGGCTGGAAGGAGAGGATTAGTAGGAGAGGACACTGGAAGGGGGGGGGGCGGGACTGGATTGTGTGAGGTTTGTAGACTGTCATGAGAAGTTTGGATTTTATTCTAAGTGGGAAGGCATTGGGGTGATAGAAAGACCATGGTGATAAAATGAAACGATAGGTAGTGTGTGTGTGTGTGTGTGTCTGTGTGTGTGTGTGTGTCTGTGTGTGTGTCTGTGTGTGTGTGTGTGTCTGTGTGTGTGTGTCTGTGTGTGTGTGTGTCTGTGTGTGTGTGTGTGTGTGTGTGTGTGTGTGTCTGTGTGTCTGTGTGTGTGTGTGTGTGTGTGTGTTGGGCAGGGAGACCGGTTGCAAGGGCAAGATGATAGCAGTTTGAACTAGGACGGTGGCTGTAAAGGTGATGGTTAGAGGTTGGGTACATTTTGGAAACAGCGCTTGTAGAACTTATTGGTGGATTGAATGCAAGACCCAAAGATAATGGATGAATCAAATATTACTCCCAGATTTTGGTCCGAGCAACTGAGTGGATGGTGGGACCAAGATGCAGAATGTTTGCTGGGGCTTTGGGGTAACGGGTGGAGTTTTGGAGAAAACAAGTTCTCTTTTGGCCTCATTAAGTTTTTTGGTTTTTGTTTTTTTGAGAAAAAGAGACAGAGCGAGAGGGGGAGGGGCAGAGAGAGAGGGAGAGAGAGAATCCCAAGCAGGCTCCGTACTGTCAGCACGGAGCCTGATGTGGGGCTTGAACTCACGAAGCGTGAGATCGTGACCTGAGCCGAAACCACTCAGACGCTTAACCGACCCTGGCCTCATTCAGTTTGAATGTGTTACCTCTAGAACTCAGGCCCTCTAACCAGACAGGTGTTTTCCCTACAGTGTCATAACCGTTCATCCATTCAAAATGTATTTATTGAGTACCTGCAAAGCTCTGTTCTAGATGCTGAGGAAACAGCACTAAACAAGCCAGACTCAGCAGGGATATTATTGCTAGCAGCGCCAGACCTTGGAACTAGCAACTCTCCATTGAGACTCTGCCCTGTGCTGGGCATTGTGTAGAATACAGAATGAATCAGACACATTCCCATCTCACCAAATGCTTTCAACTTAATTGGATAACTTGCGCGGGAGACAAATAAACAACAACTGATGGCCATAAATCAGTTCAAAATATATTTACGGAGTGCCTGCTCTTTTCCAGGCACTATGCTCATCATCCTACATGCTGGGAGTATAAAGATGAATGAAAATGCAGTCCTGTTCCCCCCAAAAGCTCACCTTCAAGTGGAGGGGACAGACACTTTCAAGCGGGGGAAAGGCTAAATGGTTTGAGTCCGCTGTGGTCAGTGCACGGCAATACGAAAGCACGACTATGCCTAGCGGAAGTTCTTGTCTTGCAATGGGGGGCTACCTGGAAGAGGTAATAACTCAGCTGAGTCTTGAGGGCAAGTCAGACCAAGGAAGAAGGAAAGCATTCCCTAAGGGGAGAGCACAAGAACACAACAGGGAGCCGCCATACTTTTCAGCAGAGAAGTGAGTGGCTGAGCTTACCTTTTATAGCTTCACATACGTAGATAACTGGGGGTTTGAAATGGAAGTGATGGAGGGGGAAGGGGGGGGGGACTGGAGACAGCCATGCCTGTCAGGAGGATGTGGCAAGGATGAGGTCTAAGAGAGAGAAGGCGGGGGCCTGATACGAGTGACAGGAGGGGTCTGCGATCCTACAGACCTGGGTAGTCAGGGCAGTGTTCCCAAGGGAGGGGCACTGAGAAGGGCTGAAGGGGGGACGTGGGGGGACTTGGACATAGAACAGATCAGGAGGCTGGCAGGGAGGGTTCAGGGAGGGCGTGGTCTGTGACAACCACCAACAGGCACTTCCCTCCACCATTTAGGGTTTCAGGACGGGTAATCTCCAGGGCATGTTAGGGGTTAGGCACACACCCCTTTCCAAAGACAAGGAGATGACAGGTCAAGGAGACTGAGTGATGTGCCTACGGTCAGACACTTGCACGGTGGTGTGGGTCTTCATTCTGTCCCGTATCTCCCCTGGTGTCATGGGTTAGAACTGAGACAGCAGCCGTCGGGGGAGGGACCCTGGCTCCCTACCTGCCAAGGAACAAGGCTGGGGTGGGGGGGAGCAGGGCAGGGCCCCACTCCGCCTCTTCCCGCAGCAGCCCCTCCCCGACGTGGGGGTGCCCCCCACTCCCCTGAGCCTCGCCTCCTGCCTCCCCTGACCCCGCAGGCCTGACAGCCGTCAAGCTCATCACCTCTGAGATCAGAGAGACTGGGAAGTAGACACTAGCGCTGGTGTGCGGAGGAAACACACAGAAGAGCAATTAAAGCGGCGCGGGGCGGCGGGCTTGCCTTTAATGGCTTGCAGCTGCACGAAGCGGGGGCCCCCCTCCTCCTTCGGGCCCTGCCCTGCTGCTGGGGCTGCCTGTCTGTATTTCGCATCCCCACCAATTAGATCCCCATGTGTGCTGCAGGCGTGAAAAAATAGAAAGTGAATAATCCTTCATTCTCTGTATGGCGAGCAGCTTTGATCCTCTCGGTGCGGTGGCCCCGTTCGGTCCGAAAGTGCATCCCTTCTCAGTGTTCCTTTTTTTTTTTTTTTTTTAACCCAGTTTCCTTGTCTCAAAATGACATTAACCTCCTCCCAGAGACCTGTGAAATGACCACAATTCATCTTCAGACCCTTCTGATCAAAGCTGGGTTGGGTTTTTTCTTCGTCTCTCTTTCAAACTTTTGCTACACACAAGGCCCTCTTCTCTCACACTGGTTTGCTGCCAGTGTTTCCAGGCTGAAATCAAAAGGCAGAGTCTGTTAATATCAGGCTTCTGCAACAAGGCCACCATTGTCTGCTTCGTTTCAGAGTACCTACGGTCTTCTGGTGAGAGAGAGAGATGGTAGGTAAGGGCTTTGAAACATGACCAGGAAGAGAAGGAGTTAATCCCGGTTTATTTCAAAGCCATGATAAGTCTCTGCGACCCCGGCTATAGGTTCAAAATACTGATCACTTGTCTTGTTTTGAAAGCATTAGGGTCTTGAGTCATCTTTGGCGGGGAGACCTATTTTCAGGCTATAAAAAAGGTGGCCGCGAAGCTGCCAGTGGTGGCGGTGGCGTAGGGGAAGGGGCAACGAAGGAGTCGGTGGTGGAGGAGGAAGGGGCGTTGGGGGCAGAGGTGCAGAGGAGACAGAGGTAGAGTGGGTGGAGGCGGTGGGGGGTAGTGATGGCAGTGATGGAGGAAGCAGAAGAGGAAGTAAAGGAGGGGATGGGGAGAGATGGTGGCAGCGGGGTCAACGAAGTGTGAACGGAGTTCCCGAAAACAAGAGCAAGCTACTGTCCGCGCTTCCTTTACCTTGTCCCGGTGGATCCCACAAGCTGGGGAGAATGCAAAGTTTATCCCAGGAATCTCTGGTTTCCCGAGGGTGGGGCGGGGGGGGGGGGGAATATGTGAATCCTTTTCTCCTGGGTCACTGGGCAGGTTTAGGGTGGCGACTGCTCACAGCTGAAGTCTGCTTGGGGGAGGGGGCTTGCTGGAAACAGCTGTCCCTGGATGAGCATCTCATAGACATAGATCCGTGCCACCCAAGCCCATGACAAACATCCACTGCAGTACAACCTTTCTGGGAGGGTGAGTGGGGGGGAAGTGGTAGGGTAGAGATCACCTGGATCTTCCAAAAAGAACATGCTTAGGGCTCTGGAGTGAACCGTATCGTTCAGTAAGAAAAGTGAACCGGGGTTCTGGGGCCTGGGTTCTAGCCCTGCCTTTGCTAGCTGTGTGGCCGTGGATAAGCCACTTTCTGTTCGCCAGTCCGTCATTGTGTGAAATGAGGTTATCGGATCCGAAGATCTCTGTCAACTCTGACGCTTTGTTTCTATTTTGGAGAAATTGATGCGAACATCGGAGCTTTGCTTGAGTTCCATCCTGACTTTGTTGAGGATGGAATACTATTTTCCATTTCTTTTGGCTGGTCCTTTGTTTTTGAAGAGCAGAGTGGTTCTTAATTTACCTTTTTCAGCCTTGGGTAAATGGGTGGGCCACATCACCCAGTGCCCGTAACCCTTGAGCCATGGCCGGAACCAGACTCCGACCAGAGTCAGGCTGATTTTTCCCATACCTGCCTTAGAAAAAAGTCACAGATTCTGGGGCTCTGAGTGGCTCAGTTGGTTAAACGTCCGACTTCGGCTCAGGTCATGATCTCGCGGGTTGTGAGTTCGAGCCCTGCGTTGGGCTCTGTGCTGACAGCTCAGAGCCTGGAGCCTGCTTCAAAGTCTCTGTCTCCCCCTCTCTCTGCCCCTCCCATGCTCATGCTCTCTGTCTCTCAATAATAAATAAATGTTAAAAAAAATTGTTTTTAAAAAGAAAAGAAAAAAGTCACAGGTTTTGGTGAAAGCGTTCCAAAGCAGCCTGCTACCACCTGTGAAAGCACATTGACAGCAGTGAGAAATGCTAGGCAAGCCCCAGAATAGGGTCAGACTATCCTGAGGCCAGAGTAAGCAACTGACATGGGTCTAGAACAGCTAGCAGAACAAGGAGCAAGGAAGGGCATGGAGTAGGAAGGGCAATTCAGGAGTGAATTCCCTGCTGCTGATGAGTCAGGACAGTTGCTGGTGGTGAACTTTTCCGGTGAAGGACGAAATTGCCCTTGTCAGGATGCGGTGGTGTGGCAGGAGCACTGGATTTCCAATCAACTTACTTCTGAGGCTTTAAATACATGACTTCCCATCTCTAGACCTCAATTTCCCCAATCCTGTTGTAATGAGATGGTAATAATGCCAGCTCGGTGTTGCTCTGAGCCTAGGAGCTCTTTGCAAATAGCTCAATAGTCTATATGTGTTAAAGGGTTTTTATTCCCATAGTCTCCCTTGGCTTTTGACTTGGCTTTGATGAGGCAGGCAGGAGGGAAGGTGAGCTGGGTGGGAGCTCTCCTGCCACACCTGAGCAGCCTGCAGCCATTGCTGATTTAAATTACGGATTCCAAATGAGAGAGTACCACTTAGGGCACCTGTAATTGAAATATTCTCTGAGGCGCACCAGCTATAACCACATTTGAGCGCCTCAGAAGATATAATTAGGCAATTGAGAGCCAGGCCTTGAAAGGAGAGGACCCAATATTTCCTGAGTATTTAAAAAAAAATGTTTATTTGTTTATTTTTGAGAGAGAGAGAGGGAGCAAGGGACGGGCAGAGAGAGAGAAGGAGAGAGAGAATCCCAAGCAGGCTCCAGATGACAGCGTAGAGCCCCATGCGGGGCTCGATCTCACGAACAAAACTGTGAGACTGTGAGATCATGACCTCGGCTGAAATCTGGAGTCGGTGTTTTACTGACTGAGCCACCCAGGCGCCACGTGCTGAGTATTGACTACATGTCAGGTGGGTGCTTGAAACGGATGATCACAGTTAATTCTTGTAAGGTAGAAATTACTATCCATATTTTACAGGTGAGGAAACGGAGGCTTGGAGAGATTAGGTAACACCCCCAAGGTCACAGAACTGAATCTAAATTCCAGTGCAGGTCTGTCTCTCTGTGTGGGTTCCCATTATTGCATGTTGACATCTTACTGAAACAAATTGAAATCTTTCTCCTGATTTTTAAACATGGCAAAATGGCCTGCCTGACTCTGGATCCTTGGGGTTGACACCCCTTTTGCAAAGCCAGCTCTCTTGGCCAGAATCAACCATCAGGGAGGATAGCAGAAACTGTGTGAGGGAACCCTTGAGTACCATTAACCAGCATTAATTCTCGTTCCCCCAAAAAAGGGAATCTAAGGGTGCCTCAAAGAAAAAGAAAAAAAAACATTCCGTTAGAGACTCACAGGGGAAGGAATTTTATTATTCTTGGTTTTGTTTGTTTGAAGGCAGGGACAGGATTGCTCAAAAGCTTTGCCAATGACACACAAGTGGGGGAAAAAAAGTTACAGGGAGGGAGGGAGGCAAACCATAAGAGACTCTTAAAAACTGAGAATAAACTGAGAGTTGATGGGAGGTGGGAGGGAGGGGAAAGTGGGTGATAGGCATTGAGGAGGGCACCTGTTGAGATGAGCACTGGGTATTGTATGGAAACCAATTTGACGAAAAATTATATTTAATATAAAAAAATGACACGCAAGTGATAGCATCTGAGGGGTTGGTGCTGGTGTAGACACTCCAGATTTAGCAACCTCGGGATGCTTAGTGAAGGGGCAAAAACACCCCTCTATCTCTTAGATGATTCAGATCCAGAGTGACAACACTATGTCGTATTGAAAAAGGTATGTGATGTTCAAGTGCTTCTGCTTAGAGATGGGGCTGGAAGAACACGTCAGTTTGGTTATTCCGGCTTGTTGAAATACTCCTCTGCCCTCTCTTCTCCATTTGGATCCTTCTCATCTTCCAGGTCCTAGTTTACATACTTGTTGTTACTTATTTTTTAAAGTAAGCTCTACACCCAACATGGGGCTCAAACTCACGACCCAGAGATCAAGAGCCGCACGCTCTCCCCAGTGACCTGCCCAGTTCCCCCATCATCTTTTAGGTCTCAGTTTAAACATCACCTCCTCAGCGACACCTCCTCAGAGGATGAGATCCGGAGGCTGTGTCTCATAGCGCACCGTCCTTCCCCTTCCTAGGTGTGCAATTGGGAATGATCCGTTTCATCATTTACCTGTGTGCCGTCTGTGTCCCCGCCGGACTGTCAGATCCACGGGGACAGGCACCACCAGGCCGAGTGGTTTCTTCACCACGTTCCTGAGTGCCTCACACGTGGCGGAACGAACGGCTATGTGACAGCGGTTAGAAACAAGCAGTTGGAGGGGGTGAGCTCCGTGGCGCATCTAAGTGTACGGAGGGAAGAGAAAGACCCCATTCGAAGCAGCTTTAAATGTAGGGACATTGATTATAGCACCTAAGGAGCCTCACAGCTGGCACTTCCAGGACTGGCACAATGGCTCCCTAGTGTCACCAGCGAGCTTCACTCCCACGAGGGAAAGTGGGGGTGGGGTGAGGACAAGCACGGGCATGGGCAACAGCTGTGTCCACTGCGCTCCCTACATGTAGGCCCCGGGGGCCCCACCGTTGGAGGCTGGCCTCGTAGACAGGAGGATTAAGAAAGAACGTCTATCTTTTTATGAATTACAGAAAAACTCTAACTGCAATTGTTCCCTGATGCGTTGACCTAGCGGTAGACCTTCACCGTTTAGAAATTCAAGGTGATTCATTAGCTGCCCTCTGTGAAATTAGCTCCACCTCCCCGCAGCTGAGAGATTAGACCAGGCCCTTTGCTTGGAAGGCACGAGGGAGTGTCACCTGTCCGGTGGTTGGGTGATGAGACTCACCAAGCCCTAGGAGTCCTCTCCTTTCCCATCCCTGCTTCCAACCTGGCCCAAGGCTGCCTGTTAGACTTCAGAAATGTCTTGACTACTGTATATTCCTTGGGTTGTATATCTGGTTGCTTCCTTGGCATCTCCACCGGGCTAATAGACCTCCTGGATTTAACGCATCCCAAACCAACTCTTGGTTACCCTCGCCCTACAGGTTTGCTTCTTTCCCAATCTTGTGCATGTCGGTGCCGCCATCCCGTGGTGCTCGAGCCAGACTCCAGGAGTCACATTTGATGCGTCACTTTCCCTCCCAACCCACATCCAATCTATCAGCAGCTCGTGCCCAAAACACACCACGGTCCAGCCACTTCTCGTGGTTCTGGCCTCTGCAGCCTAATCCGGGAACGCCCCTCTCTTGGCCGGGCCTCTGGTTTGTCTCTGCTGCTGCTCTGCTTAGTAGCCAAACCTTCCTGGTCGTTTTTAAATGCGACGGATCCTATCACTCCCAGCTTAAAAACCTCCAGTGGTTTCCTGGTGCCTATGGAATAAAACTCAGTGTTCCTCCATGGCCTACAAGACTCCGGGATCTGTCCTTTACGCACCTCCCTGACTTTTTGAAGTTTCCATCATTACATTCCAGCCACCGGCCAGGTCTTCAGGGCTCTTGCAGTAGTAATGTCTGCCTGAAATACCAGAACTCTGCGGGCTGGGTTTTTCTCAGAATTCAGGCTTAACTTAAATATGTCCTTCTTGGGGAGCCTGGGTGGCGCAGTCGGTTAAGCGTCCGACTTCAGCCAGGTCATGATCTCGCGGCCCGTGAGTTCGAGCCCCGCGTCGGGCTCTGGGCTGATGGCTCAGAGCCTGGAGCCTGTTTCCGATTCTGTGTCTCCCTCTCTCTCTGCCCCTCCCCGTTCATGCTCTGTCTCTCTCTGTCCCAAAAATAAATAAATGTTGAAAAAAAAAATTAAAAAAAAAAAATATGTCCTTCTTAGGGAAATCTCCTCGAACTCCAGCCTCCAACCCCTTACCGTGTTTTATTTTCTTCACTGCACTTGCCACTATCTGCTTTTTTAAAAAACTTTACTTTTTGAGAGAGAGAGAAGAGAGAGAGTGAGCGGGGGAAGGGCAGAGAGAGAGAGAGAGCAGAGGAGGGGCAGAAAGAGAGAGAGAGAGAATCCCAAGCAGGCCCTGCACTGTCAGCACAAAGCCAGATGCGGGGCTCGAACTCACAAACTGTGAGATCGTGACCTGAGCGCAAGTCAAGAGTCAGGCTCTTAACCACTGCGCCACCCAGGCATCCCACCACTATCTAATTTTTATTCATTGGTTTGCGTTTATTATCTGTCTTCCTCAGCAGAATATATGCTCCATGAGGACTTATACTGCTTATGGCTCCAGCCCTTAGTACTAGAACAGTGTCCGTATTTTAGGTTCTCCGTGAACATCTGTTGAAAAAAGACACGCTTCAAAGACTTTGACTCTCATATTAAAATATAAAACTCTCTGTGTGAAGAAGGAGAGCAAGGGCTCTTTTGGGAAGACTGAGACACAGCAGGAGACAGGGAGCACCACAGATATAGGTAGGAGAGGCCTCAGACAGTATCGTGGGGAGTGAGCTTAATGGCGTAAAGGGAGCGCAAGCGTGCATGCAGGGACAGGTGGTCCAGAATTTGAACTTGGTCCATTCCTAGCACGTTTAGAGACTGAAGATGCCAGGGTCGAGGAAGGTCACTCTAGGGTCTGCCTGGAGTCCCGGAACCTTTTTTTAAACCAAGTTTGGAGCCTCGGGCAAGTCGTCTAGCCTCTCTAGGCCTTACTCTGTCATGGCATTGGGCCAGATGATTGCTAAGTTTTGGGCCGCCTATGACTGCTCCATGTTCCTTCCACGGTGCATTCAGGAAGTACTTTTTTGTTTTTTTCATTAAGCGTGGATCGAGCCCCTACTGTGTTTGCCAACTGTGCTACAGGCTATAGGCACACAGCAGAGGACAAGGCACAGTCCCTCTCCTGACGGAACTAACAGAGAAGTCAGAAATTAAACCAATGGCAAATAAACGCGTCATCACCAATTGTGTGGGGAAGGGGAGAGAATAGGTGCGACGAGAGAGTTTCTAAAAAAGAATACCTTGTGGGGACGGTAAGGTCAGATAAACCTACTCCAAAAAAAAAAAAAAAAGGTAATAGTTCCTTAATTTAAAAAGTGTTCAAGCTTCGGGGGAAGGTGATGATGAGGTGGCTTTGGGGAGAGTTTCTGGCTGGGTCTCTGACAGTGGGGTGTGCGTTTGGACAGATGCTTTCTGCCATCTCAGCAATGGATTCCTCTGTTCCCTATACGTGACAAGTTGGGACTTCCCGGAGCCAGCAGTGTGAGCTCAGGGGGTTATCTCTGGCCGAGGGGCAGGATGGGAAGGAGAAGGCGAGGAACAGTTTTCTTCTGCGTAGCAGATGAAGGTGAAACTTGGCATTTTCAGCTTTTCTTGCCAATCCCCTGACCCCATGTGGCCCAACTCCTGCCGATAGGCATCAAAGAGATGTTCGAGACCGAGGCTCTCCCCCACCCCCCTTACTCAGTGTATGATGTTGTGGTGGGTATGAACCTTGGTACATAAACTCGTCTGTTCAAGAAATACAGCTTTCGTTTGTTTAAAATTATCTTAAAACCCTTCTCCACTATGACAGAGGAAATCAATCCCAGGCATGACCGGGGATCTCTCCTCTGCTCTCCCCCACAGGTCCTGGGGAAAGGCAGAACCCGCTGAACACTCCCTGGCTTGGCTCTCCATATGCACCACGGAGCCATCCTGAGGAGGCCCTGGCATCTCCCTGAAGGGGAAAAACCGCACAGGATGCTGGGAACCACTCTCCAGGTCTGAGAGAAATTTCTCACCACTCTCTTCTCCTGGGTCAGCATCTCTTGCTTCTGCAAGAGACAGCAGGAGACTTGATTTTCAGGTGACTTTTTTTTTTTTTTTTTTTTTGCTTATTGTTTTACAGAAACCCTTGAGGCAGGAATCTCTACCTGCTTGGAAGGCTTGTGAAAATTCAGGAGAAAGGCGTGCAAATTAACACTTTAAAAATTGTCTTGCCATAGAACGGGGACTTTGCAATCTGGGACAATCTGGGAAGCTCTGCGTTTGTCGGAGTCCTAGATTTACCTGGGCCCATCACCTCTTTAAGCCTCATTTTTGTCACCCGCAAGTTAGGGAAAATCATAGGAGAGACTCCTCCATGGAATTGCCATGAGGTTCAAATCTGGATTGCATGCAAAATTCTTAGTACAGCGTCTCATACAGGGCAAGTACTCAATAAATGTTAGCTATGATTTTAATAACATATGGTGTTAGCTACGGTTATAAAATTTACACTTAACTTTTATCTCCTAGCTTCGGGATCACATGTATAAAGTTTGGTGGAGGGTGGTTTCCCTTGTGCTTCTAAACCCTTCCCACCTTCCCTGGACTGTGAACGGGCCTGGTGAGGCCAGCAGTGTTTTTCATATTCCTTGAAGAGCGGGTGCAAGTCTGGTCACGACTTCCCATCAACCTCCTTGTCAAACCCAGAGAGAGTGATGATCTATCCTCCTCGGAGGTTCCTACTTACTGTGTGGCAGCTTTTGAATTATAACCTCTCTTGTTCAGACAGATTTTTTTCTTTCTTCCCTCTCCTCCTCCTTCCCCTCCAAAATACTACAAGTGAATATCATTTATATTGATTTTTTTTTTAAAGCCTACCCTCCGGGCAGCTCATTCGCACCCCCAGAAAGTCTGGGAGGCCCGCCTCTGATTATATTTCTCCTAAGGCTAAGTCAAATTTTCGTTTGTTATGGAAATATTCAATCGCAAAAAACAGCCTCCAGTCCTTGGGACAAACATTGACTTGAGCTGTTCACATGCGCTGATGACAGGAGGGGGGAGGAAGCTGGAAAGACGGCCAGGCTCTTAATGATAAGCACAGGCAGCAGGATGAAGCCTCAGACAGAAAGAAAGAAGGGAAGACAAGAGGGTTTCTGGGCCTGAGGGGGAGGAAGAGAGATGAGGAGAGAGAGATCCATGGCGTAGGGATCTAGAGAAAAAAAGAAAACAAGGGCAGGCTGCCTGTGTAGTTTTCTGAGTTTTCAAACTAAGAAAAGATCTGAAATGAGACAAGAAAAAAAATGCATGCAAAGAAAATGGCTTTAAAGGACAAGTTAACAGCGTCTTTCCACATTGAAAACCGGCCCCAGAAAATTTCATTCAGGAATTGAACACATAGGTAGGTCTCATAGACTGGGTAAAAGTGCTCATTGCTTTCTGACTGTGAGTCATTCTGTAGATCTGAATAGGTCATCTCTGCATGCATTTTCGACACTTCCAAGAAACGAGAAAAAAATCTTGACCTTACGGGTTTCGCTGATAATGTGCTTGAGGACTAGCTTTTATTTAGTGCCTGATATGTGTTAAGTATTTAGTGGACGTTTTATAAATGTGTCTAAATCCACCCTGAAAACAATCGCGTGTGGGAGATATTATTTTTCTTGTTAACAGATATAGGAAGCAAGGCTCCATGAGGTTGAATAGCTTGCCTAAAGTCCTGTGACTGGTAAGTACTGAAGCTGGGATTTAAACCTCGGCTGCCTTGGGCTCTGTGGACATCACATGGGGTGCCTTATCAGATGGGGCCTGAGCATTATGTTCCTGGTGTTCTATCACCTTCTCCTGCTTCCAGACTTTCAGGTAACCAAACTCCTCAGGGCTCCTTCCCTGTCCCAGCTGCATCACTCTAGATACTGGCCCGCCACGCCGCCCTCCCCTGCGAGCTTCCTGCGCCCCTCCCTCTGAACAGCCCAGCCGGGCCAGCATTCCAGGTACCTTTTGAATATTTCTTTATCTGATAGTCTCCCAGTGATGTTGTTAATCCCTTGACAACACAGTGTCTTATTTTATTTTTATTTTACTTTATTTTATCTTGTTTTTTAAGTTTATTTATTTATGTGAGAGAGGCAGAGACAGCGCAAGGGGTGGGAAGGGGCAGAGAGAGACGGAAAGAGAATCCCAAGCAGGCTCCCTGCTGACAGCACGAAGCCTGATGTGGGGCTCGAACTCACGAAACCGTGAGATCATGACCTGAGCTGAAACCAAGAGTCGGATTCTTAACTGACTGAGCCACCCAGGTGCCCCACAGTGTCTTATTTTAAAAGTTACATTGGGGGCGCCTGGGTGGCTTAGTCGGTTGAGCATCTGACTTTGGCTCAGGTCATGATTTCATGGTTCAGCTCATGAGTTCGAGCCCCATGTCAGGCTCTGTGCTGACAGCTCAGAGCCTGGAGCCTGTTTCGGATTCTGTGGCTCCCTCTCTCTCTCTGCCCCTTCCCTGCTTGTGCTCTGTCTCTCAAACATAAATAAACGTTAAGAAAAAAAATTTTTAAGTCACATAGGTCAGTGACTTTTAAATTTTAGGTTTTTTTTATTTATCAAAATTAAACATGCATGTAATTTGGAGAGCCAAATAATTCTACAAGGGCTGTCTCTCACATGCTTGTGTTTCTGTTTTGTCAGTTTTCAGCATTCACTCTTGAATTCCCACTATGAAAAGTCAGTTTAGCTCTTTCCTCCCCTGCCTCACCCTGCTTATACACACTCTCCTTTTTCATTCCACTTCTTCTTAATATTGTTGCAAGTTAATGTAGTTTATTCAAAATTCAGTATTTACATTATGAAAATATAGATTATATTTCTAACAATAAGCCGTGATTAGTTTTCCTTTCCTGGAATTGGTAACTGTCTTATTTTTTCATTTGCTTTGTTTACTTTGTATTAAACAATCATTAAAGTTCAGACTCTTTGCCAAAGATCTAAATGCCCTCCACAGGTCTCCTAGCAAATTAATCTCTGTGCAGAAAACTCTCTGGAGCTCTGTGCTACAGCGGTGGCCAGCGGTGGCCCTCCCTGTGTGGTGTTCAACTGTCGTGGGGTGGGGTGGGGTGGGGTGGGAGGGGAGGGCCTGCAGCATCCTGGGGTTCCCTTCACTGCCCTTCTGGGGTGGATTTCTTTTTTCCGACATCCTCGATTTACTCTCTTGTGAGGAGCTCATTTTCCAGGAACTAGATGAGAAACGGGGCCTGTAGCCATGTGTTTTAAATCTCGGTATTTCCAGCACCGGCATCATAGGTGCTCAATAGATGTGAAGTAATGAAAGGGTAAGAGAAGAAAGGAGGACAAGAAAGCATCCGCAGAAAAACAGTTATCACAGATCTGAGAGATAAAAGGGAAACAATAATCCTGATAATTTGATAAGTGACTGACCTAAACCTTTTTTTTTTTTTTTGGAGCGAGACTGACAGCTTGAGCAGGGGAGGGGCAGAGACAGAGAGAGAGAGAGAGAGAGAGAGAGAGAGAGAGATTCCTAAGCAGGCTCCACACTGTCAGGGCAGAGCCTGACACGGGGCTCGATCCCACAACCCTGGGACTACGACCTGAGCAGAAATCAAGAAAAAGTCTGCTGCTCAACTAACTGAACCACACAGGTGCCCCATGACCTAAACTTTTAACTTATGATTTACATAAGTAATAAGGAAAGCTCAAAAGAACTGCTGAATTTAGGGAACTCTTCTCATCCTTTCAAAAAGCTGTCCCAGGAAAAGTACCTCATGTCATTGCATTAAAATGACATTTAAATTCATTAAATCATTTGTATGCAAAATACCTACCTCAGTGCCTAGCCTTTGTAGTACAGTTGACCCTGGAGCAAGGCTGGTTTAAGGTCCCAACCTCCTACCCAGTCAGAAATCCTTGTGTGACTTTTGACTCCCCCTAAATTTAACATCTAATAGCCTACTGTTGACTGGAAGCCTTATCCATAATATTAACAGTTGGTTAACACTTTTGTATGTGTATTAAATACTGTATTCTTATGGTAAGTTAAGCTAGAGAAAAAAAAAACGGTACTAAGAAAATCATGGGGGGGCCGGGGTGGCTCGCTTGGTTAAGCACCCAACTCTTGATTTCAGCTCAGGTCATGATCTCATGCCCCGCATCGGGCTCTGTGCTGACAGCTCGGAGCCTGGAGCCTGCTTTGGATTCTGTGTCTCCCTCTCCCTCTGCCCCTCCCCTGCTCATGCTCTGACTCTCTGTCTTTCAATAATAAATAAACGTTAAAAAAAATGTTTAAAATAAAATTAAAAATTAAAAATTAAAAAAAAAAAAGAAAATCATAAGGAAGAGAAAATACATTGCCAGCACTCTACCGTATTTGTGGAACAGATCCGCATATAAGCACACCTTCACACTTCGAACCCATGTTGTTCCAGGTTCAACTAATGGAACTCGGTAACTGCCAATGACTTCCTTTCCTTCTCCTTTTAAGAACTCCGGGCCCTCTGACTTGACAAATACAAGAGTATCGATCATGCTGAAAATAGTTACAAAAGCTTAGACGTGGGTTCAGATGCAGTGAGGGTGACAAGCAGTGACATACCATTCTAACCGATGAGGAAGGTCCCCCACCCCACCCCAAGTCTGTCATGCTCTAATCTTGTTCTAGGAAATGCCCTTCCCAGAACCAACTCCACCCAGCTGCTGTTAGCACAATTTGCCTGCAAGACAGATGCTATCTCTGACGCTGGCACCGGCCTCCTCCAGGACTGGAGCCCGTGATAGATGTCCTCTGAGGTTGACTGGGGAGAAGAAGCCGTTACATTCTTCTGCAATGTAATGCAAAACAGATCCGGCTTTGGCTCCGGCCAACACCAGGGAAGTGGACTTCATTGTAAAAGCCACCTTGTCAGCGTCAGCCCCGGGTGATTAATGACTCTTTAATCCCAGAGCAGAATACCTGACAAAATACGCTTGGGCCAAAAAGGCAGAACAAACCTAATTAGCCTGGTCAACCCACTCACAAGGTGTGGGTTGCCAAGGACCCCAACAGCTCGGAAAGGAAGCCTCTCCCGGCCTCTCCCTTTAGGTCTGTGAAAGAATCAAGTGGCCACAATGGGGAAGGGACTCCATTAAAAGCAGGGGCTGGCCAATGAATAAACATGCAGGTTACCGTGTTGATATTTCACTGAATGCCATTCTGAAGTGGGGTGCTCGGGGCCTCGGAGGCCGGCGCCCCCGGTATTGTATTGGGGGAGGGACTGGCCATTTGAAGTCAAGGTGAGGACATACTGGGGGCAGATGGAACCTGCTTTGTTTGTGAAAGAGTTTTTCTGCTATTTATGCTAATGAGTGGGAAACACTTCTCAAGCATTTCAGATGATTCTGTAATGAGGCCCAGCAGAATGTGCCAACATTGTTGGCCCAGGACAATTTTAAACTCCCACTCGCCACATTAGCAGCCCCTTTCTTTACATGAAGGCCCTTGGAGGGTGAAAGAGGACAATGAAGGAAGAGTGAAAACATCACAAAGAGAGGCTTTTGTTTCCCGTTCCTTTGAACCCTCTCAAAAGCCCGGTTTCAAGGGGTGTGTTGGGCCTGCCTTTCAACGTTACTGAACCCAGAATCCCCTGTTGTTTAGCAACATAGAAAGCTGACCTTAATTGACTTCACTTCTGAGCAGGCTTTGTAAATCACTCTGCCCCCGAGTGAAATTTCCTGATGGGGTCTGTATGTGAGATACACCGTTTATACATGGGACACCAACATGGCCGACGCGCTGCACGCGCAATTTTCAGCTTACAGCCCACTTTGTGGACATTCTTGAGTTTACTTCTCGCATGCCGCCGATCTCCGAGTTAGGGATCACCCGTCACATTTCACAGCGAAGACAGCCAAGCTTCAGAGAAGTTAGGTGACCTGACCAGAGTCACACATCAAGAAAGAAAAGGAGGTGTGGCCGGAACGAAGAGCTCCCTGACTTTTCCCACTCCGTCCCTGTTGTTCCAGGGGTTGTACCTGTTGCACGTGTGTGTGTGTGTGTGTGTGTGTGCATGTGTGCGTGTGTGCCAGAAAGACATGTCCAGAGAGGAGTTTGTTGAAAACATTATGCTTGAGAGAAAGAAGGGCACTGCTAGATTATGGTGACATTTTGGATTTCCTCCTTAATTTCTGGTCATGAGAGCATTTCCTGGATAAGACTTCTCCTTTCACTGGACTCTAGCTGTGCCCAGGTGATTCATCCCCACTCCTTCCTTCCTCAGCCTCAAGTCCTGAAACTACAGGTGCAGGGCCGTAATTCCACCTTCCCTACAGGGGAGGGCTTCCCTGAGCCTTATCACTTCCGGGGGGGGGGGGTGTTGTGAGGAAGGGAATCATCAACTTTGGCTGCAGTTCAGGCCTGAGAGGAAAGTCTATACCCCCAGAGCCTCTAGACTAGTAACAACCAGAGTTGACTTTGATTTCTGACCAGGCTGGCGTCTTGGGCACATGATCTGCGCACTTGCAGTAGACTCTGTGCTCCAAAGGGCATGGCTTAATGCCGTGCTCTCACTATCTTGACCTTCTTAATACTTTCATCTTTGAACTTCTGTTTTATAAGCGAAGTCCAGTAAAACAGCGGAGCAAGGGAGCTGTGTGCACTTCGCGTGTCCACGGAGTTCCTGGCTGCCCCACCGCATAGAGCGTTCTCCAGGCATCCCATGCGGGAATTCAGCAAAAGTCGTAGCAAGCTCAGTGCCCTGCGCTGCAACTGAGTGGGGCCCACCAGCGGGGCCCTGGAGAGGCTGTGCTTTTTTGTTGGGACCAGAATGGAAGAATGCCGAAAGAAGGCGACGGCGTTCTAAGAGACGCAACTGACCAGAGAGCCCTGTCATATCCTTCTTGCCCATGTGACCGCCCCCTGTGAGCCAGTCATTCACATGAAGGCCATAAGGGACTTGAGGGGCCTTGGACATAGAGCAGATCAGGAGGCTGGCAGGGAGGGTTCAGGGAGGGCGTGGTCTGTGACAACAACCAACAGGAACTTCCCTCCACTGTTAGCATTTCAGACTGGTAATCTCCAGCACAGCCTCTGCTGTGAGCCAAAGGTGGAGAGGGATGGCCAATGCGTGTGTACCGCGAAACGGAATAAAAACAGTTGAGTTAGCTTTGAGCAGCACTTCCACGGTTCTGGAAAGAACAAAGCACATACACGTGTCCGGGCTCCAAAGTCAAAGTTCTGTATTTTGGTGACTCTAGGTAAGGGTTAAATGCTCTTATGTTTGCATTGAGAACTGGCATTGTACAATTTATAGGGGAATAGTAAAACTCATGCAAATGACGTCAACGTTTCATTTCTCTTTACTTGGAATGACATTAAGTAGCAACCACCTTCCCCCGCCGCCCCCTTCTCCCCGCAACAAGTTGAGAGAGAGAGAGACCAAGAAAGAAAGGCAAAAGCTTTATAGGTTGGAACATTTCACAGTACCTTTTTCCTGCTTTGTGAACAAAAGGCCCAATACTTTGGTTTTGCACCGGTCCTGCATTCTGGGGCTAGCTCTGTTCTGAAAGAAGACATACGGAAATGAATAGTATGTATTAAAAAAAAAAAATCTCTGGGGGCACCTGGGTGGCTCAGTTGGTCGGGTGTCCAACTTCGGCCCAGGTCGTGATCTCGTGGTCTGTGGGTTTGAGCCTGGTGTCAGGCTCTGTGCTGTCAGTTCAGAGCCTGGAACCTGCTTTGGATTCTGTGTCTCCCTCTCTCTGCCCCTCCCCCACTCACACTCTGTCTCTGTCTCTCAAAAAATGAATAAATGTTAAAAAAAAAAATCTTCTGTGATCACAGATCTCATGATTAATTCCAAAAGAACAGCACTGTGAATGGTACTGTCCTTTCTGTCTCATTTGGGTGCCACAGGGGCAGCTGGGTGGTGCTGAATCGCCCTGTGGCCAAAGGGTGGTGTGGGGGAGGCCACATGTCTCTACCGCCTAAGTAAACATGGGCAAGTCACTTATCTCGAGGCCTCTATTTTCTTAATCTGGAAAATGGAGATAACACAAGCCTTGCCTTTTTGTCAGAGGTTCTAGCAAAAAAAAACCCAAAAAGGATATAAAGATGTTTTGAAAAATTTAAGGTGTTGTGCATGTATAAAGTACTTTATAATTTTTAGTGTTATTAAAAAATCACAAAGCAAGAATTGTGAGCATTGCTGCTTCTGTTCCCTCTGATTTGCAAATTAATTGAAAATGAATTCCCACCAAATTTGCATAGATCCAAATTCATGTCTTCTTTTTTCTTTTAAAAAAAATCTGTTAATAACTGTTTGGAAGATAGTATGGAATTTCAGTATATTCGCAACCTTTTTTTCCCCCTTTGTGGGAATGCAATTGGCATCAGTGTTTTTATTCATTTATTTAAAAAAATTTTTTTTAATGTTTTTATTTATTTTTGAGACAGAGAGAGACAGAGCATGAGCAGGGGAGGGGCACAGAGAAAAGGAGACACAGAATCCAAAGCAGGCTCCAGGCACAGAGCCTGACGTGGGGCTCAAACCCACAGACTGTGAGATCATGACCTGAGCTGAAGTTGGATGCTCAACTGACTTAGCCACCCAGGCGCCCCTGGCATCAGTGTTTTTAAAGGCTGGGGTGAGTCTGGCCAAAGTAAGGAAGTTTTATTTTATGCAAAAAAGCAAAAATACAAACTAGTGTATACAGTATTCTATAATTACACAGTTGTCAAACCTGTGCCCAGAAAAATGTCATGGAAATAAACCAGAAGCCTAACAATAAAAAAAATAAATAAATAAACCTGGTACAGAAGATAAATGGGCCAGAATCACATAGGACCCTATCATAATGTGGTCTGCTGTTTTTATCAGAGTTTAGATAACTTTCGGATTAAAATGTTTCTCCAACTGTAGCAGCTGTTCACAGGCAAAATCTGATAGATTAGCCTGCAGAGACTATAGAAATGTGCTAATCTTATCCCTTCAATGACAGCATTAAAATAGGTCTGTGTCATATAGTCAGAAGTTTATAATAAATGGCAGACTCATACAGCAGAAGAATGATTGTATTGGAGGGGAAAGCATTTTTACCCTGGGCCATTGGGAAAGTAACTTCTTTTAGCAGGGGCCTCAGTTTCCCCATTTCCCCTGGGATAGAGTGGACAGTGAACTCTAAAGGGCCATCCAGGGCCAATATTCTGTGTTTTGGCCTTAGTGCCAAAGTCATTCTCAGGACCACCGGAAGTGAGGCCATGAGTACACATGGCAACATCTGGCATTGACAGGTTCTGTGTCCTGAGACAGCAGATCCGTGTTCTGAAATACCAGTGTCAAGTCCAAATCCAATCTGTCCTTTGGCCTGATGTACTCTTCTCCGGATGGGACGCATCAGCCCAAATTGGGAGGCTCTTTTCCCAGTGCTTAAAGGGGTGGGTTCAGCCTTCTCTCTTAAGGCTGTCTGGCCACCTCCCCAGCATACGTATAGCAGCTGACCCCTAAGTGTTTGTTGAACACTGAGTTGTGGTTTCATAATGTATTACTCATTTGGTTTCTCCTTTCAGACTGCAAGTGCTTCAAAGTCAGAGGCTCATCAAATTCAAATTCATCTCTCTCTTCCCCATAACCCCTAGCGCACACATGGGACCAAGCATATAGTAAGAGCTCCGTCGATGTGAATTTGTAAACTTGAATGATGGCTGCCACCCATCTTTGCTGAAATAGCTATTCTTGCTCATGAAGGACCCTGGCCTCCCCTAGATTGCCCCGGTATCTGCCTCTTGCTCACCAATGGGAGGAATGGGGGACACAGCTTGCACTTCTCTGGGAGGGCGTGGACAGCCAGGAACTAAGTCCCCAAACTCTTGCCTGTTTTAAGTAAAGACCACACGCCTCATGACCTCAGGCTTTTCTTGCTTTGCAGGCTTGTTTGAAATGGCTTTTGGAATATCTACTACCCTGCAATGCACGAGGCTATTCACAGCAGCTGTGTTGCTAGTAACCTCAAACCAGAAGCAAACCCGAATGTCCATCAGCAGGAGAATGGGCAAATAAAATTCATTATATCCTTACTAGAAAATACCACTCAGCCATAAAAAGGAGCAACCTACATGGATGAATCCTAAAAGCATGCTATGTGAAAGAAACCAGACATAAGAGAGTACATACTGAATGCTTTTTTTAAAAATTCAAATGCAGTTCTAAAACAGACCAAATTAATCGAGAGTGATAGAAATAGGAACAGTGCTTGCCTGGGGCAGGGGGGTGGGGGGGTTGGGTGGAGTGCGGCGGTTTGCCTGGAAAGAGGGCACAAGGGAAGTTTCTGGGTTGATGGACATGTTCTATATCTTGACCGGGGTGGAGGAAACACAGGTTGCACTTGTCAAAACTCAGTGAACTGTACATTGAAAAATCTCTCCGTTGCGTTGTTGGTTAAATTAACCCTCAATTAACCACCCCCCCCACCCCCCCCGCAACATTTGGAGCTGAACCTTGCTGGCCTTTCAGTGGCTGGCTGGCTGTCTCCCGGCTCAGATACAGGGAAAGACTCTGTGATGCCTGCAGCCGCGGCTGTGCGCTACGGATCTCCTCACATCCGCTGGGGGCGGCCCCAGCACGTGGCCCATTTCTCATCCAGGCACTTTGCTGGCACTTTGTGAATGCCTGTCTCTCCCTGGGCTCTCTCTTGGGGCCCACGGAAAACTCCCATCCTTCTCCCCCGCAAGCGCCTCTTCAGATCTCAAGTTCTCCCTGTGTTTTCTCTTCTCCAGGCTAATCCCCAGTTTTTCCATCCATGCTTCATTGAACATGGTTTCCAAACCCTTCCTCTTTGTGGGTCCCTCCTCTGGATATGTTCCAGCTGCCCCAGGCCCACTTAAACGATTCTGTGAACACTTTGGCAGACAAACTCGACTTCTCCCTCCAAAGTGATTTCAGCAGGAGGAGGCAGGCTGTGAGCCATTGTCAGAACGAGCCAACAGGTTAAACTGTTTTTTCTTTTCTTTTTTTTTTCTTTTTAACAATGGAAGGGCAACAAGAAGGTGGGAATTCCTCAAAGGCCCCTGTGAATGATTGACATACATTTAAGCAGACAACGTATCTGTGCGATGCCAGGGGGCTGATACATTAATAGATATAATTTGTAGGCTCCCAAGGAGAGGTTAAGGAGGAGCGGACAGATTCCTTTGAGCCGACTTGGTGCCCCATGTCATCTGTCCCCCGCCTTAATCAAGTTATCATATCAACCCAGTGTCTCCTGGACCCCAGCTCTCTGTCTGAATGAGGAAAAAATTTGCAGACAAATTTCTAGCAGCAGGAAGTTGGTGCTCTCCTGCGAGGTTGGATAAAAAGTACCTGTAACCTCTCCAGGCCTCCCTTCTGCTCCTGCTGGGAGTTCAGTTCAAGTGGCTCCCTTATTTGATTACGCCTCTCAGGCCTTCTCTGGTGTAGGTATCCGATTCACTGGCGTGCCCACAGGCTCCCTCTGAAGCAGAAAACATTAGAGTTACTCTTTTGTGAAATTACGGGGAAGCCGAGTGGGCCAAGCCCTCACGCAGGGTGTGTGTGTGTGTGTGTGTGTGTGTGTGCGCATGCAAGGAAACACACAGATGTGTGGAAAGAGGAATGCTCTTTGCTAGCAAATGTGGCATTGATTTATATTCGCTTCCTTTAGTCACAGAAGAACTGAGGGGCATCTCCAAAGTTCTCACGATAAGAAAAAAAAAGGTAGAGAAAAAAAGGCTCCTGCCTAAGCACTATAGATCATTATTTTTTTTTTAGTGTTTGCAAAACTTTATAACACATAATTTGCAAGCAGTGGACCGAATTCTATTATCGATTTCTTTGCTTCATGCCTCTGTAATTCAAATTATTGTGCTGTACAGTATTTTATAATAAGGATACATATTATGATGCTGTTTGTAACTGTTTTCATCCAAGGGTATTACTGGACGGGTTGATGTGTTGGTAGGTTTGTGGATACCCAGCTCTCCTAAACACGACTTGAGGAGTGGACAAAAGGAGTGTAGGGCATACGTGTTGTAAGCATGTGCCTACTCTGGATTGCTTTTTTTCTCTTACTGGTTTTCTTTACAAAATTAAAAAAAAAAAAAAAGGACATCTATCTTCCCGCAGCATTGCCAAAACACAAAAACCCCGAAAAATTTTGCAAGGCAGTATGTTGGATTCATTTCAGGAAATAGTAACCTAATCAAGGAAAATAATGGTAATGTCTATACATGGGCAGGTGCCCAGGACACCTGGGAATCTCGCAGTTTAGCCTGCAGCTTCGGGAGGACTCTGGCGGTGGAGCGGTGGTCCTGCTGAAAACTCAGGACGAAATTGGACGTGTCCGGCTTGCAAGGACAGGGCTGGGCTGGTGAGCGATGGAGTTATCATTCATGTATTCATTGCCAAGAGGACAAAAAGGAAACACGGCCTCCGAGCTACAGATGCTCTCTTGATTTATTCCCTTGAACAGGCCAGGGGCTTAGGAGCCCGATGTCTTGGGGCTCGCTAGCGGTCGTTAAGGCGAGGAGAACTTGGCCCGTGAGTTGCTGCGGGGGACAGGGGCGCCCGCCGAGGTGGCGGGGCCGTGGGGCGGGCCCCTAACAGCCTTCACAGCCTCTTGCCCAGACGCCACCGGTTAAGCGGCCTCGCTGCACAGAGGGGCGCCCCGGCTGCAATCGGGAAATAAATTTGATTTTCTGAATTCCTTGGCAGCTGGTGACAAAGGGCCAGGTATGGCGCCGCGGCGGGGGTGAGCTTTGCAGGAGGAGGTCTAGGGCCGCACAAAGGCCGGCCCGCCCCCTACGCGCCACTGCCTGCGCCCCTGGGGTCCCACCGTCCCGCGAAGGCCCGCCCTCCGCAGGCCTCCAGCCCCGGGGCTCTGGCGAGCGGCCCGCTGGCCTCCCTCCCTGCTAGACCAGAGGCTCCACAGCGCTCCTGGGCTGGCCGGGGCCGCTGTCCCCGCAGCTTGGCCTTGCCGCGCTGGGGCTGTGTCCAGGATACACCCCTGAAGGAGAAGGGGCGCCTCACTCTGTCTTAGACCTGGGACTCCAAGGGTCTCTGCTGGGTCCACGAGCGGCAGTGGACTTTTAAAGCTTGAATCAGTTCGTCAAGAAATGTCCACAACTCCCTGGTCTAATTGGGCCTTTTGCTAGGGTATTGGAGGGGTCACCAGAAATCCCCCAGGCTCAATGAACTGCTGCCCCCCCAACTAGGCTTCTAAGGGCAGGAATCAATGCTTCATTCATTCATTCAGAAACATTCCCTGAGCACCCCAAACCCTGTGCTGATCTCAGAATGTCTTGGCCTCCTCAGGCCCCTGTCATGTCTTGCCCCCCGGGTCTCCTGCGGTGACAGCACCTGTCAAACTCCCCTGGAACTCAAAGCATCTGGCTCCTTACCAGCACAAAAGGCGCTTGCGGTACAAGCACAGACTTGCCCTCCCCCCCCCCACCCCGCCCCCCAGTGGATGTGTGTGGGCCATATTTCCTCAGCACCGCCCTGGAACATTCTGAACAGCCACCAACCACCTCAGACGCTAGCTAAACTTCGGTCCTGTTCCTTTCCTGTCCAAAATGAGGCAGTTCGTAGTGTCGATTTTCTTTATAGAGGATGTCAGGATTCCAGAAAAGCAGGCTTGGAAACGTGGCAGATAGCATACAGCTTACTAAGGCTCTTTCACACCCCAAGCAAATCTGTACGTAAAATGAAAGCCCAATATCTTTAGCTGCTATTAAAACACAAGCGACCTTGGGGCGCCTGGGTGGCGCAGTCGGTTAAGCGTCCGACTTCAGCCAGGTCACCATCTCGTGGTCCGTGAGTTCGAGCCCCGTGTCGGGCTCTGGGCTGATGGCTCAGAGACTGGAGCCTGTTTCTGATTCTGTGTCTCCCTCTCTCTCTGCCCCTCCCCCATTCATGCTCTGTCTCTCTCTGTCCCAAAAATAAACGTTGAAAAAAAAAATTAAAAAAAAAAAAACAAAACACAAGCGACTGTATTTATTTTTATGGCAGAAATGGGGCTTCCCTGCTCGGCTAGTTCTTCCTCAGGCCGAATTCATTCTGGCAGATTCTTCTACTTGATCCTTTCTCCCAGAACCTCCACCGTGAACGAATGATACCGAAGCCTCTTGCTCCATGTCCCTAGAATCTATCTCAGAGGAGTCCTCGTTTCTGCGGGAGCCATTTTATTTCGGGTTGATCCCTAATTAAATTCAGTGCAATGCGGGACCCGTGTGCAAACGTGGACGTGTGTGTGTGAGTATGGTGTTTGCACACAGCAGGAAGAAGCCTGGAAATGAGGCCTGATTAAATGAGAATCTAAGTATAGAACAGGTACCCTAGGAGTCCTAGAAAGAGAAATTATTCTCAACCCTGCACGGTGGCAGCAGCTTACAATGTGTTTGTCTATGTCCTAACGGATCAGTTTTATTTATGTTTTATTTATTTATTTATGTGTAATGCTGATAACATAAGAATGTAATTATCCTGCTCACAGGATGTCAGGTTCCAACTGCTTCATTGTATTAGATATCTATTGCTTTGGAACAAATTGCCACAAATTGGCTCAAACTACACATACTTATTATCTCATGGTTTCTGTGGGGCTGGGGTCCAGGCGCAGCTTAGCTGGGCCCCCTGTTTTAAAGTCTCTCACCAGGCCCTAATCCAGGTATTAGCTGGGGCTGGGGTCTCATTTGAAGCTTGACTGGGGAAGGATCCTCTTCCAAGCTCACTTGGTTGTTGACAGGATTCAGTTCCTTGAGGGTTTGTGGACCGAGGGCTCCTTGCAGGCTGTCACCCACAGGTCATCCTCGGTTCCTTGTCACATGGACCTCTCTATGTGGCGGCTTGTTGTATCAAAGCCAGGAAGGGAGACAGTCAGTAGAGAGTCTGCTAGTAAGGTAAGTGTTACAGTCTTACGTAACATGATCATGGGGGTGATATCCCAACCAATCTGGCCCATCTTGGCCAGATTCTGTTGGTTGGAAACAAGTCACAGGTCCTTCCTGCACCTGGTGGGAGGGGATACCAGGAGACATGGACCCTAGGGGCCTCCTTAGAAGCTGTCTACCACTCATAAGTAAACTGAGGACCTAATATGGGTATGCCCTGGTCACAATCTCAGAGAGTTAGTTTAGTGGTTAAATTCTCATCTCAGACTTTTACTCTATGTTCTTTCCCTCCTAGCATACCTCCATAATATAAGCTTAAAATTTGCCAAACTTCTGCTTCTGGAAAGCAGGCCGTGGTCTCCATGCAGAAGTCTTTACTGGCTCCCCCATAACCAGTGTGGTCTCCTGCTAAGGAATTCAAGGAACCACAGTTTCCCTGTCCCTCACAAAATATCCCTAAACCCAAATGATAGAAAGAGTCCCCTTTCCAGATCATTTAATTTTTTTTTTAACGTTTATTTAATTTTGAGACAGAGAGAGACAGAGCATGAATGGGGGAGGGTCAGAGAGAGAGAGAGAGACACAGAATCTGAAAGAGGCTCCAGGCTCTGAGCTGTCAGCACAGAGCCTGACGCGGGGCTTGAACTCACGAACCGCAAGATCATGACCTGAGCCGAAGTCGGAGGTTTAACCGACTGAGCCACCCAGGCGCCCCGCCTTTCCAGATCATTTAAATGAGAACATTTTAAGGATCTCCAGGTATCTTCGTCCTCCCCCCGCCCCCTGCCCCACTCTGCTGTAACTCCATGTAACAAATGAAAAAAGTGAGGTCTAGGAGAGGGAAGTGATTTTCTCAAGCTCACGGTTCTCTGTAACACATTTAAAGCAATCCCAGATAATGTAGTGACGCGAGTAGCCAGTCATAGGAAGGGCTCGGTCTCCACAGCATCCTGAAGCTTGGGTCCTCAGTCCCACCCAGGCCCTGAGACCAAAAGGAAAACAATGAAGTAAACAATAGTTCTAATTCCCACAGGCCATGGTGACTTTGAGGGAAAGAGCTACTCGTAAATTCTGGACAAAGAAAAGCTGCTTAAACAGTTGATTCCCTAGGGACCGCCCACCACTGACAGACACAGCAGGGTGTAATGGGACCTTAGCTTTGCCACTGTAATATCTGTAAGATTACAATCCCACCTCAAGAAATGGGAGTTAAGACTAATTTGACATGAAAAGTGTGTGTGTTGGTGGACATTTAGGCTCTTTCCATCATTTGGCTACTGTTGAGAGTGCTGCTATAAACATTGGGGTGCAAGTGCCCCTATGTATCAGCACTCCTGTATCTCTTGGGTAAATTCCTAGCAGTGCTATTGCTGGGTCATAGAATAGATCTATTTTTAATTTTTTGAGGAACCTCCACACTGTTTTCCAGAGCGGCTGCACCAGTTTGCATTCCCACCAACAGTGCAAGAGGGTTCCGGTTTCTCCACATCCTCGCCAGCATCGATAGTCTCCTGATTTGTTCATTTTAGCCACTCTGACCAGATGGATGAAGATGTGGTTTCTATATACAATGGAATACTACTTGACAATGAGAAAGAATGAAATCTGGCCATTTGCAGCAATGTGGATGGAACTGGAGAGTGTTATGCTAAGTGAGATAAGTCAGGCAGAGAAAGACAGATATCATATGTTTTCACTCATATGTGGATCCTGAGAGACTTAACAGAAGACCAGGGGGGGAGGGGAAGGGGAAAAAAAAAGACAGGGAGGGAGCCAAACCGTAAGAGACTCTTAAGAACTGAGAACAAACTGAGGGTTGATGGGGGGTGGGAGGGTGGGGAAAGTGGGTGATGGGCATTGAGGAGGGCACCTGTTGGGATGAGCACTGGGTGTTGTATGGCAACCAATTTGACAATAATTATATATATAAAAAGAAAAGAAAAGGAAAGAAAAGAAAAGTGTGTGTGTGTGTGTGTGTGTGTGTTTCTGAGGCTGCGCAGTCTTGTCTTACCTCCTCTCTGCACTAGAAAAGAGTATCTTCTGACCTCCAGTCACTGCATTTGGCCAGTTTCCTGGCAAAGTTATGAGCAAAATTTCCTCCTCCACTTGTGTTCTTATGAAGGAGGCCTCTGGCTGCGTTCACCTTCCATTGCTTAGGGGATAATTGAAGGAGCAAACGAAACAGGGAATAATGAGTTTTGTGCCTGCTCACGTTGAGTTTAAGAGCCCTGGGGTTATCTCTTTGCTGGCTTTGAAGAGCCCAAATCACTCTGTTTGTTGGAGAGGTCCAGAGAATATGAAGAGGTTGCCTTAAATCATTCCGATCCTGGGCTGCCTTCGTTTTCTCTCCTGGACCCAAATGGACTTTCTGAAGTCACTTGTTTTCCACAGAAATCAAAAATATACTTTGGAAAAACCACCATCAAATCATTTGGGAAAAAAATAAAGGAAGAACATTTGTCTTAGCAATAAGACTGTCTCTTCTAGGGTACAGAGAGAGAGAGAGAGAGGGAGAGAAAGTGGGGGAGAGGCAGAAAGAGAGGGAGACACAGAATCCGAAGCAGGCTCCAGGCTCTGAGCTGTCTGCACAGAGCCCGAAGCGGGGCTTGAACTCATGAACTGTGAGATAATGATCTGAGCTGAAGTCAGACGTTTAAGCAACTGAGCACCCAGGCGCCTGAAATGTTTCTATTTTAAATAAAGTCTACATCAGTAGTAGAATAGTGGGGCTTGATTTTCAGGGCCTTTAGGCCCACTGACCTTACTGTTTTCTTTCTTTCTTTTTTTTTTAATGTTTATTTATTTTTGAGGTTGGGGGAGGGGGAGGGGCAGAGAGAGAGGGAGACATAGAATCCAAAGTATGCCTTAGGCTCTGAGTTGTCAGCATAAAGCCCGTGGCGGGGCTTGAACCCACGAACTGTGAGATCATGACCTGAGCAGAAGTCAGACGCTTAACCCAGGCCCCCTTGACCTTCCTGTTTTCTAAGCGAGGACGGTCAGCAGTCTGTCCCTTTACACAAGTTGCTCTCTGTCCCTGGAGTCGCTTCCATCTCCTCGCTGACACTTCTTCCCACCCACCTGTTAGGGGCCACCTCCCCTGTGAAGCCTGTGACTGGTACTGAACTCCCCCCCCCCCCCCCACACTGTTCTCTCCGTGCACAGGGGCAGGTCCTTCCTTCTGGTGGTCTGGTGTTCTCACAGCCCTCCCCCATGGCACTCCCAGCACCTTGACTATTTTGCCCCAGGACACCGTGATGAATGGGAGAGCGGGGATTTCACGTCATGAACTTTCATTTTTCTTTGTGTCGGCCTTGCAGTGCTTACCGTACTCATATGGCACATGTCCCATGAGTGGATGAATTGGTAAAGTGCTCTGTGGAACATCTCTGACTTGGTAATTCTCAATCTGTTAACCAATGGCCTACGGGCGTGCTTGTGTCTGTGGAGCGAAATACCTAACAGCACCGAGTTGCTGTGTGCAAATACGTGCTTTAAGGGACAGATGGGCGCCCGGGTGGCTCAGTCAGTTAAGCTCACGACTCTTGGTTGGCTCAGGTCATGATCTCACCCTTTGGGGGATACAGCCCCATGTCGGGCTCTGCGTTGACAGTGTGGAGCCTATCTGGGATTCTCTCTCTCTGTCTGTCTCTCTCTCTGCCCCTCCCCCCACTCACATGCACTCTCGCTCACTTTCTCTCTCTTTATTTTTACATAAACATGAAAAAATTAAACAAAAAAATAAAGAAGACCACCAAAGACTTCCAGGTGGAAATGTAGCCCAAATGAATTGGAGTACTCTTGGAAACCAAAAGGGGATCATGCCCCTTACTCTTCCATATTCCTCATCGTTCCCTACATTTACCGAACACTCAATGTGTCCAGACTGTATGCTAGGGATCTTACCTAAATCATCACCAACTCCCTTTGAGTAGGTCTTGTTATGCTCATTTTACAGATGAGAAAACTGAGGCACAGCAATGAAGTAATTTACCCTAGGACTCCTAGCTAGTGACAGAGGCAAGTGTTAGAGTCTGAGCTGTCTGACTCCAGAGCCCCACTCTCAACCCCTGAAGAATCACGGAAGCTTTGTCCCGGGTATACAGTGGCGCTCACTGAGCACCTATGACACACTAGTTCCTGGTGGTTCAAATACATAGATGGAAGAGACCGGGTCACTGCCCTTGAAGTTCCCTAAGGAGGGGTGCGGTAGGAGCTCAGGCAAGCACATGCATTGTTGTCATAAGAGATGAAATGAAAGTGTCTTAAAGAAACACATGCGATGAGGAAGGAACATGCAGCATCTGGGAGATGAATCAAGAGAGGCTTCTTGTAGGAGGTGGCTTGGGAGGTGAGTCTGGAAGGATGGGGAGGGGGGGGATATATATCAACAGATCCAGACAGTGGCTCCGGCAGAGAGAACCAGCAGGCCCAGATGGGAACAGAGGGATGGGAGGCTGGGAGGTGAGGTGGGGCCAGCCCACGGAGGCCCCCGCCAGCTGCGGTGAGGGTGCCTCCAATCTGGTAAGCAGAGCCGGGGGCTATTTTAAACGAGCAGGTCCAGATGGAGGAAGCTCGGCCTGGTGGGTCTGCAGCTCCAACCACGAGTTCAATGTCTCTGTTAAACGAGTTCCAAACGTGTCCCTTCTTTCTGAAGCTTCTGCCTCCACTGTGGGTGTGTAACAGTTCTCTACTCAGGCTCCCACATCCCCGGCCCACCTCCATTCCCTTCTGATTTTGTTTGGAGAGATTCTGGGGAACTTTATTACCCTTCACGTATTTGAAGGCGGTCGGTTGCTCGTTTCTCAGTCTGCCTGCCGGAGCCTCTCTGTTCCCGCTCTGCACTCGTCCGCTCAGCAACCTTTACCTGCACCTCTGCTTCCCCGCGCCCCCCCCCCCCCATGGACCCCCATGTCTTCAATATCACACAAATGGTCCTTTTGGCCCCTCCCAGCCCACGTAAACGTTATTGAAATCCCGCTGTCTATAAAGCGAGTAGAAACTCACTCATGAGAATCTACTTAATGGCTTGGAAACGAAACACTCACTGCCCAAGGGTTCAACCCACACGGCGTTCGTGGACGGGACTTGAGGTTGCCATTTCTGGGACAGGTTGTCCTCCAGGTCTGCCTGAACGTGACCAGTTGTGTTGGCTGTCCAGCGAGGAGACCTGGTGCCTTCTCTCCTTCCCTGTGCCACTAGCTGGGGCGCTTCCAAACCTCCCGGTGGAGCTCTGGTCACACCTCAGGAATTCGGTGCACCCACTTCTCCTCTCGGTCCCCTGGCTTCTGTTTGCTCATGCCTTCTCCTCCCTGTGGCTTATGGAGAGTGTATGGCATTCCAACACAGTCTTTGAGGGGGTGTCTGACTTATTCATCTTCAGAACTACTCCGCCTGGTGCCCCGCACACAGGAGTTACGCACGAAGTGTTTATTGACTTGCTTCTTCCCAGTTCACTGGGCTTCATGGATTTGAAATCTGTTTCCCAGCACTCCTCGGGTGGCTTCACCCACGAGAACAGTCCCAAGCATCCTGGCGCCCCTCACCTGGCTTCGTGGGTCTTGTTCCCTGACCCCTGTGATCATGTGTTTAGCTCCATTCTGAACCTCCTCCTCCTTATCATGTCCCCCTAAAGCTATCAAGCCTACAACTCGATTCTCATAACGGAGACATGGCTTTTAAATACTTTCTAAACTCCAAAGTACTGTGCAACTGCAGAGGATACAATATAATGGTGAGTTTTCTATGAAGGACCACAGTAGTTAAGAGGAGTGGTGGGAAAGAGGGATAGAGAACGACTCTAAAGTATACGGACATGGCAAATGGCAGGGAGCTGAGTATAGCAATCTTAGGAGAATAATCCTTTTTTTTTTTTTTTTTTTTTGCTTAGGAAATATTGATGAGATATATCTTGTGTATTTTTGGTTGGAAAACAAAATGGATTTCTTTCCGTAGTATGTTTATGATTTCATTCCAGCTACATCCAAAAACTATTTGACCCACATATAAGAAATCACCAACCAGGAAAAGGGGAAAAAAATGTATCTATTGGTCCCTGCTTTAAAACTGTGCAATTTGTAAGGTGAAGGGGTTGGAAGAGATAATCTGTAAAGTCTCTCCTGACACTGGTAGTCTACGGTTTATTGAAAAAAAACAAACCCTTCTCTTTGATTTCTTGCAGCACTGAGTTCCCTTCCCATGTGTGTTTTCTTGCTACACATCTTGTTATTTGCCATTCTTTGTTTAAGTATGGTTGTCTCCAGGGGCACCTGGGTGGCTCAATCAGTTAAGCGTCTGACTTCAGCTCAGGTCATTATCTCACAGTTCATGGGTTGGAGCCCCATGTCGGGCTCTGTGCTGACAGCTCAGAGCCCGGAGCCTGTTTCGGATTCTGTGTCCCCCTCTCTCTCTGCTCCCATCCTTGCTCACACTCTGTCTCTCTCTCTCAAAAATAAACATTAAAAGAAAAATTAAAAAAAATTTTTTTAAAGTATGGTTTTTCCCACTGGACCAGGAGCCCTCCCAGGTCAGGACTGTGTTTTGTTCCCCTTTGTGCCATCCTAACACAGTGCCTGGCACGTAACAGATGCTCAACAAATATTGCCAAATGATGAGGTTGGAGATGCTGAAGACAGGAGATCAAGAGGTTGGGCTCGCGAATGAAACAGAACACTGCTGTACATGGAAAGGACTATTACTGGGAGAAAAAGATTTCAAACAAGCTGTCTGAAAATGTTGTTCAGGGTCCGTTCTCATGTCACTGGATGTTGGTGAATAAGGTAAGGCTGAAAGGATAGCGTATCTCCACTGTACACGATATTTTCAGTTTACACAATTTTTTGACTTCTTTTAGATTTAGCTAGTGTCTGCTTGACACATTTTAATATTATAAGAAGCTTCACAGGCTGATGGAGGAAATCCTGCCATGTACCCCTGACCACTTGTTCAGGGGCACCTGGGGTGCTGTGGTTGGTGGTTCATCTTTCCATCTGAACTAAGGTGATGTCAAGACATCATTTATTTTACTTTATTTTATTTTATTTTATTTTATTTTATTTTATTTTAGAGAGAGAGAGAGAGAGAGAAAGAGAACGAGTACATGAGAGTGGGAAAGGGGCAGAGGGAGAAGAAGGGAGAGAATCTTAAGCAGGGAGAGAATACTCAGCATGGAGCCTGATGCAGGGTTCGATCTCACAAACCATTAGATCATGACCTGAGCCGAAATCAAGAGTTGGACGCTTCAGCCACTGAGCCACCGGGGCACCCTAAGACATCAGTTCTTAAATGAAAATGCACTCATTCAACCAGATATTTGCCTTTGAAGAGTAAACATCCTGATGTTTGGCAACATATAAATACCAAGGGCCCTAGCATGGGGTCCATTAACTTGAAGGGGTCCAAGAACATCCTGAAAGTAGACACAAAAATATTGAGACCCTGCCAAGACTGCTGAGCTAGGGGGCTGACTGAATGATCTCTTCTGCATCAGAATGACTACTGTGGCCTTAGTTTGGTCACTGCTTTTTTTTTTTTTTTTTTTTTTGGCAGCTTACATAACTGTTGGATTTACTTCCCTTTGTGAAAAGTTAATTTCTTCAATAGGATCATTCAAGTGGGGAATGTTGTTGGAGGATGCTACCCATTTGGTAACAGCCAGCATGACATCTCATGCATCAGAGTCCCTGGGTCTCGTCTCCTTCAGGTCTGGAGAGGATCCTAGACAGGCAGGCTCCAAGGTCTATTGGCCACTGGAGGTCTCCTAGCCAAGGAGGTTCCATTCCTGAACAGATTCAGTGGGCAGAACGTACTCTGTATACCCGAGTCAAGAACCTGGAAAACGGTTGGACAAGGGCTGTGCCTTGCTTGGCTGAGCAGATAGAATGAGAAGAAAAAATAAAGAGGAGGACTGAATTAATTCAAAAAGTAAAATTCAGAGGTAGATAAATAGAAAGGGGAAATGTTTTACTGGCCTAAAATTGAGGAAACGTGGAATTGTGTATATAGGGACTTACGTAAATCAGTTCAATCCTCTAGTTCTATAAATAGGGAGGGTGAGGATTCTGAGAGGGGCCGGGACCCCCAAGATCACCCAGCTAGTTAGAGACATATCTGGAATTGGAAGCCGGGTCTCCTGACTCTAGTACTGGTAACAGGACACCATGAAGTAAGCCAAAACTTGTTTCACTAAGATCCTCTACGTTTATTTAATAGAGCCAGAGAGAGAAGAAACAATAATTTAATCACTTGTGATTCACCAATTCTCTTGGCCCTGATTTCCTTCTCTTTCTTTCTCATAAGAGTGTTGATTAAGGTTCAGCTGTCCTCCCAAGCTCTCCCTGTGGCTTTGAATCTTGCAAGAAACTCTAATCTCCTGCTTTGTCTCTTGGGAGGAACCTGTAAAAACACCCACCCGAGGGCTCACCAGGGCAGCCCCTCACGGAATGAGGTCTTATCCAAATCTCTTGTTTCTTTTCCAGTCTTTAAACATAGGACAATTCAGACCTTTCTCAGGTGGCATGTGCCTCCTTGTGTGACTGGGTGGCAGATAATATTATTGAAGCCTCATTTCCCCTCCCTCTTCCACCCCCAGCAGACACACACATCCGGGATTTCCCCATGCCCAGAAGCTCTTCCTCTCCAATCCAAACAGATGGGACATAATCCCATCACTCCGCTGTTTCCAGGCTGGGTATGGCAGCCAGCTGAAAGCAGAGAGCCAAGATATCAACTCCTGCGAGTCACCAGGGACAGGGGATAAAGCTGGAAGCGTAACCAGGGTCAGCTTATGAAGGTTTTAAGTACTAAATAAAAGACTTTCCCCCCCTGATCCTACAGGCTGTGGGATGGCCAGAGGAAGTCTTTAAAGGGGAAACACCAAACTTAGATTTAGTGTTTAGAAAAGACTGGCTGAACTGTGCAGGAGGAACGTAGTAACGCTGAGTTCAGCAGCAGGGAGACCAATACCCAAGGGACAGTGCTGATGGCTTGACCTTGGCGGTTCCAACAAGGATAAAAAGGAGATGGGTGCAATGGGACAAGAAAGAAAGGGAAGTTTGGTAGGATCTGGCTGTGGTAATCGAAGAGTGGAGGAAGCCATGGCGCTGGGGGAGGAAGTGAAGGAGGGGAAGTTGAGGAAAATGACATATGGGGCCTGGGAGCTACAACATGTCTAGGGGAGGATGGGGAGCAGAGAGGAGCGACAGAGGTGGGGCAGTGGGGGAGAGGGAATGACTGTTCAGCTTTCGGTGTGTTGAGTTAAAGAGCACGTAGAAATGTCGGTGGGCATGCCCTATAGGGAGTTGAGACGCAGGTCTGGAACCAGGGAGAAACCACAGCTGAGCCTGTGGACTCCCAAGCCACATGGGGACAGAGCCACAGGCATGAGGCTCAGATTAGTTTATACCTAAACGGAGTCCAACCCCCTAAGCACAGTGTCTTCATCCTATACACTCACTGTGCTAATCCTTCTAAAGCACAACTCAGACCTGATTACCCCACTGATGTGCACAGCCTTCAGCTTTTTTTTTGAGAGAGAGAGAGCATGAGTGGGAGAGGGGCAGGGAGAGAGGGAGACAGAAGATCCGAAGCAGGCTCTGAGCCGTCAGTGCGGAGCCCAATGTGGGGCTCGAACTCGCGAACCGTGCGATTGCTACCTGAGCAGCAGTCTGACGCTTGATCAACTGAGCCACCCAGACGCCTACGTCAGTGGCATTTTAGGTGCAAAATGAAAGATTTCTTCCAAGGTCTTTCATGACCTGGCCTCACCCTGCTGTTGTAGAATTATTTCCTCTACGTGCTAACGCCCTTAGATTCCTTAGAAATTAAACTGTCTTTCCTTGAGTGTGTTTTATTTCTCATGCTTATTCTCTTCTGTCTGCTTGGAATGCTTCTTCTGTCCCTTCGTGTTGGAATCTTACTTGTCCGTTCTTCAAAGTATCAAATGAAGTATTTCCTGGTCACCCCCATAAGTGGCATTTTGGATCCTTATACCTCTCAGTTTGAATTGTGATCATACCTTTGTTCTATGACACCCCTCCGCCCACCGCCACCACATACCTTGTGACCCTCCCCAGCCCCCAAAACTTCCCTACTGTATGCTTCAAGGAAGGGACACACATGCAGAATGAGGGGAACAAACAGGTCAGCTCTTGGCTTTTGAGTTTCAAAAAGGAGAATGCAGAGCTACAAGAACCTGGACCCTTGAGTCTGCACTTTGTATGATAGGTAACAGATTTGGAAGACGGGACGAACCAGCAGGCTCTCTTACCCCCAGATTAGACAAAGATTCTCCAGACTGTGGGGAGAAGGGAGCAGGAAGGAACTTGATGAGGGAGAGAGGTTTATGGGGTTCTGCATGAAAGCCAGGTCTGGAGGGACCACTCGGAAAGGGGAGGACTCATTCAGGGGTCATGGGGGCTCTGCTCTGGGGGCGGGGGGCAATGGCTGGCACTGGTGGCCGGAACAGTGCTGCGGATCACCCAGTCTCCGTCCCAGCAGGTCTCCATCCCACCATCATATGTGTTGAGGAACCACATCAGATGCCTTCCTGTTGGACACCCACCATGGACTCTCCATCACGAACCACTCCTGTTAGTGCTCAGAGACTTTGTATGGCCTGTCTGGCTTGTCCAAGGCGACTACCTTTCCATCAGCTTGGGTCCCTTTTAAGCCGCATGAGAAAGAGCGGGACCCCAGACATCCAGAGGACTGCTGGTGGCATGAACATTCCCCCTCCACCGTGTCTGTTACGTCTGTTGACGTTACATGGCAACAGCTCAGAATTTCCCTCTTGCGGAAATGCAGTCCTGTTACATACTTGTCTGTCGGCATCACGTGATACTTTTTCCTGTATTGTAGATATTTACCGCCGCTGGACATCTTCCGTTTGCCTCTGGAGATGCACTCTCTACTCTTCTCCACTCTGCTTTCCTCCACAGAGGCTGGTCGGTGTGAGCTTCCTGTTGGGTTTGGCTGACGGGGAGCCCCAGCACGAGGCTGGAGAGAGTGGGGAGGGAGGTCAGGGCACGTATGTTCTCCAGAGAGCCCTTCTCTCTGAGTTCCTGTAATCACTCCCTCTTCCTGTTCCTTCCCAAAGGAGGCAGTGACAGTCTCTCGGTTACCAGCCCTCTCAGGATACCCCACTTAGCTCTTATTTCCCTGTACCCCGCTTATGTCTTTGTAACTAGTGCCTTTGTTAAGCCTCTGCTGGAACCCTGCTGCAGACTGTATTTTCCAGAGGTGGTTAAAACGATATCTCCCATCCCATATGCTCTTCTTAACGATGTGACTTTGAGGGGCGCCTGGGTGGTTCAGTCGGTTGAGCGTCCGACTTCGGCTCAGGTCAGGACCTCGTGGTCTGTGGGTTCGAGCCCCGGGTCGGGCTCTGTGCTGACAGCTCGGAGCCTGGAGCCTCCTTCGGATTCTGTGTCTCCCTCTCTCTCTGCCCCTCCCCCGCTCACACTCTGTCTCTCTCTCTCTCCTTCAAAAATAAACATTAAAAACAAAAACAAAAACAGTGTGACTTTGACAGTTCTCCCTCAAGAGGAAGCGACACTGTGACTTCTGAATTAGTCCTAAAAGATGATACAGCTTCTGCTTGATTCTCTTGGGACACTCGCCTTTGGAGCCCTGGACTGTCTCGTAAATTGTCCCGGCCAGGCTGTGAGGAAGCCCAAGTTGCAGAAAGACAACAGGGGGATGCCCTGAGAGAGAGAGATTCCTGGCCAGTCTCTGCTGTTTCTGCTACCCCTGTCTGACTGCAGGAGAGAATGGAACCAGAATTGTCCAGCTGGGCCCCTCCTGATTCCTAGCTCGCAGATACTCTGAAAGATACTGAAATAGCAGCAGTAGATAAGCAGGACAGACCCTGACTGATAGGTTTCATACACACCTCTCCCCTGTGAGCCATGAGTTTCCTCTGGCAGCACACCTTATTACATTTCCTGGAGCAGCCATCACACGGCAGTTCATTCATGACTATGAATATTTGTGAATGGGTCCAAGGGATGTGGCTGATTGGAGTTTGGGTCCTCAAGGAAGACTTGAGTGCTCGTCTCACTTGATATAGGAAAATGGAGAACGTTGCAATTTTTTTTTTTTTAATGTTTATCTTTGAGATCGAGAGAGAGAGAGAGAGAGAGAGAGAGAGACAGAGCACGAGTTGGGGAGGGGCAGAGAGAAAGGCAGACACAGAATCCGAAGCAGGCCCCAGGCTCCGAGCTGTCAGCAGAGACCTGATTCGGGGCTCGAACTTATGAACCGTGAGATCACGACCTGAGCCGAAGCCGGATGCTTAACCAGCTGAGCCCCGAGGCACCTCGAGCATTGCATTGTTGACCACCTGAAGGCAGATGTGTGGATTCTATTTCTCCTATTTGCAATCCTGGAACCCCAGTGACCGAAAGCAGATGTCCCTCGGATTTAAGATACTCTTTGAAAACAATCTGCATGAAGAAGTTGAACACTAATTGTGCCAAAATGAGATTGCGGACTTTCCCAAAGGTTTATCTAAAGCCCTCACTAAATGCAGCTTCCCTGTTTTCTCCCATTTGTGTGTGTGGATTTTGTCAGTTCGAGGCCAGAATGAGAACTGTCCTAAATGGGGAAAGGGAGTTAGAAGTGGGGAAAGAGGCCACCGCTTGGATAACATTCCTGAGATGATGGGTTTGAAAAGTGGGTGTGCCAGAAATTTCCTGGAAAGTTTATTTTTGCTGAGTTTGAAGCCTGACTTCAGACCATTAGAGCTCTTGGATAATGCCAGTTTGTTGAAACATGGGGAGGGCCAGCTGTCCCTAGAAAGGAGGTTCTGTCTTGCCAGCTCAGAGTTTTGTGGTCTGGCTCGCCTATGTGCTTAAACACTTAACTTTTAAAACAAATTGTAAGGAAAGGTCAGAGAGGCTCTGTGTTGTGCAGATGCAGGGCCGATGGGAGTTCCTGTCAACCAATGCCTCTCCCAGGCGAGCTTGTGAAAGATGCATGTTCTGACCTGGGCCGTCCAGAGGAGGGCTGAGACTCTAGAGTTGCTCACCGGCTCCCAGGTGTGGCCCATGTGGGTCCACAGACCACACTTTGAGGAGCAGCCTTCTGGAGGTTCGCCAGTCTGACCCACCCACCTCCATCGAGCAGTCCTGTTGGGTTTGAAAGGTTTTTCCATGTCAAGAACCTTCTGGCAAAATGAAAATGCCCTCAGGTTGGGGTGGGGTGGTGAAAGGGTCTCCACCTGAATTGGTCACCAAATTTGTCATTACTATTTAAAATAAACGTTCATGGGGCGCCTGGGTGGCTCAGTCGGTTGAGCCTTCGACTTCGGCTCGGGTCATAATCTCACGGTCCATGGGTTCGAGCCCCACGTCGGGCTCTGTGCTGACCGCTCGGAGCCTGCTTCTGTTTCTGTGTCTCCCTCTCTCTCTGACCCTCCCCCATTCATGCTCTGTCTCTCTCTGTCTCACAAATAAATAAACATTAAAAAAAATAAAAAAAATAAAATAAACGTTCATTATAATAACGACTAAGCTGACTGAAAGGGACCCTTTGCTGGGCTCCACACTAAGGGCTGTCCTGTTATACTGACTCGTTTAATCCTTATAATCACCAGGTGAGCTGGGACCTCTGGTGCCCTTGTCACACACGAGAAGGGGGAGGCACAGAAAAGTTAAGTTACCTGCCCAAGGAGCAGCGCTGAGACTGGCTGTCACATCAGAGCCCCTGGTCCCGTGGAGGAGGACACAGGAGGCCCCATATGTAGCCGGACGGTCAGGTCCAGGAGGAGGCAGGGTTAGAATGGAGGTGTCCTCCTAGCCAACCTCTTAGAAATTTCCAGGGACAACGTGGATGCGGGTCTAAGCTACCACTTTATACCTAGAGTGTTGTTGTTTGGTCCACATTAAACCATCCATCCCGTCTTTACTCGTCACTTACAGACCCTGCACTAGGCTCTGGGGTCACATGGCTCCAAGCCCTGTGCCTGCCTTCAAGGCGTTCAGAGTTTCCTGGGGGAGGCCAGACTGCATCAGTGCCTGGATGCCAGAAACAAAACAGGCAACCACAGGCCGCTAATCTCATTTCCATTTTCCTGGCTTGGGAACAGACCCTTTCCAACGCTGCAGTTACGAAGTGCCTGCCCCCAGGTACTTAACTCTCTCAAGGATTTCACTGGTGCCTTGGTAGCATCTCAGTTGATATCTCTCTCGTGTCTCTGCCTCTCTGCCTTTGCTTACGCTGCGTCTGCCTTCTAAAACGCCTCTCTCCCTTCCCCTCCTGTCTATCTAAATCCTACCTATGGTACAGGCGCTAACTCCATGACAGCGGTGTAGATGTCCCTGCAACACACACCACGTGGGCCTCCATTCATCTAGGGTGACTCGTTTGCCCGGGACCGAAGAGTTTCCTGGCATATTGAACTTCTACTGCTGCGTAAGGAATTATCGCCACGTAGAACGACACCCATATTAGCCTACGGTTCTGTAGGTGGAAGTCCAGGCATGACTGGGTAACTCAGAGGCTCAAAGGCTGAAAATCGAGTGTCTGCCAGGCCGAGTCCTCATCTGGAGGTTCTGGGTAAAAATCCATTTCCAGGCTCACTCCAGTTGTTGGCAGATTTCAGTTTCCTCCAGTGTAGGGCTGGGGTCACCATTCTTTCGCGGCTGTCAGCCGGAGGCCACTCAGCTCCTAGGGGCAGCCACCCATATTCCGTGTCACGTGACCCCACATCTCCAAAGCCTTATTGAATCGCCTGTACTTCCAATCTCTCTGACTTCCGTCTTTGACCTCCAAACCCAGATTTAAAGGGCTCCTCTGATAAGGTCAGGCCCACCCAGCTCATGTCTGTATCTTAAAATCAACTTATTTGCACCTGGAAAATCCCTTCGCAGCAACACCTACATTTAATGTTTGATTGAATAAGTGGGTGAAGTTGTGTGTACAGCAGGGGCCAGGAATTTGGGGAGTCATCCTAGAATTCTGCTTAGCACATCTGAGATGAAGGCTCTTGGTGCTAAAACTAAGACAGTCCCAGGCAACCTAGGACTGTTGGTTACCCTGTTAGCGTGACTGGTTATTAGCAGAATTGGCTATTCATTTCTCTTCTTGACTTCTGACCCCAGCCCACGGGTCTGCACTTAACAGGGTTCTTTTTTCTTTTTTTTAATGTTTATTTATTTATTTATTTATTTTTATTAAAAAAAATTTTTTTTAACGTTTATTTATTTTTGAGACAGAGAGAGACAGAGCATGAACGGGGGAGGGTCAGAGAGAGAGGGACACACAGAATCCAAAACAGGCTCCAGGCTCTGAGCAGTCAGCACAGAGCCCGACGCGGGGCTCGAACTCACATGCCGCGAGATTGTGACCTGAGCCGAAGTCGGACGCTTAACTGACTGAGCCACCCAGGCTCCCCAGTGTTTATTTATTTTTGAGTGAGAGGGAGAGAAAGAGAGAGACAGAGACAGGACGAGCGGGGAAAGGGCAGAGAGAAGGGGAGACACAGAATCTGAAGCAGGCTCCAGGCTCCGAGATGTTAGCACACAGCCTGATGCGGGGCTCGAACCCATGGACCATGAGATCACGCCCTGAGCTGAAGTCAGACCTTTTAACCGACTGAGCCACCCAGGCGCCCCAACAGGTTCTTGATAAGATGCACTATATCTGTGTGACGAGGTGACTAATGGTTTTCCACATGTATTGGGGCCACACATTGTCAGGGACAATTAGGGCGTAGTGTTTGAGATCGTGAACCCCAAGCCAGACAAAGCTGGATTTCAATTCTAACTTACCAGCTTTGTGACCTTTGACTAGACGTCTACATTCTGGGAGCCTCGTCTATTTTTATTTTCTCCTATAAAATGGGGAGCGTAATCATACCCACCTGATAGCGTTGCTAAGGAGATTAAATTAAATCATGTACATTAAGCATTGCACTCAAGGCCTGGTGTATATAGTAGGTACCCAGTGACACCAGTTGTTATTATTATTATTAATTATTATCATCATCACGCCAGAGCCAGTTGAGTGCTACCAAACAGTACCTCCTGGTGGCATCTGTAGGTGAGATGAGGAGTAAGAAGGCTGTCTGTCTGACCGTTCACAGTCCCCTGGCACTTAGAATAATGGAAGGGTTGGGGTGCCTGGGTGGCTCAGTCGGTTAAGCGTCCAACTTCGGCTCAGGTCATGATCTCGTGGTGCATGAGTTCGAGCCCCGCGTCGGGCTCTGGGCTGATGGCTCGGAGCCTGGAGCCTGTTTCCGATTCTGTGTCTCCCTCTCTCTCTGACCCTCCCCCGTTCATGTTCTGTCTCTCTCTGTCTCAAAAAGAAATAAACGTTAAAAAAAAATTAAAAAAAAAAAAAAAGAATAACGGAAGGGTTTTCCTGCTGTGGTGTCCTGGCCAGTAGGTAATTCCTTCGGCAATTTAGTGCAAGAAACACATCCTCCTTCAAGGTAAAACTTGTGGGTGGTAAGGTGGTACAGATGTTAAATGTTTTCTGTGGCTAATATTAATATTAGTCACGAATATGACTCCGGAGGGTAGCAGGGGGTGGGCTGGTAATTCTGACTCCTCTGAACATCTTCAGCAGCCTCTCTGGATGAAAGGTGCCCGTCGGATGTGGCATTTTATGAAATTACCAAAATAATAGCAATCTGCTGCTGAGACAGCTGTGGGCTGTCTGCAGTCCAGGGGGATGTCTGTGAGCAGTCAGTGTGCCTCAGGGCACGGGGCCTTTGGGAAGACATCTGGAAGCTTCACATCCAGCTTCATACATGGCAAATCCAGGATGAAGTTGTTTATTGAGGAATCCCTCGGTTCCAGGGCATTTCACGGTGAAAAAAAAAGGCAGCCTTATACCGCACACCTATGCCGTGAGACGTGTGCTAAAGGCGGGGGCGGGGAGGGGGGGGTTTATCGTTTTCATTGAAATAATTGCAACTACAGCTTTAGCCTCAAAGGGGGACTTACTTTGTCCCGGATCCAGCGAACGAGGTGGTCACACCATCGGCACACCAATAACAACGACAGACATTATTTTCTACTTCGCGGCCATAGACAAACACTGAGCAGTGGGGCAGAGAATGCCTGGAACATTAGCAACGGGGGTAGAAAAGGAAGACAAACAGGACTGTGCCCCAAGATTTAGACGTGGCCTCAGGCAGAGCTTAAAAAAAAAAAAAGAAGAAGACTGGGGCTCCTGGGTGGCTCAGTCGGTTGAGCGTCCGGCTTCGGCTCAGGTCATGATCTCACGGTTTGTGAGTTCGAGCCCCGCGTCAGGCTCTGTGCTGACAGCTCAGAGCCTGGAGCCTGCTTCGGATTCTGTGTCTCCCTCTCTCTCTCTGCTCCTCCCCCGCTCGTGCTCTGCCTCTCTCTGTCTCAGAAATAAACATTAAAAAAATTAAAAAAAAAAAAAAAAAAAAAAAGAAGCTTCCTCTCTTCCTCCTCCTTCCCCCAACACAAATGTTCCAACGCAGGATTCCCTAATACCTAAGCTTAGTGGAGCTTAGCGAACTGTAACGGGCCCAAACAGGGGCCACTGTGACCTCGGCAACAAATCGCTCTGTAATTGTCGGGGAGAAAGAGACTTCCCTCGCACCCTGCCCCTCCTACACTCCCTGTAGCTTACATTTAAGGAGCTGAAGTTGAGGGGAGATTTTTTTCTTAAGGGCCGTGTCGGTTCCGTTTATTTATGTGGATTCCGTTTCCCATCACAAGCATTATTTTTTGAAATATTTTTAAATCGGCAGGCCATCCTGCCCTTCTTTTCCGCGTCATTTGAAAGAAAGTTCCATCCCCAAATAACTTGGATGTAATTTATAGTAAGCTTTTCTCGTGGTTGTCTCTGGCTGTCCGTGGGCCAGAAAGGACGTCCGAGGTCATTTAAGCCTAGCAATTTTACCCAGCACGGCTAGTTATCAGCACCAGCCTGGCGGTTCTGGACAGATGAAGTCAGAGTCTGGGGGTCGGCCCAGAGAGTGTGTGTAGAAAGAAGCCTCTGCCCCTCACTCACGCCCCTACCCCCTTGGCGGGTCTGACGTGGGTCATCCCTGGATGCACATCTGGGAACCACGGGAGGGCTAAACCCATCGCCCCCTATTTATAGATGTGAAAACTGAGCTCCAGAAAGACAGCCGTGATCTGTGCATCTGATTTAGTGGTAGGGCTCTCCTGACTCAGTCCGAGGCTGTTGCCATGGCCTGCCAAATCACCCTGGCTCGGCAGACACTGGGATTTTTCCTCAACAACTGTGATCCTGACTCCAGGGCTCAGGAATGACCCCATGGTGACAGGGAGTGCCAGCATACTTTGAATTTACAGGAAAGTTGCCTCCTCTGGCAATCACATTCACGTCACCAAAGTCTCTCTTGGAAGGAACCCGGACTTGCTCCATCTCGTGTCCTCTGGGTCATTTCTCTTGTCTGGTGTGTGCGTCCAAGACTGGGAACAACGACATCACCACGGGTGGCTCCTCTCTCACTCATTCTTGCTCTCCTTTTCTTTTCCTTTCTTTCCTTTCCTTTTCTTTCCTATTCTTATGTTTATTTATTTACTTTTTCTATTGTTTCTTTTTTTTTTAATGTTTATTTATTTTTGAGAGAGAGAGAGAGAGTGTGTGAGCAAGGGAGGGGTAGAGAGAGAGAAGGAGACACAGAATCGGAAGCAGGCTCCAGGCTCTGAGCGGTCAGCACAGAGCCCGACACGGGGCTCGAACCCACGGATCGTGAATTCGTGACCTGAGCTGAAGTCAGATGCTTAACCGACTGAGCCCCCCAGGCCCCCAGATGTTTTTTATTTTTGGGAGGGGGAGGGGCAGACAGAGAAGGGGACAGAGGATTCAAAGCAGGCTCTGCGCTGACAGCAGTGAGCCCGAAGTGGGGCTCGAACTCAGGAAACTATGAGATCATGACCTGAGCTTAATTCTGACGCTCAACTTACTGAGCCACTCAGGCGCCACTCTCTCTCCTTTTAAAGAGGAGAAAGCAGTTATTCCCTTCAGCCACTAATCCCTAGAGTATGTTTATTCCCTGGGTCTTCAGAGCACCCGCAGAAGCAGAACGAAGGGGCCGGGTGCAGACCCACCTCCGTGGGCCAGAGTCAGAGCTGGGCCCCCAGCAACCTTCTCCTCAGGGTGCTCCTGGGGAGGTCAGGCAGTTGCCATGTGCTCTGGATGGAGGCCTCTTTCCCTACTAAAAAAATAGTGTTAATCAGTGTGCCATCTCTCTTTAGTTGGTCACCGCGGCAGCTTTCAACTTTGATGTTTATGTCAAATAGTTTATTCCTAATTTAGAAAACCAATGATCTTACTTAGCACCGTTTCCTCTCTTCTTCACCTTCTCTATACCCCTTCTTTGTTTCCCTTTTTCTCCTTTCTTCCTCTCAGCCTTTTTTGTTTCTTCCCTTCATCCTCTGTTGCTATGGTTCTCCTCTCCCTCCTTCTCCCCACTCGTCATCATCAGCCCTTCCCACCCAGAGCTAGCAGACTGAAGGAAGAGGAGGAAGGGGAGGGGGAGGAGGGGGAGGGGAGGCAAGGGGAGGAGGAGAGGGAGGAGGGGGAAGGCAGGAGGGGAAGGGAGGAGGGGAGGGAGGAAGGGGAGGAGGGGAGGAGAGGGAAGGAGAGGAGGAAAGGGAGGAGGGGGAGGGAGGAAGGGGAGGAGGGGGAGGGGAGGGAGAAAGCAGAGGAAGGGAGGGGGGAGGAGGAGAGGGAGGAGGGTGAAGGGAGGAGGGAGAAGGAGGAGGGGGAGGGAGGAGGAAGGGGGGAAAAGGAGGAGGGGGAGGAGATGAAGGAATTGGTGAATGGGCATAAGTATGATGGTCACAGCTCGGGTTTGGGCACCTGGGTGGAGGTCTGGCACGTCAGTGCGGACCAGTTTGAACTGCTTAAGCAATGTGCTTTTTCCTGGAACACCCTCCTGGCACTTTCCATTTGATGTGGGGAAGCTAAGTAAAGGTTACAGTCCATTTTGAGAAAGAGTGAATTTGGTGGTCGCAGCATTGAGCCAAAATTCTGTTCTCTCTCTCTCTCTCTCACCCCCCAATCTCAGAGATTGTTTTTTAGTCCTACACCAGATAGACCTCAGCTGCAGCTTGAGGGGGCCGAGCACACCTGTGAAGAGCCAGAGTAACACCCCCCAACTTCTACCCCAGACCAGTTCCTTCTCTCACTGTTTTTTAAGCACCACAAGTCTGTAAGCTGGGGGTCACCCTACATTCAGTGCCTTGCTGAGCCATATTGCACAACAAAGCAGAAGTAAGAAATCAGTAATACATCCTGTCTTTATTTAAAAATTTAATATTTTATATATCATGAATGTTTTACATTACTATTTATTGTTAAAAACATTGCGGGGGCACCTGGGTGGCTCAGTCGGTTAAGCATCCAACTTTTGGTTTCGGCTCAGGTCATGATCTCACGGCTTCGTGGGTTCGAGCCCCGCATTGGGCTCTGTGCTGCCAGTGGGGAGCCTGCTTGGGATTCTCTCCTTCTGCCCCTTCCTGCTCTCTCTCTCTCTCTCTCTCTCTCTCTCTCTCAAAATAAATAAATACACTTAAAAAATAAGAAAACAAAAAATAAAAATATTGCATTAATGGGCGCCTGACTGGCTCGGTCGGAAAAGCATGTGACTCTTAATCTCTTGGTTGAGACCGAGCCCCACGTGGGTGTAGGGATTACTAAAAACAAAAGTAAATAAACTTAAAAACATACTGCATTAAAATATTTATCCTGAGTTTTTTGACACCTGCTTCCGTTTTGCACCCCGGTCTGAGCTTTGCCTGAGCTCCTCTCACATCACCCAGGACAACTTAATTTGTGACCAAGTCCTAAGTTCCGCTATTTCCACGTGTAACTTCCTCTGAAGGTCTTTGTCTGTCTCTTTTTTTTAACTTCCACATCTTTCTATCTCTGTCTCTCTGTCTCTGTCTCTGTCTCTGCCTCCTTATCTCTCTGTGTCTCTGTTTCTCAATTCCACTACCATCATTTCACTGAGGCCGCCATCATTGCTAGCCTCGACTACAGCGATGGCCCCCTCGCTTGATTCAACTACCCTTGCCCCTACCAATTCTTTTCTCTCTAGTGATTCCAGCGTGACTTTCCAAAATGCAGACTCTATTTGACGTCTTCTGGTGTCTGCCCACTGCCCACCAAATAGCATCCATTAGCTTAACACTAAAGGTCCTCTTGTATTTTGCCTCAGCCTTCCCTCCGTCTTTTCCTTCTGTTGCTTCTTAAACACACGAAACAGCAACTATTTCAACCAACCTCCCCTGTTTCTTGGTTAGGGCGTTGGAACACAGATATAGAGGAAACATAACAATAGATCTCTTGAGCCCACAGGTATTTGTGAAAAAGCAGATTCATGGTCAAAATAAGACTGGTTTTCTATTTTCCCTCCTTGGGGATTCAAAATGATTATCAGCATATGAAAGTCCCGGAGAAGGACTAGATAAAGGAATTCTTTACCTGTAATACGAATTTCCCTGAAATTCACCCATTGAACCTTTTTTTTAAAATTCAGAATTAACCTTTTAAGCGATATGCTTTGCAGAACAGGTGGAGAAAACAAACTGAAACTGAAACGAATTGAAACGCTTTGAAAAATGTTGGACGATCCATCTAAAAACGAACGTCCTGGGGTTGTCACTGTTTTTTCTTCATTCCATCATCCATCGTTCATGCAATCAACTCTGAGGAAATCTGAATGAATATGATATTCAGTTTTTGTCCCCAGGCTGTTTACTGGGGAAATGACAAACCAATATGATAAGAGAGGTCATAGCGTTAGGGACAAAACAAAGGCACAGATTCTGCTGGCGAGTCAGAATGACCTTTGAAGAACAGAGATATTTGAACTAGGTCTTGAAAGAATAAGAGATTGTGGATGGAGAGGGTAAAGAGACACTTTCCTAAGAAAGGGACCTGAGCATATAAAGGGCACAAAAGGAAATCTCATATCCTGGAAATGGTGAATACGGAACGTGTGATGGCCTGGGGTTGGAGGTGGGGAAGAGAATTCCTGGAGAGGATGAGTTCCACGTTTCACAGTCACGAGGGCACTGTGTGAATGATTCTCCTTTGTGTTGTGCAGTGTACAGCCTATACACCCGAACATGGTGGCCCGGGGGCAAATGTTAGTGAGTTGAGCAAGGTCACATCCTAGAGGGATGCTAGAGTTGAGACTTTAGTCAGAGGACAGCCATGGCCTACCCGGGTAATATTGCTTTCTGGTTAACTTTAAAAAAAAAAATGTTTATTTATTTTTGAGAGAGAGAGAGCAAAGGATGTAGGGGCAGTGAGAGGGGGACAGAGGATCCAAAGTTGATCAAGTTGAGGAGGATCAAGTTGACTCTTGAACAACACAGGTTTGAACTGTGTGGGTCTACTTATGCACACATTTTTTAAAGGTTTGTTTATTTATTTTGTGAGAGGGAGTGGGGGAGGGGCAGAGAGAGAGGGAGAGAGGATCCAAAGTGGGCTGTGCACTGACAGCAATGAGCCTGATGTGGGTCTCGAACTCACGAACTGTGAGATCGTGACCTGAGCCAACGTAGGATGCTCAACTGACTGAGCCATCCAGGCGCCCCTGTTAACTTCTTGAAATCTACACAATATATGGATTATTTTTTAATTTTAAAAAGGTCAAACAAAACATAAATTTAGAGTTAAAAGCACAAGCTCCACTCTTCTTTTACCCCTCCCCTAACCACGATCGTACCCACCGTGACCCGCTCTCAGATGACACCTCTGTCAATAGTTTGGGTGTATCCTTCCAGAATCGACGTGCATGCACTGGTACACTTGGAATATACCAGCTAGTAGGTTTCTTACTTAAGTGGGATCATCTCCTGCGTGTTGTTCTGCAACTTGCTCGTTTCACCTAAGGATGCGTTCTGAAGAGCTTCCGATTTCATTACAAGTAGAAGTTAATCTTGTTCTTTTTCGTGGCTACCGTACTGGGTATCGTGGCCTCTGTTGTGGGGCTTTCGTGAATGGGCACAGCCTTTCACAGCTTTCAGGGGACATCCGTGCTGATTATTGCATGTTTCTGCTGTTCACAGACCTAGTAAGTCGAATCAGACAGCAGTAAAAGGGGTTCTGAGTCCTTACAATAAGTGTCCCGAGGCACTCTGGATGACACCATTCTGTAGAAGATCCCCTATACTCTGCTGTACAGATGACTCTTGAACACCACAGGTTTGAACTGTGTGGGTCCACTTACGTGCATATTTTTTAAAGGTTTGTTTATTTATTTTGAGAGAGAGAGAGAGTGGGGGAGGGGCAGAGAGAAGGGGACAGACGACCCAAAGCGGGCTCTGTGCTGACAGCAGAGAGCCCAATGCAGGGCTCGAGCTCACAAACTGCGACATCATGGCCTGAGCCAAAGTGGGATGCTCAACCAACTGAGCCAACCAGGCGCCCCCACAGATTTTTAAAAAATAAATACAGTGCAGTGCTGAAAATACTTTCTCTTCCTTATGATTTCCTTAACACGTTCTTTCCTCTAGCTTACTTTATTGTAAGAAGGCAGTATATAATACATGTAACACACCAAATGTGTGTTAGTCAACTATGCTGTCTACAGTTGGCTTTGGGTCAGCCAAAGTACTAAGGCCATTAGTAGTTATGTTTTGGGGGAGTCAGATATGCAGATTTTTGACTGTGCCCCTAACCCCTGAGTTATTCAAGGATCAACTGTATTTTCTTCCTATCGCTACCATCACCTGGGATAATATTTATTTTTTTCTATTTGCCATCTGTTCTGCTCTCCCTCTGCCAGAACAGGAGCTCCATGAGGGCAGGGGCTTTGATCTGTTTGTGACTAAGTCCCCACAGCCAAAACAATGCCCGGCACATAGCGCTCGCTCAGTAAATGCTTGCTGGGTAACCAGAGGCACTGAATGACTGGCTTAGTTTGGTTGCTATAACAAAATACCACAGAGTGGATGGCTTGTAAACAATAGAAATTTCTTCCTTATGGTTCCGGGGGCTGGAAGTCCAAGATGGGGTGTCTGATAAGGGCTTACTTCCTGGTTTATAGCAGGCCACTGTGTCCTCACATGGCAGAAGGGGTGAGGGAGCTCTCGGGAGTCCTTTTTATAAGAGCACGAATCCCATTCGTGAAGGCTGTACCCTTACAACCTCCGCACTCCCAAAGGCCCCACCGCCTGATATCCTGACCTTGGGGGTTAGGGCTTCGACATAGGCATTTTTGGGGGACACATTCAGACCATAGCAATGACTGAGGAAGCTCTTTCAGGTTTGTAGTCTGTGTCTCCAGGGAGATGACGAAGTTGACACCAGTCAATGCCCCAACCCCGTTGAAGGTGCAGATCAGGCCGGGGTGTGGACACAGAGATTGAGGACACAGTCTCACGAGTCTTGGCACCAGGGCACAGAGACCTAGACTAACCCTAGGGAATTTACACAATTCTTTTCATCATTCAGTGAATTTCTTTCCAAAACCTTCAAACGCCGAGGAGGAACAAAAGTAGGGGGATTGTTTATGATCTTTGGTCTTTTTTTTTTTTTCCCCTAACCTTGAAGTTGAGTGAACAAAAACAATGGAGCTCAGGGCAGAAGAATGTCGAAAGTCGCGTTTGTTTGTTTCACCCAAGTTCATCCAGCTGTTTAAAACCCGAGGAGGAAATTTATCATGGAGCCGTATTAACAAATGCTGGCTTACTGAGAGTTTGGCCCAAGTTCAGAGGGTATTTGACATCATGCATGGCTTGCCACCCTCTTCTCAAGACCAGAACAAAAGAACTGCAAATATCATTTCACTAAGTCTTAGTCTCCTCATCTGTAAAATGGGACAGCGAGACTTACCTTAGTATTTGAGGGTCACATGAACCGGTGGGTCTGCCAGTGCCCTGTAGATGGGCTTGTGTTGTACAAGTGCATCGTGGCTCCATTATAAAGGGCTCTGAATTCTGCATGGAAAAGTTGGCATATATCACTGGCAGGAAAATTTACTGAGATATCTGTCTGGAATTTGCTCTTATTGTATCTTTCCCTCTCTTGCTCTAGGTAGAGAGGTCTTTGGGTTTTCCTTGTTTCAGGATTCCTTGGGCATAGGGTTGAAAAAGAGAATTCTCTCTGCTTTTCTGGCCTGACTTCGGAGAAGATGGTGTTAACCTGGGACGGAAGCAGCCTGAGAGGCTGGGGAGCAAGAACAGAAGAAAGAGAATTGGGATTTGGGGTGGGGGGAAGTGGCTGGAGAGGTCCTCTCAACTTAGCAGAGAGGTGGCTTGGGTTCCAGGCCTTTACTCTCTTCCTTCCCCGGGCCCCGGAGTGGAGGCGGAGCCTCAATGAGCCCAGGAACCCACATCTTCTGCAGAGGCCGAGGCCCAGGAGCAGGAGAGATGTCGACCTGTGTAGACTCTGAAGTGCAAGGACATCAACAACCAGAGGCTCTTACGGCTGCTCCATTTGGGCATCTGGGGCCCCTCCATGTCTCCCGGGGAGGGTGGTGCTGTTACTACTTCCAGGATGAGCCCCATTCACTCATGACTGACTTGGTGCATTTCTCTACCAACCCTTTGAAATGGCTTCTCCTAATCAGAATTAATTTATTTGTAGAACAATCATGTGGCATTTCTTTCATGCCGCGGTCATGGAATAATACCCATTACCTGCTCCCTTTAGAACACAATATCAGAACCGCCCTCGGACAAGAATGTTAGGTACATGGCAGCATCTGGAAGCGACACGTTCTGAAAGAACCAGTAAACATCAGGAAATCATTATCAGGAAATCATTGTCCTGTGTTTACTTCTGGCACTAACAAGCTCTGCGACCTTAAGTAAGTCACTTCCAATCTGTGCCTCCATTTATGTACTCATTAAATGAAGGGAGCCGGGCTAAATTCCTGGTCTGTGTTCCTGCAAAGTTGGAATGGGTTTGAGAAGCATGAAATAGTCACGAAATCATATTCTTAACTGAGGATATAGTTTAGAAGCTGTTCCAGTACTGTGAATTTCCGCTTCAAAAGCAATTGACTTTTGGGAAAAGCAACTTCTGCAATTTCAGGAGACAACCCAAGTTAAGTGTGACATCATATCCGTTACCTGCGTAACCAACACTTGTTCGCGCATTTGTGGTCTCTCCGTCGGGACTCTGGTCTTCCCAGGAATGTGTACTTCTTGGGATTTTCATTTGTAAAAAAAAAAAAAAAGCGCCTTTGAAAAAAACCCGATCCTTCCATAAGCGGCTCATCTTTCACCGGGGCTGGAGCAGCGTAAACATGACCGCATGAGGCTCCAAGTTTATGTTTTCTCAATGACTTCCAGATCAAATTTGCTGTGTTTACAAGATGGAGACACTTTTTCTAACCGCCAGGACTGCAAATTCAGATGGAGGGGGGTAGGTGGGGGCGATGCCCCAGCTGGGATGTCTCTGCTTCGAGTTATTCTTGTCTCCGACAATGTCTCCACGAATGCCCCAGCAGGGTGAACACCTAGCCCGGCAGCTGCCTGTGGACACTGGCTTTTCATACTCAAATTGAACCAAGATGCTTCCAGATTATTTATTATTATTTTAAACGATAAGCCCCAGGCTCAGAGGTGGGATCCTGACCACAGAGGTAACCTTCCCCAGCCCGTGCTTGACAATTGCTTGACTTCTTCCTACATCTGTCTCTCTTAGTTCTTGCCTCATCCAGAGCCCATGAATCCCATTTTGAAGTTTCTCGTAATTCCCCTGAATCATAACAGTGTTAACCTAACTCCCGGGAGCCCCTGGGTGACTGTGAAGTTTGTAGGTCATCTGTTGAGGTAGCCATCAGTGTTCTGCTAAACTTCAAACATGAAGCCTTTGAATCTTTTACCTTGATATATATATACGTATGTATATCCCTTTAAAACAACCATTTCACTTAAATCCCCTATGTTAGATGTTTAAAGCTTATAAGAGATGGCACTGTCTGCTACCTCTCGGTGGGGAAGGGGGTTGGGGGCACAACACAGAGAGGAAAGTGCACTTGCCTTCAGGAGCCTGATTCACAGTCAGAAGCTGATCTACCAGCACTGCCTGGCCGGGTGACCTTGGCCCCATCTGACTCTCTGAAGCCCAGTTTCCCGTTCTGCCCTTTGCCTCCCAGGGATAAGCTGGGTACCATGGGGCATGCCAGGCATGAAAAGATACTATGCCTAATAAAATACCATGGAAACAAAAACTCTGCGACCATCAGGCTCAAGGTTCTCAGGGAGGTGGCGAAAGAAATTCAGGGATGACGTCCGTTGCTATGCAACTGGGGTATTTGTAAAAACAAATTTAAAAACAAATTTTTTTTAATCATTAACATGGCTGAAACTCAGACATGAAGCGTCCAGGGTGTCTCCAGCATCCTCTGCCATTCCTGTGACAATTTACTCCCTCTCTGGGGTCCCGGTTGTCCTCGTCAGGGGGAGGGTTGGGCATGGTGGTGGCTAAAGAGTCTTGCGGCCCCGGAGTGCTACAGTGTTGCTCCGTAGGAAGGAGGGACAGGATTAGAGGCAAGAAGGGGAGAATCTGTAGTTATGCCTCTGTTGAAGGATTTTTGGAAATAAATAAACAAATAAAAATTTTATTAGTAGGAAACACAGATCTAAATATCTTACTGGAGGCTTTGATTTCAGTCAAAATACGTATTCCTCGATCACCCCTCCCCCTCACACAGAGAACACGTGCGTATGAATCATACACACGTTCTTTTTTGTTGTTGTTTATTTATTTATTTATTTTGAGAGAGAGAGAGAGAGAGAGAGAGAGCAGTACAGGGGCAGAGATAGAGGGAGGAGAGAGAATCCTAACCAGGCTCCTCACCATCATCATGGAGCCTGATGCGGGGCTCAAACTCAAGAACCATGAGATCATGACCTGAGCTGAAATCAAGAGTCGGATACTTAACCCACTGAGCCACCCAGGCGCCCCCACAGGCATTCTTATTTCTGCTTGTCTGCCTGACTTCCTCCCTTCTTTTCTTTTTTCCTCCCTCCTTCCCTCCCTCCCTCTTTCCTTCCTCCCTCCTTCCCTCTTTTCTTTCTTTCTTTTCTTTCTTTTTCTTTCTTTCTTTCTCTCTTTCTCTCTTTCATTTTAATCTGTTTTAATAAGCAATTGTCTTATTGTATGTTATTTAAAATTTTTTTTGAAATTGAGTAAGTAACAATATTATATTTTTAAAGGCAAAATAAAGGACTTATAAAGGAAGTAGACTGTGCTCTGTTGTATTTTCATTACTGTAATCTTGTTTCTGCAACTCACAGGGCAGAGAGCTCTGAGGGCTTTTAATCAAATGACATGCCTTGACCTGGATCTGGAGGCGTTTTCATAGTTCTGGCTCTGATGGCGATTGCTATGTGACCTTGAGACAGTCACTTCCTCTCTCTGGACCACAGCTGCCTCGTTTGGAAAATGAAGAGAGTGAACCTTACAGCCTCTAAGGTAACTTCTAGACTTAAAGCTCTCCATATAGGTGTCTCACATTATAAAATCCAACATCTGAAACAATAAATAGAATCTATCCTCCCCAAATATCTTTTTACTTATGAAAAAGGCCAATAAAGGTAAAACTGCTTATATTATACAAGTGAATTTTTAAAAATAACTGCTTCATTTTAGAAATAGTTTGATTTACACATAACATTTCAAATTCTCTTGTACCTATAATTGATAAAAATCTTGTCTAGCTGGGCATTTCAGTGATGGTTCTTTATCCCTAGCAGCTGACCCTGTCACATCCATCAGACAGAATCACCAGAAACATCCCTGTAATGTTCGGCTGAAATCTCTAATGGGTGTGATCAAATCAGGCTTAATGTTCGCTTTGGCGAACAGTCACTTTGAAAGCGTGTGTTGCTCTCTCATTATCATTTTATTTCTACCATTAGCCACATTAAAAAATATAAATCACGACTAACGTCTTTTCAGAACGAAGGTTAACCCTCTCACCTCAGAAACTGATCATCGCTGTAAGTGAGAAGGAGGGCCACGGTGGAAGGAAGAAGGGACACAGCATGAGGGGAGCAAGCATGGTGTGACCTTGGGTAAGTCACTTCACTCTCTGGACCTCAGTTTCCTCATAAGTAAATGTGGGGTGGGTTTAGGTCCCTCCGAAGGACCTTTGGCACTCATGTGCAAGGCTGTTGTATAGTCATCTCAGCATCACTGGGCTGTCGTGTGTAAGAAAATGATCCCTTACCGCATTTCTGATGAGTGCCCCTCCCTCAGTTCATCCCAGGGTGTAGCCAAGAGCCTCCTCCCAACAACCTCAGCTCACATGCTTTCTGGGTGCATCGACTTGAGACCTGGTTTTCCTATTTAGTCCTGCAGGAATAAGGACAAGTCTGTGGGGAGGTCTCGGGGTCCTGGGGAACAGAGAATACAAATGGGGTCCTGGGGAACTGGAGAAAAGGCTCTACCTCCCTTTAATGATCTAGGGAGGGGCTTTCAAACTTTCAGAGACACAAAAGTCCTTTTACCAGATGAAATGTACCGAAGAACACAGTATATAAAACACAGAAAAGCTGTACCTGGCCGGCATAAATTTATTTTGTATGGTCACATTTATGACATTTATTGCAAACTCAACAAGAGGTTGCCCGTTTTGACTAATGCAAAATTTTGAGATGAGAGAATACGGGTGACAGTTGCTGGCTTACCAGCTTTGGTGTCTGCTAAACGTCTCTAATGTATTTTGTTGCATCATTTCCTGGCTGCAAATAGGAGCTTTTTTTCTGAGGGTGGCCCATGCCATCAGGGGACACTCCTCAAGTACACGGCGATAGCAAACTTTTTGTTCTGAGGTTGACCCTAACTTTCTCTTAGTGGTTGGTGATGTGTTTAAGTAGTGTAATTTCTGCAATAGCATGTATATTATTTCTTGTTTTGGTTACAACAATCTTTTAATGTTTATTTATTTTTGAGAGAGAGAGAGAGAGAGAGCATGAATGGGGCAGGGGCAGAGAGAGGGGGAGACACAGAATCGGAAGCAGGCTCCAGGCTCTGAGCTGTCAGCACAGAGTCCACCACCTGCAGCTGAACTTGAACTTGAACTCACCTGCAGCTGAGATCATGACCCAGGCCGAAGTCGGATGCTTAACCGACTGAGCCACCCAGGCGCCCCTGGTTTAGAATTTTTCTAACTATATTATAAAAATACAGATCTAACTTCACTTGTAGAATTTCCAAATCACTTGTGTGGAAGGCCTTTGGGCAGTGGACGTGGAGAATTCTGAAGGCTTCAGGCAGCCTTATCGTGGGACGCGGTGAAATGTATTCTCTGCCGCACAGAGGCAGGGCGAGGGGCCCACAGTGAACTGCAGGCTGCTGATGTGTGAAGCCGTGTTTTAAAGCCAGGTTCTCAAATCTCACTGGATCTCTCAGTTACCTCCCTCCTGTGGTTTCCTATTCCCTTGGCAGAGTCTTTTTTGAAGGCTCTAGCCTCCCTTGGGCAGGCTCCAGACCTCACCTGGAAAGATGGTTGGGGCCAACGTGTTAGGGGAAGTCCAGCCCTTCCCTGAGACCACCGTGGAAGTAGGAGTAATGGACATAAAACCCTCTAAAGAGAAGGCGAATCCTAAATATGGTAGGAGGGTCCCTGGAGCTGCCTACCCCAAACCCCCATCCTTCCCCTGGCCAGTCTCCTTCCAGTGTCCACCCTGGAGGTTCTAGACTTTATTTTTAGTAATAAAGCCAATATTTCCATAGTACTCCAGTGTGCCAAGTTGTATATTAGGCGCTGCGGGGACACAGGGATGAATAGTTTCCGGCCAGGCTCCCAGCAGCTAACAGTCAACAGAAACATGAGCTCCGAGGCGGCTTCACCTGAAGGAGAAGCCGGGTTCGTATTATTTTCCACATTGATGCGGCTTGTCTGAAAGATCTTTCGATATTAATTCCTATTTTAGGACCCAGTAAGATCTACTTGAAGGTTCACATTCTTCTGCCCCAGCTCCACTCCCACCTCTGAAGTAGGAGGAAGCACACTTCGGGGTGTCTGTGCATGATTGATGGCCCGGGTCTCTCTTTGTATTCCTTGGCCTGTAGGTTTAGATCTCAGATTGTTTCAAAATGTCCAGAAGCAGTCAACATGTGGTATCTCCAACATCTTAGAGACACGAGGTCACAATATCATACGGCTGAAGGACTTATTTAAAAAAAATAAATACAGGACGCCTGGGTGGCTCAGTCGGTTGAGTGTCCGACTTCAGCTCAGGTCATGATCTCACAGTCTGTGAGTTCGAGCCCCACGTCGGGCTTTGTGCTGACAGTTCAGAGCCTGGAGCCTGCTTCGGATTCTGTGTCTCCCTCTCTCTCTGCCCCTCCCCTGCTCGTGCTCTGTCTCTCTGTCTCTCAAATATAAAGATTAAAAAAAATTTTTTTTAAATAAATAGAATCTTTCCACCATTTTTTGGTTAAGGCTGAAAGCTCTGCTTCTTGGGCAGTGAGGGATAGGATGCCAGGAAGCAATTTTGCAAAGGAAAATAATGAGAATATCTTGTTTAAGCCCATGTACTATTTCTCCCTTCCCGGGGTCTCCCTTGGTGAAGGGGGGCTGGGAGCCTTACACGTATATGCATTGCACAGCCCCGCTGAAAGTCAGACTGTCTCTTAGATGAGGGATGGGACTTTAGCAAGTGATTACCTATCTCTGAGCTTGCAGGTTTGTAGGGATACTGAAAGGTGTTAACGATGTGGAAGATGAGAGGAAGTCTGTGAACAATTTTCAATATTTCAAAGAGCTTTAATGGGAATTCTGCATTTGCCCAGATCTGGCTTGCAGTCTCATCGAGACACCCACCCCCTCTTTTGTTTTTTAGCTATGTGGTTACACCAGGGACTACCTCATGCAAACCAGAAGCTCTGCTGGACCAAATGGTATTGTGATGAATCACCTGAGCTTTGACAGAAGACAGATCTTGGGTCAAGCCTGTGCTCATCCACTTCCTAGCAGAATGACTTTGCTGGAGCTACCTGATCTCTCTGAACCCCTATGTCCTCGTCTGTAAAATAAGAATAGTAATGATACCCACATCACAGGGTTGTTGCAGTTGGTCCATAGTAAGTCCTCCATTAAAGTTAGCTGTTATCGGGGCTCCTGGGTGGCTCAGTCGGTTGAGCTTCCGACTTCCGCTCAGGTCATGATCTCACAGTTTATGAGTTTGAGCCCCACGTCCAGCTCTGTGCTGACAGCTCAGAGCCTGGAGCCTGCTTTGGATTCTGTCTCTCCCCCTCCCTCTGCCCCGCCCCTGCTTGTGCTCTGTCTCTCTCTGTCTCTCAATAATAAATAAACGTTAAAAAAATTTAAAAAAAGTTAGTTGTTATTGTTAGTAGCTTTGATTCATGAAAAATGAGAAATTGTGAATTCTTTAATAGAAGTGGCACAATGGAGCTCCTGGCAGGCTCAGTCAGGGAAGCGTGAGACTCTTGATCCCAGGGCTGTGAGTTCAAGCCCCACGTTGGGCATAGAGATCACTTAAAAATAAAATTAAAAAAAAAAAAGTAGCACCTTGGTAGGCAAAAATCCTATGAAACTTGTAGCTCAGAGGCGTTGATTGTTTACAACAGGCAACAGGCTTTGGATTTTCTGTGTGACCGTGGAGTGGACTTACGTGCCTGATTAAAATTTGATTGGGACACTTCCATTTCATTCCCTTGGGCTGACTATGCTTATCTTCTGGTGTCATAAAACGAGCTCAGGACCATCGTGCAGGCTGCCTGCCCCGTGGTGACCTCTTTCTAGGCCACTTTTGTGTCCTCTAGATGGAAAGCTGTTGATTGAAAGGGAAGAAAAATCCCCTCTGTCATGATGGCTACAGATCACATTCAATCAGGACAACATTCTATTGATTCAAAAGCCACACACACACACACACACACACACACACACACACTTCCAAGTCTGTTGATACCAGTGGCCGGGGGAGAATGGGGAGATATTCTGGGGCAGTGTACCTGAGAAGAAGGTTTCAATCGCATCACCACCCAGTGGTGGGTGGACGTAACTTGGACAGATATAGTCTGTTCTAGGGTTTTTGCTTAATTCTCAATAATCTCATTTCTACTCTTTGTCCTTGGAGGTCTTTCTTGGCAATGAGTTGAGACTTAGGTTTTTTCTCCTTAAAACAAAAAAATACTGTGATCCTAAAGCTGCTCAAAAAATAAAGACTGTAGAAAATGTGTGTGTGTGTGTGTGTGTGTGTGTGTGTGTGTTAACAGAAGCTCCAGAAAAAAAGGTAAAATTTGGTTCCTAACTTTTCTTCGTGTTGATATGTTACGTGACTCGAGGGCCAGAGGTTTGCACCTAATATTCTGATTTCCCTGTTTATCGAGGTTGTGTGGAAATGTCCTGCTGAATGCCAACCGTCTTCCCCTCCGTCCAGACACACAGCTCTCCCTGGGCTCACTTTGCACTAGATGCCCTCTAGCACCTCTCTCTTAGACTTTCTTTTTCACCACCCAAAGATGTTGCCATGAATAAGAAGGATTTTTTTTTCCCCTACAACTGAACACTTCAGCTTCACGACAAATGGGATAAATTCATTTCCTTCTCTACTATAGACACTGGACGTGTAATAGCTCATCGAAAGGGGTGGGGAAGCTCACTGTTGAAATCCATTTCGTGTTAGTCTTGCCTAAAAATGAAAGGAATGGAGATTAACAATTCAAAAAATGGAGCTGGTTCATTAAAATGAACTCCAATTGTGCCCAATTCACTCCTGCTTGATTATAATGATGAAAACCTAGGTTTTACCAGGATAACATGAAGTCCTTCTTATCAGAGAGGAAAACTGTTTCCCAAGATTGGCGGCAGAAGTGTTTGTTTTTCTGGAAATAATAAAAATAGGGCCTCTCAAGTGACACATTAAAGGAAGTTGCTCTCCACACCTAACTACGTATTAGTGAATGTTGGAATCCAGGAAAAATTTTCTCACATACGAATCTAAACTTAAGCCAAATGCATTCAGATTTCTACAATGGGAACTTGCAAAGTTGCAAATACCTGAACAGGTACACAATCTCTGAGTAACTCTGTTTTACTGAAGACATACTCAAATGCTCTGTGCCTGTGTCGCATGATTTATTAAATGGGGCAATTAGCATGCTCTAGAATTTCCCCCTCCCCAAAGGAGAGGAATTTATCCTTAACGTGGTTAGTGCTACACAGTCACGTAGATATGACGCTGTCACTAAGCAAGACATCACCTTTTAAGAAGACCTCCCGGAGAAATGAAGTGATTATAAAGGAGGCAGAGGAAGGGGGGCAAATAGAACTATAGGCTTTCAAATCTGGAACAATTCCAACTCTGCAATAGAAGAGAGCAAGTCTCTAAGAGCGAACTCCGCTGGTCTCAGTGATTACAAGGGACACTCTCCTACAGGGAAGCCATTTGCCCCTGTTGCAAACTGTTTTGCCCACCACCGGCCTTTGGACAACCTGTTAGTAAAGGAAAGAAAGGTTCTTTTATGTTTAAATCTCCCAGCCTCTGAAACTGCCCTTCAGAAACCCTATCTTTTCCCTTCTTTCTTTTCTTGGCAACACTAAAAGTCCTTTGTAAACATCCTCCCGGAAAAGTCTCTGTAGATCTGTCTGATAAACTTCGAATGGGAGAGAGTTTAAACTCCTGTCTGAGCACAGATTAGATGGAGAGCTTAAGAGATTATTCCCTCCAGAGAAGTAGCCGAAATCACCAAGCATGAAAAGGTGTCAAGGAGAAATAGAAATGAGGCAGTCCTGGTCTTTCTACATGGGCTTTTTTCTGTCTCCAAAACCCAAAGATCTTACGAGCCTTATTGCTGATCAGGAGGAAGGAAGGTCCAGGCTCTTGATTCTAAATGCACAAAATGGGGAAGCAAAGGTAATGAAACGTTAAGAGATGGGCTCAAAGAGCCGTCATAAAAACCACTCCAACCAAAAAGAAATAGCCCATTGAGGGATGCCTGGCTGGCTCAGGTGGTAGAGTGTGCGACTCTTGATCTCAGGGTCATGAGTTTGAGCCCCACATGGGGTGTAGAGATTACTTAAAAATCTTAAAAAAGAAAGAAACAGTCCATTGAGTCAGAAATGAAAATTATTATTATTTTTTTTATTTTTAAGAATTTGTTGATAACTCAACTTTTATTTAACAAATCTACCTATCTCTCCTTCCTATTTGTCTTCCATTGTAAGCCGAAGAAAATGCATTTGTCTACTGGAAGCATTGATTTCTTCCTAAATTTAAGATTTCTCTGGGCACCTGCGTGGCTCAGTCAGTTAAGGGTCTCACTTGGGCTCAGGTCACGATCTCGAGGTCTGTGGGTGTGAACCCCACATGGCGCTCTGTGCTGACAGCTCAGAGCCTGGAGCCTGCTTCAGATTCTGTCTCCCTCGCTCTCTGCCCCTCCCCCACTCGGGCTCCATCTCTCTCTCTCTCTCCCTCTCCTTCTCTCTTTCTCAAAAATAAGTAAACATTAAAAAAATGTAAAAAACAACATTGAAAGACGATGTGGTTCATGGCGGGTTTCAGGGATGGCTCTTTCAGTCTCTCTTGTCCTACTCTGGTTCCTTCCCGTTGGAATTTAGCCAGTTGCTTTCTAGGCAGTGAACAGTGGAAGTTTCCCATCCCAGGAGACATTGGCAGAGACTAGATGGTGGTTACTCCAAAGTGGAGGGGATTCCTCTGCTGCAGGGGAGAGGTGGCCAGAAAACCCCAAAGGGGTTTGATGGCCTTTCTAGTTTTAAGTCCCTTCAGTCCTATTCTAGAGGGCCCTGTGGTTCAGAAGTAACTGGTGTTAGGTCAAGATTTCAGACTCAGGTATTTACCCTCTTCCCACCCAGAAGATCAAACTGCAGGTGTCAGCACTTAGTGGGGACAGCAATATGTGGGCAGTCTGTTAGGCCAGGTGTTGAGTGACTGTGGATAATGCTGGTCTAGACAATGTTGAAGCGAAATAAACAAATTAAATCCCTGCTCTTGTTTGAATGGCATCTCTTCAGTGAGACCATGATTCCAGGCTCCTAGATGACAATGTCCGGTTTTGAAAATGCAGCTTTATTGAGGCATACGTGCCATAAAACAAACTGCATACATTTAAAATGTGTAGTTTGGTGTTTTGCCATATGCATGCACCCATGAAACCATCCCCGCAATCATGAGAGTGAATATATCCATCACCTGCCAAAGTTTCCTCATCTCCCTTTGCGATTCTGCTCAGCCCTTGGCGCCCTATCTACCCCTCGCCCCCATCTCTAGGCAGCTGATGATTCGCCTTATGTCACTGCAGATTAGTTTGCATCGTGTAGAAGGTCATAGGAGGACAATCATAAAGGACTCACTCTCTGTGTTCTGACTTCTTTCACTCAGCGTCATTATTTTGAAGTGCGCCCCTGTTGTTGTATATATCAATAATTTATTCCATTTTATTGCTAAGTAGCAGTCTATTGTATGGATATACTGCAATGTGTTTATCCGTTCACGTATTTTTTTTTTAATTTTTTTTTAACGTTTATTTATTTTTGAGACAGAGAGAGACAGAGCATGAACAGGGGAGGAGCAGAGAGAGAGGGAGACACAGAATCTGAAACAGGCTCCAGGCTCTGAGCTGTCAACACAGAGCCCGACGTGGGGCTCGAACTCACGGACCATGAGATAGTGACCTGAGCTGAAGTCAGACGCTTAACCGACCAAGCCACCCAGGCGCCCCTATCCGTTCACGTATTGATAGACATTTTTATTGTTTGCAGTTGTGCGCGATCCCAAATGAAGCTGCCTTGAATGCTTACTTAAAAGTCTTTGGGTAAATGCCTGGGAGTGGACTGGCTTGATCCTATGTTAGGTTTATGTTTAACTTTTCCAAAATGGCTTGCTGTCTTACATTCCCACCAGTGACGTGTGACAGTTCTGGTTGGTCCACATCATGGCCAGTTAGGGTTTTTCTTTGTTTTAGACTACGTTTCTTGGGTGCCTCATGAGTACATCCTATCTCATTGTGATTTTAATTTGCATTTCTCTAAGGACAGACGACACGTATCTTTTTGTGTGTTTTTGCCATCTGTGTTCTTCTTGGATGCAGTGTCCATTTAAATCTTTTGCCCATTTTGTAATTGGCTCGTTTGTTTTCCTATTATTGAGTTTTAAAAGTTCTTAAATATGGGGCGCCTGGGTGGCGCAGTCGGTTAAGCGTCCGACTTCAGCCAGGTCACGATCTCGCGGTCCGTGAGTTCGAGCCCCGCGTCAGGCTCTGGGCTGATGGCTCAGAGCCTGGAGCCTGTTTCCGATTCTGTGTCTCCCTCTCTCTCTGCCCATCCCCCGTTCATGCTCTGTCTCTCTGTCCCAAAAATAAATAAACGTTGAAAAAAAAAATTTTTTTTAAAGTTCTTAAATATAATTTGGATACAATTCTCTTATCGGATCTGGGATCTGCAAATATTTTCTCCACATTGGGTTTTCTTTTTTTCTCAAAGGAGTGTCTTTTGAAGATAAGTTCTTAATTTTGGTAAAATATAATTTACTAATTTTTTGTAAAGCTCTGTGCTTTTGGTGTTGTGTCTAAGAAACATTGGCAGAACCTTGGGTCACAGGATTTTCTCCTACGTTTCTTTTCCTTTTTTTTTTTTTAAGTTTTATTTATTTATTTATTTATTTATTTTTTATTTTTTTATTTTTAAAAATTTTTTTTCAACGTTTTTTATTTATTTTTGGGACAGAGAGAGACAGAGCATGAATGGGGAAGGGGCAGAGAGAGAGGGAGACACAGAATCGGAAACAGGCTCCAGGCTCTGAGCCATCAGCCCAGAGCCTGACACGGGACTCGAACTCACGGACCGCGAGATCGTGACCTGACTGAAGTCGGACGCTTAACCGACTGCGCCACCCAGGCGCCCCAGTTTTATTTATTTTGAGAGAGATAGAGACAGCATGAGTGGGGGAAGGGTAGAGAGAGAGGGAGAGGGAGACAGAGTTTCCCAGGTAGGCTTCGAGCTGCCAGCACAGAGCCCAATGTGGGGCTCGAATCCACAAAGCTGTGAGATCATGACCTGAGCAGAAACCTAGAGTCAGACGCTTAACTGACTGAGCCACACAGGCACTCCTTTCCTCTGTTTCTTTAAGAAATTTTGTAGTTTTTGTTCTATATTTAGGCCTAAGATCTATCACAGGTTATGTCTTGAATATGTTGTAAGGTATAGATTGAAGTTCTTTTTTTTTTTTTTTTTTTTTTTGCATTGTGTATCCAATTGTTTCTGCCTCTCTGTCAAAAATCGATTGAATGTATGCGGGGTCCACTTCTTGATTCTCTGTACTGTTCCATTGGACAGTTTGCTCATTGATATACCAATATTATGCTGTCTTGATTACTGTGGCTTTTAGATAGATGTTGAAATAAGATGGTGTATACATCTCCAACTTTGTTCTTTTTCAAAAGCGTTTTGGCTATTCAAGCTTCTTTGCGTTTCTAAATTGGCCAGAACTAGCCTAGTAGGGGTACATACAGACGAGGGTCTAAACTTCTTTAAACCACACTCGCCATCAGCTCCTTATGAGAGAGGATTCAGAGAGAGATACTCGGTAATTACGCCTTTATTTAGAAGTACAGTACAAAGTATCTTGGAAGAGAAGTATTTAAAGAACTTGATGGGGCGCCTGGGTGGCTCAGTCAGTTAAGCGTCCAGCTTCGGCTCAGGTCATGATCTTGAGGTCCATGAGTTCGAGCCCCGCGTCGGGCTCTGTGCTGATGGCTCAGAGCCTGGAGACTGTGTCGGATTCTGTGTCTCCTCCTCTCTCTCTGCCCCTCCCTGTTCATGCTCTGTCTCTCTCTGTCCCAAAAATAAATAAACGTTAAAAAAAAAATAAAAAAAAATAAAGAACTTGAAAAACAGGAAGCGAGGGAGGAGGGAGGATAAGCTTCATGGAAGAGATGAAATTTATCGGTAGAAATTTGATAAGTAGGGAGCAGATGGAACCTGAGGTAGCACCTAGAGAGAATAATATGAAGTACATTGAGCAAGAATTCCAACTAGGTTGTGAGAAAGGCGTGTAAAGAATACAATGGGAGACACAGCTGAAAAATGGGTTGTCTTCAGATTGTAAAGGGCTTTGAAATGGAGGTTGAAGAGTCTGTGCTTAATTTTCTAGGTGATGAGGACCTGTGAAGTTTTTTTGTTTTTCTGTGTGTGTGTGCGTTTTCAGAGAGAGGGTTTTTAAGAGAGATGGGATTGTCACTGGAGTTGAACCAATGGCAGCAACTGAACCACTTCAAGCTCACATCCTGCTACAGATCCAATCATATCTTACCTGCCGGGCACTAGAGGCCGGAGGAGGAGGAAGAGGGGACGGGAGGGTTAGGACTTGTGGGAGAGGCTGCCTGGCAGTAGGGCTTTAATTTCAGTGGAATGTTTTCATGGGCATTGCCTTTCCCTTCCTGGATGGGTGAATGAGTGGAGTTTCCTTGGGAGTGTTTTTCTTGGGCACTTTCATTGGGTTTCAACTGAAAACACAGGATATTGGTATGATCTTCACGGTTTAGGTTGAATTGCAGGCCACCCCCAAAACTTCCTTGAGGTTACATTTTATCCAACCCTTCTCACTGTTCAAATGCCTACCGAACACAGATTTATAGAATGCCAAAGCTGGAAAGGGCCTCCAAGACCATCTGAACCATGCCTCTCCTCTTCCTCCCACTGTTCTGTAAAAAGTAAGAGTGGGAGAGTAACTCAATTCCAATAGAATACCACCGATCACACCGTTTACTCAAAGAACCCTTCAACGGCAGCCCAACATCGTTAGCCGACGCGACCATGCATCCTGGTTGGCCCCAAATAGTTCTAGTTCTTCCTTGTGCCTTTGGTGCAATTATTCATAGTGACCCCATTCACTCTCCAGAATGAGCCAATCTGGATGAGAAGTAATGTGGACCCCCTAAGTAATGCTTTCCAACATATGGGCCACGGTGTGGAACCAGGCATTGAGGAGGGGGTCTTAGAGTTACCGCGGGGGGTTTGTAAGTCCATCGTGCTTATATAGTTTCTCAATCAGCAGAGAAAAAGTAAGACTACTACCTTTATTGGTCTACGATGGATGCTTAAGTTGAGTATAGGAATCACTGGAAAATATTGGGACATGATGACCTATGGGATCCAGCCTTCTTTATCTGGCCTCTCCCCTCCCCTGCTCATCTCCTATCCTCCTGTGGTCCTGCCCTAGGGATAATTCTTGGTGGCCTGACTCTGCCATGCTATTTCAGGGCTCAGTGCTTTTGAACATGTTTCCCTCTGTTGGAAGAGGGAACCTCTGTCTTGTCTGACTGATGAACGCCCCTCTTTTCCACGCTCAGAACTTCCACTCCCCTGTCCTCCTTCCCCACACAGGGCAGGGCTGAACTCTCTCTCTCCTGAGCCTCACTGTGCCCTGTGTTCTCTTCCGTCCTGTCTCCCATTAACACTCGCTACGGGCTGTGTTTATTTACGTGCGTGTCTCCCTCTTGGACTGTGAGCCCCTCAAGAGCCAAGGCTCTCCCTACACTCTGAGCACATTGCCTGGCACAAGGAAGGGATGCAGGGAACATTTGTCAAGTGCATTCATGTAGTCAGTATTTATCGAACATTAACTTTATTCCAAGCACAACGTTGCAGGGGCCCCAGCAGTGCATGCAATGATATCCCTGTCGCGGGGCATTATAGCCCAATCCATGAACCCATGTAGCCGGAGCGTGTGGACCGATCTGTGCGTCATGCATGTGCGTACACGTGTATCTGTGCCGGCTGGAACCCTGGGTTCTTCTCAGGAAACCAGAACATTTCAGAACAAATCAGTCTTTTTTTCCATGCGGCTCCTTTGTGAATTAAGAAGCATAAATCTCTGATCTATTTTAAAGCAGGGAAAGGGAAGTCTGTGGAGGCTAAAATAACTTTCTCAAGGTCACTGAGTTGTGTGTTTGGTCCCCCCCCCCCCCCCAGAGGGAAGCCTTGCTTCGGACCCAGCTCAGACCGGAGGGGGGGGAGGGGTGACTCTGACCCTACCAAGCCCTGCCCATTCACGTGGGAGGCGAGGGGGTCCCCAGGGTTGCCTGTAGGGGACAGGCAGGCTGTGTGGGTACCTGTCACCGGGCAGGAGCCCCTCCCAGGAGCTGGTCCAAAGCCTCAGAGGCGGAGCAGAAGCCCAGCAGAAGCCCGTGTGCTGTTTGTGGTGAGGAGGGCTCTGTTCTCAGTGGTTTATTTATGCAATTCCTGGAGTGAGAGAGAAGGTTTGCAGCTGGGGCTGAAGTAAATACCAGGTCCTGGGGAGCTCAGCAAATGATAATGCAAAGCCCTGAAGCAAAAGAAGAGGGAGGTGGAGAGGGAGAGGGGGGAGAGGGGGAGGGGGAGGGGAGGGGGTGGAGAGAGGAAGGAGGCAGAGGGGAGGGAGAGGAGCTGAGATCTGGTGCCCCTCAGGCTGAGTCCTGATCGAGCTGTGGAGAGGGAGGAAAGATTCGGTTTGCCCTGACAATTCTGTAAAGGTGTAAACCCCGCTTTGCCACCCCAATTCATTTCTGCCTTGAAACAGACCTCCCCACCTCAGCTCGGAGCATTCTTTCTTCTTGCATTGGGAGGTGTGACAACTTTGGGCTGCTCTGGGTTCCTTATTCAGGACTCCCCTCCTTCCTGCCCTCACCACCTCCTAAATTCCAGATTTGACCGCTCTTGGGACAGAGAAGAATGAGGGTAAGGTGTGGCCTCCCAAAGGCCAGAAAGGAAAGGCGACAGCTCTCACCACAGGAGTGTCAGTCTCCAGGGCAGGCCGGGGACAGTGGGAGGGCCTGCACCCCAGCAGAGGCCCAGGTTTGCCTGCCCTGGCCGTGGCCCGGGGAGCTTGCCCAATCTCCCTTGAGGTAGCTACTCCAGCTCTGAGCCTCTGTTAGATTCCGTAACAGGCTCTCCCAGTTCCAAGCAAATAAAGAGCCTCCCTGTGGCTCCAAGAAAGTGACTTGGAGGTGGCCGAGAAATGCCAGCTGCTGTCAGGTAACCTGAACCCTGAAACCCAGATTACTCAGCAAGCCTCAGGCTGTGCCAGGGGCCTCCCTCCAGCAAGCCCTGGGCCTTCTCTCACCGCCAAGCCAATGCAGTTTCTTTCTGTCACTTCAGTCTTCTGATGGGCCAAGGCCTCCTACTCACTTGCTTGTCATGACCACACATGCCCTTCCACTTTTGGGGGGTCACTTGCCTCCTCTGTGGGCCCATCAACACACCCAAATAGAGCAGAGTGCAAGGAAGCCAAAGGGATTGAAACAGCTTAAACTGGAGAGAAAGGGGAAGCGAATTCTTGTGCACTGAGGGGTTGTGATGTGAGGGGAGAGCAGTCTGGAATGCTGGGTCTGAAGTGTGCTGGGACCCCGTGTGCGGTGACTGCCCTCATCCTCCCTTCCAGACATCTGGCGACAATACAGAAAACGGAGGCTGCTTCAGCAGGGCCCGACACAGTGGACAGGGCCCTCCCCAGAACTCGAGAGCCCAACATCAGCTTCTTGGGACCAGTCTGATGGCACAGGAGAGCCCAGTGTTCTGGACGCTCTCCCTGTCTTCCCTCCTTTTCCGCTATAGACAGCTTGGCATAGATGTGGTGCCCGATCTAGTGCCCAGTACATGATAGGTGCTAAACACATTTGCTGAATGAATGAATGAATGAATGATTAAAACATGAACCGGATAGAGAGGGGCGTAGAAAGAGCTGGAAGAAGCAGAAATCGAGAGTGGGCCGAGCCTGGGAACCAGGGTGGAGGGGTGAGAGTTGAAGGGGGTTCTGTGTTCTGGGGCAGATAAAGTACACTTGCAACTCACGAATCATACCCATCTAACTGGGACGCTGACATAAATATTCCACAGTTCACAGGGTCTGCCCATACTGACCCCCATGTGGCAGCAGGCGTATTGGGATAGCAATTCAGGGGATTCTGGTCTCAAAGCTGGAGGATCCCTAGGACCATATGGTCCGATGCTCCCAAATTACAGATAAAGAAACAGTTAAAGGAAGGCAAGTGACATTGCCAAGGTCATCATGAGTTGGAGCAGGGACCATCTCCGGGTCAGGTTCTTCTGGCTCCACCTGTCCTCATCCAGGGGATTGGAAGAGGCAGCTTTTCCTGGATGACATTGACTGATGGCTATGACTCATTAGCACATGGAACCAGTCAGACCTGGCCTTTCTCTGCCCTCTCTTTTGAAATTATCTTCAGCCCCGGAGCCTCTTGTAACCTCTTCTCTACTTCACCAGCTGCTCTACCTCCCAACCTGCCTGGAATCCCCAGCCTTTTAAAAAAAGAAGCACGTGTTTTGCATGAATCACCTCAGGGGGCCCCTTAGAAGAAACTCTTTACTTACACCTAACCTTCCCAGAGACTGAGAGGCCAGTGTCTCATTCATGTGTTTCTCCACGATGGCAGCACATAGTAGGGGCTCAGTCAGAGTTGAGTGTTGGGGGCAGGCAGAAAAGGATGGAGACCAGAACTCCAGGCAGCCTGGGGAGCCATGAGCTTTCTGACCTTTGGTTGTGGGTTTTCTCAGCCAAGCCCTGAAGCCTGTGGTGTGGCAAGGAGAAGTGACTTTGTGTGCCTGTAAGAGAAGCAAAGGTGTTTGCTATTAGACCTGCATTTATACTCAGATATAGTCAAAGGACTGAAGGAGGCTCCTAAACCCAATTAAAATCAAACCAGATCAAGTTAGTAGGTAAGTCTTAGGCATCAGGGACGACAGCTGGAATAGGCTGGTGAGCCCCTTGCCTTTTAATACGAATTTCCAGACACGCAAGCACAAGCTTCCTCCAATAACAATGCATGACTCAGTTCCGGTCTAATTCTGGAGTTAATATCTCCCATCCACACGCAGTCAAGAGCAGCTGGGTGACAGGCACTGGCATGGAGACATCATGTGGATTTTGTTTTGATGGCTCTTTTGGACTGGGGTCTGCAAAAATACATATTCAGTTACTTAAACGTTTCAATCAAAGGCAGAAAGAAAAACACGAGGAATGGCTTTCAACCACACTTCAAAGATGGCAGCTAAGATGCTCTTATAAGGTCATAACCAAAGTCAAGGAGGAGTTTAGAGATTCCCAGCCTGGACTTGTTATAGCCCATAGTGTTTTTTGTAACTTCAACTGATGTCATAGGTTGCTCAAAATACAATTAAGTATACTTTAGCCTAAAGATTTACACACACACACACACACACACACGCACACGCACACGCACACACACATCATGCGATGCCTGATTAGCCACATTTGCCACATTTGCAGTTTTGCTAAGGGTTGGCTTGTGGGACAAGAACGAACAAGAAATTAAGCAACACACAGGCAACTCATATCCAAATGTGGCAGGTCACTGAAATTACCTTTGAAAGAAAAAAAAAATAAAGAAACCCTTACAAAATAAAAACCCTCAAATCAGAAAAAAAAATACAAAATGTCGTACAGAGAGGAAAATTACTATTAAAGGAAAATAACAGATAGAACCAAATCCTGAATACTTTCAACGTTTGACTGTCATTGTTCCACGGTGGTTAGGGATAATTTGGGAAATAAAATAACATAACTTTCCTAAGTTACTGTAGCAAAATGCATTGAAGTGGACCGAGCCGGGTTTTAACTGTGTCATATAAAGGGCGTGGTGGGAAAGCAGGCTAAAACGAGGGGTGGGGTCTTTTTGAGGGGTCTTGTAGGCCCCTTCGAAGGAGTTTGAACTTCATGGGCAGTGAAGGCTATGGAAGATTCCGAGGGGGAGAGGGGAGAAGGTGGGAGTTGGGTTCAGTTGGAAGTAAAGCCCAGTTCAGAGAATGTAGCAATGGCTGATGTGCAAAAGAGGAAAGACTCTCTAGCTAGGGTAAAGATGACGGGATAGCTATGGCGGGATTTCAATAGAATTATCTGAGCTCTTGGTGGATGGTGATGGCAGGCAGGTGTGACAGGAAAGGAGAAATAAAAGACAGTTCTGAGCCTGGATATCTGGGAGGACTATTAGATCCTCAAGTGCTACTCTGGCCAGAATGGCAGCCACTGGCCCCCTGTGTCTACTGAGCACTTGAAATGCGGTTAGTCTGAATTGAGATGTGCTCTCAGTATAACACGTATACCTATTTCAAAGACCAAGTATCAAAAGAGAACATAAAATATCCCATTAATAATTTTGCATGTGGATTACATGTTGGAATAATATTTGGGGTATATTATAGGGTTAAATAAAATATTAAAATTAATTCCACTTAAAAAAATTTTTTTTTCATTTATTTATTTTTGAGAGACAGAGAGAGCACAAGTGGGGAGGGTCAGAGAGAGAAGGAGACAGAATCCAAAGTAGGCTCCAGGTCTGAGCAGTCAGCACAGAGCCCGACGCGGGCTCGAACTCACAAACTGTGAGATCATGACCTGAGCTGAAGTCAGATGTTTCACTGACTGAGCCACCCAGGCTCCCCATTTTCTTTTTTGTAAGTAATGTGGCCACTGGGAGCGCCTGGGTGGCTCAGTCGATTAAGCGTCCCTCTCTTGATTTTGACTCAGATCACGATCTCACTTGAGTTTGAGCCCTGCATCAGACTCAGTGCTGACAGTGGGGAGCCTGCTCAGGATTCTCTCTGTCCCTCTCTCAGCCCCTTCTCCCACTTGCTCTCACTCTCTCTCTCTCTGAATACATAATTTAAAAGAACAATGTGGCTACTAGAAAATTTAAAATTGCCCACGTGGCTGGTGTTCAATCTCTCTCGGGCAGTGCCGCTCCAGTGGTTTCCCATTAGACTTCGATTCAGATCCAGATTCCTCACTGTGATCCTCAAGGCCCTATGCGATCTGACCTCTGCCAGCCTTTCTGGCCTCAATGTGGGGCACACTCCCTTTGCTCTGCACGCTTCGGGCACGCCGACCTTTCTGGTCTCCCAACACGCCAGTCTCTTCCCTGCCTCGAGGACCTGGTCCTGACCGTGCCCCTGCCTGTAACGTTCTCTCCCGAGCCCTTGACCTGTTGGATCCTTTGACCCTTCACACGTCATCCAGCTCAGATGCCACCTTCTCAAGAGAGCTTCTTTTGACCGCTGTTTCTGAAACCTCTTTACCTCCTTCCTGAAGCAGCCCTCGATCTCCTTGCCCTTCTATTTTCCTCAGAGCCCTTCATCTGTATGGGAATGACCTTGCTAACTGTTTTGTTGAATGTTTTTCTATCTCTTCCTGACTACTATTTAAGCTCCGAGAAAACAGGGACCCTGTCTTATTCTCCTTTGTATCTCCAGTGTCTAGGGCTGTTCCTCGGACATGACGCGTGTGCCATAAATATTGATGATGAGAAATACAGAAACATTCAGAGGAGGAGGGGTTGGGGAGTTGTCTCGATTGTTATTTGCCGTGTAAAAACCACCCCCAAATTGAGTGGCTTGAGAACTGACACTGGCCAGCCTGGACACTGAGAACATAAACCACATCTTATTGTCTGTCTTAACCTGACTTCATGCTATTTCTCTGCCTTCGTTAGCAGAACTTTAGTTTTCCCCTGCTTCATTCGTATGACTGTATTTCTCCAAGAGTCTTGTGCCCAGGGAAATGGTTCATCTGTTCATCAAAGGAACGTCCCATCAACTCTTCAATGGGAGATATCGACAGATGGTCTGTGCCCTGAGATTTTCTGAGTTGCTTGGCTGGAAATCCTTGCTTTGCTGTTTCCACCAATTTTGGATTGTCACGTGGTGATCCTTGCCCAATCCCAATTACACCTCCACACAGACAGACTGCCTGAAACCAGGCTCCCAGTTTTCAATAAATTCTGATCTTACCTCCCCCCTTGGTGGGACAAAGCTTTGGTAGGTGTTCCCTCTTACTACAAGAAGCAATGAATTCAGCTTTGTCGTATCAATAGATTGGGTTCATTTTACTTGGGGCCAGCTTTATAGGCTTAAGAGAACAACATTCTCTATCTCCCATCATCGTGTGAGGTGACTGGGCTCAGCTGGGCAGCTCTTCTGTTCCACATACTGTTGGCCATGTGGCAGGGCTCTTGGGACTCCACCAGCTGCAACATCCAAGATGGCGCCCTCGAACGTGTGGTGCCTTGGTGGTGATGGCTGGGAGGCTGGCCTCAGCTAGGATGCTGGGAGGGCAGGACCTCTCTCTCTATGTGTAGTCTTTAAAAAAAAAAAAAATTTTTTTTAATGTTTACTTATTTTTGAGAGAGAGAGAGAGAGACAGAGGGTGAGCTGGGGAGGAGCAGAGAGAGGAGGAGACACAGAACCCGAAGCAGACTCCAGGCTCTGAGCTGTCAGCACAGACCCCGACACCGGTCAGGCAGGGCTGAGAAGGTGGGGAGCCTTCTCCTCAGTCCTCAGGCTGAAGCCCCGGGGCTCACTCAATCCTGTTGCATGACCAAAGGGGCCCAGCAATGTTTTCTGAGCAGCACCACTTGCCAGGTGGGCCCTGGGCTGATCTCAGCAGAGGGATGCAGAGAAAAGCACCCGATATTCTCTGTGTGACAGTCTAGCACTGAGAGACCCAACAAAGACACTCAGGACTCAGGAAGATAATAACTAAATGCTGAGCTGAACTGTTCCAATTACTAGGATAGCCGGCATTCAGAAAAGAAAAATGTTTTCTCTAAGCTGTTGTCTAAAAATATGAACGTTTCAGCTATCAAAGTGGCATAACCACTTTACAGAGTGTTTGGAAAATGGGGAAAGGGAAAAAAAACCCACCCACATTCTCCTTCCCTAACACAGCCACTCTGACAATGGCAGTGTGTTCCCCTCCCAGCCTAGTTCTGTGAGTGGGTGCCGTGGGTGCACTGGGGAACCTGTTAAGGAATGGGTAGCTTTGTGCGACTTATTCACAGAGTTACAGAGAAGACTTCCCAGTCCTTTACAAAGGGATCCCACTGGGAGAAGTGACTCAGTCACGGCCTTTCCTGGGTCTCTTGTCACTCATCAAACCAGATATTAGCAGGTATTAACAGTGTCCTGGGAACTGGGCAGGTGTTGGTGGACCCCTGGTAGGGCAAGCAGGTGTGCTGGGGTCCGAGGCTGTGCCTGGAGGTAGGAAAAGGAGGGAGGGGGGTGGTGGGAGGCAAGGACAAAGGGAAGACAAGCAAAGACAAAGGCTGCCTCGGGGTGCAAGGTGGGGGCAGCCTGGCCCTTGCCCTATTTGTGGCTCTGGGCGCCGTGATCAGCCATTTATAGACCTTGCCCAGGCCGGCCAGAGTAACATCTTCTGTCTTCCCTGACTAGGCCCACGAAATCGGGTCGGGCTTTTTATTTGACTGGCCTTCAGGGCTTCGGGGGTCACCTCTTAAGTGACGCCTTCCCTGATTATCCATTCTGAATTAGACCCTAGCCCCACTTTGGTCTCCTTTGGGCACTGCATCCTATTTTAGCTTTCCTCTTAGTATCTACCGTGAGCTGACAATCTCTCCTTTATTTATTTATTTATTTATTTATTTATTTATTTATTTTTTTATTGTCTTCTCATCAAAGGAAGGGACTATGTGGCGTGACCTCGCCTATCTTGTTCCTTGCAGAAACCCTGGTGCCTGGAACAGTGCCTGACACAGAGGAGGCAGTGCAGTAATGCCCGATGAATGACTGACTAAGCCAGTCCCAACTGGGAGCTGCTTTGTGGGCCAGTGCACCGCACTGGTGTGGGATGCCGCTCACGGCAGGTGCTGTGTCTGGAGCTCCAGGCAACCTGAATGGACGCCAGCGTCTCCTCTAAAGAAGCCCCTCTGGTAATACGTGCTCATTTTAGTCTACCACAAAACTGAATGCAGAACACCGGCGGCCACACATGGGAAAGAAAAGCCCAAACATATTATATCTAGAAAGGCAGCAACTGCTTCTTGGGGACGTTCTGCTTACAGGCACCCGGATCGATCTTGTAGCAAACAACTGTTTTGAATCGGGGACTTTTCTGGGGGTGGCCTCAGCCGTAGCTGGCACTTTGGAATCACTTGTTACGCCCTTCTGTGCTTCTCCCCCACTGGTTTCTCTGGGTCACAGTGTGACTCATTCACCTATTAAAGCATAGCTCGTTTTCAAACCAGCCACACAAATTCGATCTTCAAAATTTGATGCTCTCCTTACTTCTTAAAGTTTGGGATTTACTTTCCAATTCCCCCTATGGAGTTTTTTAAAAAGTTTATTTATTTATTTTGAAAGATACACACATACACACATGGGTGAGCGAGGGGCAGAGAGAGAGAGACACACAGACACAGACACACACACACACACACACACACACACACACATGGGCGAACGAGAGGCAGAGAGAGGGAGAGAGAATCCCAAGCAGCTGCACCTCGCTGTCAGCACAGGGCCAGACACATGGCTCGAACTCACAAACCCGGTGAGATCATGACCTGAGTGGAAACCAAGAGTTGGATGCTTAACCGACTGAGCCACCCAGGTGCCCCCAGAATTTTTGATTCTGAAAAATTCCTGGTAGTTCATTTGTGCTGAGAATCATTAAGTTTTATGTTTACAAAAACTTGCCTTCAATTGCATTAATTCTCTGACACTTGGGAGACCAGAGGAAGGAAGGGACCTCCAGTTCTCAAGCTCTGAGAGATTTTAGTTATGCGTATTAAGGCAGCAAAGCAGGAGTGAGGAGAACCGATTTCCAGCTGCTCCAAATTGGTTCTGGTTACACATGTAGCAAAAGTTCAGGCACCGTGGAGATTGAGTTTAGGCTTCCCTTGGAAGCTGGCAGGGAAGGGGTACTCATGCAACCACAGAGACAGGCTTTAGACAGTGGGGCTCAGTCCTGTCCATTGCTGCAGAGAATGAGACAAGTATGGCCCTCTAGCCAGAAGATGTGGGTTCCAGAGACCCACCTCTGTTACTTTCTAGCTGCCTCCTTAGCCAGACCAACCACTATCTTTGAGACTAATTATCCACATTTGCTATCAGGTTAACATGACCAGTCTTACTTGCTTTGGGGATCAAATGAGAAGGTGTTTCTGAAAACACTTTGCGAACCTTGAAGTATTGTTCAAACGTTGGTTTTTATTTGTATTCATATCCTGCGTCTTACTATGCTAGCATATAGCTTTCTGGATGTCTTCCGTATGGTAGGCACTGTGCCACAGGCTGGGAGTACAGAAATATATGTTGTTTCTGCCTCCAAAATGTGCCCAGTCTGGGCTGGGGAGACAGAGAAACAGACACTATAATCCAGTATCATCAGTGCTGTGTGAGAGGTCCCAGGACAGCGCCAGAGGGGTCAGGGCCAGGAACTAGAGGCATCTGGATGACCTTCTAGAAGCAGGTGAATTGAGCAAAGTCTTGCAGGACACATGGGGTAGGAGGTCCCTAGATGGAGAAGTGGAGGTGGGACACTCCCAGCACAGGACAGTGTGTGTGAAGGGATAGAAGGCAGAGAGAGCATGGAGAGCTTGAGGCACTAAAGCTGATTCGCATGCGAGTGGTGCGTGGGCGGGATGCAGCTTTCCTAGAGAGACTCAGGCAGGTGAGTTGCCTGGGAGTAAATCACACAAGTTTCTCAGTTGTGGAGGCAATAGGAAGCCTTTGGAAGTTTTCTCACAGAGATGTGGTTGCTTGGCTGTATGACGGGGTATGGCTGATGGGTTGGAGGCGGGTGTGACTGAGGGCAAGGAGATCAGTCTGGATGAGGGGAAAGCAAAAGCCCCCTAACTCCTGCACAAAAGCGTTGACAATGGGGGTTGAAATTCCCAAGACAGGGAGGCCTGAGGGGAAGTTCCTGGTGACCCCTGATGCTCAGGGAGGAGATAGGTGGGTGGGACAATGGAAGTCACATTGAGCCTGGGGAGACAGGGTTGGGCATCTCCCAGGCACAGGGTTTGAGACATACTGACTTCCATGGGGAGACGTCCAGTAGGCAGTGGGGTCGATGGTTTGGAGCTCAGGAAAGAAATCTGGATCGGAGACAGCAGATCTGATGGTTTTCATGCAGATGCTAATCACTGCCATGGGTGGCTGAGCCACAGGAGAAGCAGGACATGGATAGAATTGTCAGGGCCTGAGACCTTCATGGGGCAGGTGGAAGGAAAGAATGCAATGATGGGTGCTGAGAAGTTGCCAGATGGGTTGGAAGAAGTCAGGAGGAAGAGGTGCCCCAGGAGCTAAGAAAGGAGGGAGTTTCAAGGATGGATGGAGTCTGTACCCGGTCAAAACCTCACAAACTGTTGGGCAGAGGAAAAGACAGAAACGTTCACTGAGTTGCCCCCGCTGGAGCATTCTGTGGAGAGGGGGACATAAAAGTCTGTCTGAGAAAGGTGGCCCTGAGAGGAGCAAGACAGCTGAGACCATGAGGGAGGTTTCGGGGGTCCGTGGTGAGAAGGGAGAGAGAAGTGGCAGGTGGAGAGAGGTTTAAGCTTGAAGTTGGCTCTAACTGTGGAAAAATAAATGTGCTGGTATGCTGAGGAAAAAAAAAAGTAAAAAGGGCAAGGGAGGTTGAAAGTCAGGAGTAAGGGGCACCTGGGTGGCTCAGTTGGTTAAGGTTAAGTGTCCGACTTTGGCTCAGGTCATGATTCCACAGTTCCCGAGCTGGAGAACCACAAGGGGTTCTCCACTGTCAGCACATCAGATCCTCTGTCTCCCTCCTTCTCCCCCCTCACCCCCCTCTCAAAAATAAATATTTGAAAAAAATCAAAAATAAATAAATAGAAAGAGTTGCCATAGTGTACCAAGCATGATATTAAAAAAAAAAAGAAAAGTCAGGAATAAAAGCAGATAGTTTTGTGGACCATCATCTTCCACGAAGCGGGGAGGGAAGCATCAGAGCCGGTCCCTGAGAAAGGAGGGAGGACCAGCCAGGTGAAGGCAAGCTTGAGGGAAGAAGTCAGTAGAGAGGAGGAGGGACGGAGATTAAAGAGAGCTGGATGCCACCAAGGACAGACTTCTACCCGAAGGAGGAAACGTGGTTTGCCAAGGGTCTAGGGAGTCAGAGATTGTGTCCTCACTCACAGCCCATGGGATCATTCGTGCTCCCCGCCCAGGTACAAACCCTGACTTTGGGGACCCCGCTCCCCAGCCCAGGAGTGCACACTCCTCACCAACCCCCCCTCCTGCCCAGGCACCCTGGGTGGGGAAAATGAAGAGTCATTAATCCAGCAGGCTCAAAAGAAAGGCAGAACCAGGCAACGAGCGGGTTCACACCCAGACTGCAGGTAGAGGGGCATTTACTGCAAACAGAACAGATTTCCAGGGAGTACATTGGAGAGGCTGGGGGGGGGTGGGGGGTCCCAGCAAAGCAGGGAAAGCACAAAGCTGGGGTCTGGAGCCACGCCAGAGGCTGTGTGCTAAACATAAAAAGCTGGCTTTTAAAAAGTAAGTTGAATTCAGCCCACCATCGGGTTAGAAAGTGATTGCTAGATTGGATGGCTATCAAATGGATTGTTTTGAAATCCAACTTCTCTTTTTAAACCAATGTGCATGTGTAAATATGGCTATGGCCTTAGGTCTTTGATAAGGGAGTCCTGTGGCAAGAAAACATTGTTAGCCTTTTTGAAAGGCTCCCGGCATTGAACTGTTTCAAAACATCTCTTCTTTGTGTGGATACCTTCTGTTTTGAACTTACCATGAAATCTCAAAGACATCACACTAAAGTAGTTTCAGAGTTCTCTAGAGGACCATGTATCATACTGCCCCTCCAACCTGAGCAACCCATCTTGCCCCTACCCCTACCCCAAACAAGAAAACAAAGATAACACAAATGAGACTTCAGTATTTTTTTCATGTTTATTTATTTATTGAGAGAGAGAGAGAGAGAGAGAGAAAATCCCAAGCAGGCTCCATGATCTTAGCTCAGAGCTCCGCATGGGGCTGGATGCAGGGCCCGATCTCACGAACCATGAGATCATGGGCCCAGCTAAAACCAGGAGTCGGCCGCTTAATCAACTGAGGCACCCAGGTGCCCCTAGTTTCAGAGTTTTTTAGAGGCTTGTTCTCCTCTGCAAGGCATTATGGCCAAGTCCACAATTACTTTGTTATGCAGAGTTTTAAGGGAAATAGCTGTTTGATTCTGCAAGACTTTATTTGTATAAAAATAATCATAGGGGCCCTAATTATGGAACAGAACACAGGAAAGAATAACTTTGAGTGTTGAAGAGTATTTCTTCTTCACAAACCTGGTATGTGGGAAGCCTTCCTTTACATTTTGTATCCCATCCCTGAGCCCGTCTATCTGTTGGCATTCACTAAAATGAAGAAATGCCTTCAGCACTTTTCCATTTAACTTTTACTCCTCAATGTCATACGTGGCAGTTGCTTCTGAAACTAATTTGACATTGTCTTTGCCCTCCCCTGCCCCTGTTAAAGAATCGTATTCCTGTTACACATTTTGATGCCATAAGGATAGACTTTATAGCTAAGGGGGAAAAGCTGAGAGAAGAGAAACTATGTAGGAGGAAACATAACAATTTGGATGCTGGCATTTGTGGACCCCAGGAGTTTTTCACTAGGCTGGAGTTTTCTGTAAGCAGGACTTACAAATGTCATGTCTCACCTGGGTGACTAAACAAGGAAAATTAACATGAAATCAGATCACCTTTGTGAATAATAAAATAGTAAGTTACAAATAGTATTCCGTAAATAACATTGCTGTCATTAAGTGATACTTGCAATTTTAAAGGGGAAAATGCATTGATCTCTGCTTGACTAAAGGCAAATTATGACTGGAAGCATATCCAGACATAGAGTAGCTACAGTAAAGCCTTATTATTAATTTAGTCTACAAGTACTTACTTGGGTTGCAATCCTAGCTCTTTTTCTTACTATAAAGAAAGATTTATATAGTTTACCCTTAAACAATGCCGGAGTGGTAGCACCCCCCATTCTAAAATCTGCATATAACTTTTGCCTTCTGGAAGCTTAACTATTAATACTAATAGCCTAGTGTTGACCAGAAGCCTTAGTCATAACATAAACCATTGCTTAACACATATTTGTTTGTTATGTGTATTATATACTGTATTCCTATGGTAAAGTAGAGAAAAAAAATGCTATTAAGAAAATCATAAGAAACAAAATACATTTATAGTACTCTACTGTATTTATTAAAAAAAAAAAATCCACATATAAGTGGATCTGCTCAGTTCAAGCCTGAGTTGTTCAAGGCTCAACTATAGTATAATTTTGCAAGATTCATGTTTAACCTGTTTGGGAGAATACATTCTTTAAATGACTTTAATGCATTAGTTTTAGGAGAGCAAGTGCTTTTGTAAACTATGAATTCAGACTCACTACAAGGATTTGCAAAGTTTACTGCTCTCCCTATTGGATATTTAAAATTCAGACTTTTCACTAATTCAGACTGACATTCATGTTTAACGAGACTAATTCAGTAAGTTTATTTAATTCAGTAAATGTACTAGTGGAAAAATTCTAGCCAGTTAGGGAACTATGTTTCCTAAATGGAAGGAGTCCTGATAAACAACAGATCACATTCTTTTTATTTTTTCCCCCAGAAAAGAAGTGGGCAAGTGAGAAGGATGGGAAGCGAGTTTTTAGGATCAAGAGGGAATGTGGTGGTATTTTTCATTCTTGTTACTCTGTTTTCCCAGGAAGATGACAAGATATTACAGTAAAGGATGGGGTCTTAGGAGCAGGTATGTGAGCAAATCCTGTCAGATGCAGTCTTCCTCTGATGTGCCACGCAGTGAATGCGACTCTCGATCCCATGGCCGGTCTCCAGAAACTAACGTGTGGCCCACTTGCTTACAACAGTGGAAATACAATGCGCGTCTATTTGAGTTTGCTTCCATGTCTTTAACTGCAGATGAAAATACTTGGTTATAAAATCGTCCCACGCCTTGGTCAAAAGTTTTGAAATATGCCTGATAAAGGTTCTTACAGCCACAGAGCGTGTGTCAAAATGCTGAGGAAAGAGAAGCACAGACCGGGGAGTTGAGAAGGATCTTAGAGACTTCCGGTCTAACCTTCTCACCTTATCAGGGAGGAAACCGAAGCCCAGAGACTCAAGGGGACATGCTCAGCATTTCACGGGTAAGGGCCACTTTGGAACCAGTTCCTTGACCACATCAAGGTGATTGTGCTCATTCAGAAGATATTAGTATCATAAAATGATTAATCTTGAAATTAACCATTTGACAATCACTTTTCTTAGGTGGAATCTGATAGTTATCTACTGTCCCGGCAATGTCTGTGGTCACAAAAATTCACAGATTAATTCTAATTTGGAGGACCAACAATGTACCTGCTAAGACATGTACCCTTCTTTTGAACCACCAGTGCATACTACCCCACTTTGATGGCACTTAACACAGAGCAATTATTATTATTATTATTCATTTTTTTTTTTACTGGTTTGTCTCGCCTACCAGACTGAGAGCTTTATAACTGTAGAGATCACGCCTTTCTTCTCCCTTTATTCCCATAGTGCCTGGCTCAGTAATTATTGAATGAGTACATGAAATTTGGAAACTAAGGAAGAGGCAGTGGTCCTTTCACCTGGGGCCTGGTGTAATTAAAAGCAGTCCCTGAAATCACTGGGCAAAGTCCAGGCTTCGCTTGCTAGTTTGGCGAACACCCTTGCCTCACTATGGTTGCTCAGGAATCTTACTAGCTGACGTGCACGGAGGCCTCAGTGCCAAGCACCATTCTCAATGCTTTACATGCATTTATACTTATTTTATCCTCACCACCCTACGAAATACTACCCCATGAGCCCCCTGTTACAGAGGATGCTCAGAGAAGTTAATCTGCCTTGGACTTACAACCTAAGCAATCTGAAGCCAGATCATGTGCACTTAACCCCCAGGCTATTCTGCAATAAACCAAGGACTAAAGCAGACAGCTTGGTCCTCTTTTTTTTTTTTTTTTTTTTGACCTCTAAGCCAATTTATATATTTGCAAATTGAAATAGGGCAACCATGGCATCCTTCCTGAAATTTCCCCAAACTGGACCTAAATATTTACCTATCTCTGCCTTTTCTTTCACCTTCCTATTCCTCCTTTTTCTTCCCGTTGAGCTCATCTTTCACCTCTCTGCTGCAAGTGCCAACTCCCTGCAAAACTTACCTGGTTTCCTCTCAAATCAGAATTAATCTCTCTGTTCTTAGGTGCCCTTTGTTTAAAGTTCATTTTTGGCACTTACCTCATCATCCCCGGGATGAGTCACTTGAATGTTTGTCTATCTTCCTAGCTAAACCAGAGTTCTCAGAGGGCAGGGGCTGTGTGGGGATTAGTCCTATCTTTGTAGCGCTTGCCTCGGGCCTGCTAGACACTTAGTAGGTGCTCAGGGTTTTTAGAAATGAGATATATTTTTTTTACGAGTCTAGAGTCCCTGTCTGGTGGCTCCTTCTTTTTTGGGACGCCGGTGTGGGCTGAGATGCCCTTCCCCCTTCCGCCCCCCTCCCCCCCTCCCTGCCCACTCCTGCCCTGGCTTGGCCTGACGCTTGGCAGTGCTCGGCAGGCCGCGAGGGCCTCTGGTGCCCTGACACTGGCCTCGGCCCAGTTTCCCCGTCTTCTAAATGCGGCCCGGAGCTACCGGGGGAACTGGAAAAACACTGGCAGGCCGCCCCACCCCCAGGCCCTGGCGGGGCCGGGCGGCCGCATTTCTGCGGCTAAGGCCTGCTGCTTGGGAGGCGCTGGGGCCTGGGGCGGGGGAAGCGGGGGAGGCGGCCGGGCGCGGGCGGCTGCCTGCCTGTCAGCGGGAGCGGGCGCGGGCTCGTGTGTCAGCGGCTCCCTCCTCCCTCTCCCCCTGCCGCCGCCCGCCCGCGCGCCCGCCCGCCCGCCCGCCGGGCCTCCCGGCCTCCCGCCGCCGCCGCCGCCGCCCGCTCCCCCCGCGGCCTGGCAGGTTGCCGGCTGCACAGGCGGGGGTTCGCGCCGTTCTCACGACCTCTCAGGTTGCCTGAGCTCATCTGGGAGCTATTCATTTCCTGCCAGAAAGCAGCCAGGCCTGCTAAGCAAACCACCTTGGCCGCAGGGCCGCCGGGGCTGGCCCGGCGTGGCCGCCCTGGCCTGCTCCCGCCCGGGCCGCGGGCCCCGGCGGCCTCCCTGGAACCCCCGGGCCGCCCCGGCGGGCGCGCGGCGGGGGCAGCTCGGCGGCCCATCTGGTTGCACTTAGGAGCCGAGGAGGAAGCTAGCAGCGGGTTGTTACCGGCCAAGGGGTGTGGGAAAAGTTAATTGACTTTAATGACAGGTTTCCCGGGACGGTGGTGACGATGAGGGGGTCCAGTTTAACCCCTGGGTCCCCGCTCCAGAAACACGTGGGGGTGAAATGGGGCGCGAGAAGGGGGCGCGCCTCGGAGTCGCGTTTATTCTCTAGAGAAGGCTCGCGTCTTGACCGGGAGAGCTCCCCTTCCAGTTCAGCGCCTTTCCCGCTCCGGATGCTGCCAGAGACCGCGGGGGGCCGGGACCCTGGAGGGTCTCCATTGAGACGATAATCGCACTGCGGCGGAGGCCGGCGGCCCGCATCCGGACGTGGAGCTTGGAGCTGGGCCTTATCTCCGGGAGCCATCGGCACTGCCCGGGGCCGCAGAGAGGGGCTGCTGGGTGTGTCTCAGGCCGTAAACTAGGCCAGGCCCCAGGGATCCGGGTAGGACGGTGGGGGGTGAGCAAGATTGCAATCGTCTTTGAAGCTTCATTCTCCCTAATCCCCAAACTACTTACTCCAGAAACAACCTGGGTGCGGGAGGGCACAAGGTCTTGGAAATAAACCCACTCACTGGACTTGGAAATGTCCCAGATAAGGGAAATGACTCATCCAAAGTGACACAGTCAATTTAGTTGTGTAGCTGCCAGAGGAGCCTGAAATTCCCATAGAGGCCTGGGTGTCCCCCTTCTGCCCGTATTGTACAGGAACAAATGCCTCATCTGAGTTCCCCAAATCCAGGAAACAAGACTATCAAATTATCAAATGAACAATTATTTACTGCTTTTCCTTAAATTTGTTAATTCCCACCTCCAAGATCTTTGCATTTTTGATATTAATAAAAATTCATTTATTTCAGTCGTTCCCCTTCAGCACAGGGAAAGACAGGTTTAGTTTTAAGTTGGTGTAGAGATTGCACGTGTGTGTGTGTGACTTTTTAAAGAATATAAATGTTTTTTTGTAAAAATGAGACCCTGATGTCTCCATTATTTATGTCAGGACAGTTAAGGACTTCTAGTGGGGCCGGACAGATTTGCCAAATGAAGCATTTAGGCTTGTGTTGAGTGTCTTCATAGAGCAATTGTTATTATGTTTGTGTTTAAGCAAGAGGAAAATCATGGGAAAATGGTATGGTAAAGAGGAGTGTGTGTATGTGTGTGTATTCTGGGGGGTGGGTGTCGGATACCTTTCACATAAGGAGGCAAGTAGGAGCCAAATTTTACGAACTATCTTTGAAAACTTTCCCTGTGGGTCCGAAGCTGGATCGAAGGTATTTGGGTGGAAAACTGCTGTCTGCTAGATCATTCCTGTGATAGAGCGGCTCTCCACACTGGCCTGTGGGAAAGGCCGGAGCAAGGCGGGGGAGAGGTAAAGCTTTTGAAACAAGACAGAAAATCGTTGGCTTTATCTTTGTTAGGAAGGCTTCAAAGATTGATTTCTCCCGCCTCATCCTTCTCCTCCCAGAAGCAGTTCTGAAAGAAGGGGCATGAGGGGAGGCCCGCGGGAGGGGCCGGGCCGGGAGGACTGGCCGGCAGTGGGGGAGGAGGGCGCGCCCGCCAGACCCACAGCGCGGCTGATGTGTCTGGTCTCGCAGGGCTCGTGGTTTTCATTTCCCCAACACCTGGATGCAGTCAAACACCTGGCCAAATCTGACAAAATCTGACAAGCCTTTGTGATGGGATTTGGAAGAAATTCCCTGCAGATCCTGGCACAGTTTAAAGCTGTCCGCTTTGAGTTAGGACTTGTTAAGGAGGGTTATGTGAGCTGAAACCCGAGACAACCCTTTTGCTTCTATCTGGAGCCCACATCTTGCCTGGAAATGGGGCATGACCAAGCGAAGGGGTCGCTTGCTGTTTGTATTAAAGGGAAGATGGCCTGTGTGCCTGCCAGAGCGGCCTCCACATGCTTTCTCTATTAGAGCCAAGCACAGAAACTTATCAAAAACATATGTCTGGTGTTAATCATCTGGACTTGGGCTCCACTTGGGAGTCTAACTAGCTGTCCCTTGGCAGAAGGAATCTGTTGACCTTCTCAGCTTGCTTGAAGAGGGTGCAGAGAGGCATTTCAAACTTTTAGAGGCTGGTACAAGGGAATGTGTAGCTGCACCTAAGTATCGCCTAATTAAACAGGCTCCAACACTAGAAGGCTGAGGCTGCATCCATTTACATTGGGTGTCCATGTGTTTCCCAGGATAGTAGTGCTGCAGGGGTCTCTCTCAAGGTGCTGGGGGCACACATTACTCGACTGATTAACTTCATGACTTCAGTCTGGTTCTATCTTCTTTAGAGGAGCTAGTGTGAGAACCGGGACTGAACTGCAACTAAAAAAATTCTGAAATCCTTGAGGAGATTGACCACAAATTGATTAGAGTAGCCATAATAGAGGAGTTCTTGCAAATTTAGTGGAATTTAGTTCGTGGAGGGTTGGTAAAGGCTTGATGGATTGTTAAAAATGTTCTTTTAAAAACAAAAGGGCCAATGACTGAATTCTCAGGTTGCTTGTAATCCAAATTCTGCCAAGAACCTTTTTTTTTACACATATTCTGAAATAATCAGTTCTAAGACATAAAAGTCTTCACGCTTTTTTCTTTTATTTTCTCAAATAAACTTCCCAAAAGGAAGATATTTTAAGAGCATTTTCAAACATCTTTGGCATCACATAAAAAAGAAATCTCGTGTAAAAAACGAAATGTCATCTGAACTTTTATAATACAAAGGCGCAATCCAATATGAACATATAAAATATATACAAATATAGTGCATGGTCAGTCACTTAATACAGCTCTCTACAAAAAGTAACTTTTTAGAAATTAAAAAAAACCAAAGTAACCACTTAATCACAAAAGTCCTCTTCTCTCCCAGTGTCCAAGTTCCTGTTGTGTATCCCGAGGGAAGAGAGGTGGGTTGGGAGTTTAGGTGGAGGGGTGACCTGAGCCCCTCAGTTCCGCCACGGCCTCCACATGGAGTCTGCCGTGAGCGAGGGGCCGCTGGAAGGCGACACTGCGTTCGGGCCCACGGAGGTCCCACTGCTGCTGGTGTAGACTGGGATGACGGGGCCGCTGTGAGCGAAGGCCCCGTTGGGGATGAGGAAGGCAAACTGGCCGTCCGGAGCCGGCACCACCTGGAAGCCGCCGAACACCTTAGCCGCCTCTCCGGCCGGGCTGCCCAGCTTGCAGGGCGCGCCGCCGGGAGGGGGCGCCGCGCCCCCGGGGATGGGCACGAGCGGCGGTGGCGGCGCGAACGGCGCGTGCTGCGGGCCGCCGGGTCCCGGCGGGGGCGGCGGCGGCGCCTGCAAGGCGGGGTGCGGCTGCCCGGGGTAGGTCATGGCGTTGATCTGGGTCATGCAGTTGGCCAGGTGGCCGAGCAACCGGGTGCGCACCTCAGTGTTAACGCCCTCGCACGTGGACAGGAAGCGGGTCACTTCGTTCATGCACTCGCTGAAGCCGGCGCGGTACTTCCCCAGCACGCTCGGGTCTGTGCTTAGCGCGGCTGCGGGCCAGAAGGAGACAGACGGGTCACCCAATGGCCCTGGCCCCGAGGCCACCGCCTCCGCCCTGGGAGGTCCCCGCGGTGCTCCTCCCTGACCACCCGCCCGCGGAACTGCCCCCGGCTAGAGGGAGGTTGTTTAGAAAAATCGTCCACCTCTCCACACCAGCTTGGCGACCGAAACCGAGGCGGTGCCTCTCCATTCCTGGTCGCTCCATTTTAACCCATACAGCCTCACATCTTCCCCCTATCCTCCGTGCGCGCGATGTGACCTTGGGCAATGCCCTCCACCACCACCTCCCCCCCCCCCACCCCCGGCCCCGCCAACCGGGCCTCATTTCCCCTTCTGTAATAGGAAAGCGGGGAGTGCTAAACCAGATGACCCCCACACCCGCCACGGTTCTGAGTCTTTTCGTCGGCACCAGCTTCCCCCACTGCCAAGCCAAGCCGCCCGCCACCCTCGCCGCTACAACCTCCCTCCCTCCCTTTCCGGAACAGTAACAACTTGGAGTTGTGGCTATAAATAAGCCCCAGACCGTGGGAACGCAAGAGTGAGCCAAGGCAGTAAAATGTAGCTGAATGCCTCTCACAACCACGGCGGAAGTCTGGAAGAAATCACCGCGGGGCGAAAGGGACGCCCGCAGAGGGGGACTCGCGGCAAGCCGCCCTCACCCGTCATCTGCGCCCGCTGCAGGTTCCGGAGGTGCTTCACTGTCATTTCCAGAATGTCCGCCTTCTCCAGCTTGGAATGTCGCGAGCTCTGCACAGAAGAGGCAAGGCAGTGAAGTGAGAGCCCCGCCAGCCGCCTCGGTGTGCTGTGGTTCCTTCCCACACACCACCTCCCCCCCTCCGCCCCCCGGCCCCGGCGCCGACATCCCTAGACCCGGGAGGGGCCCGGCCCTCCCGCCTCAGGGAATGCAGTGCCAGCGAGGACGATCCCGTCAGCGAGGGGGTTTCACGTTGAGTATCTAAGAAATAGTATTTTGTTTTAATTTAAAAAAAAAAAAAAGCAGCATTGCCCACTTACATCTTTCTTAAGAGCATCCAAAATCAGTGTTTTCAGCTGGCTCAGACTTTCATTTATTCTTGCTCGTCGTCTTTTCTCCATGATAGGCTTGGATGACTGGAAAGAAATAAAAATAGAGCCCTGAGTTCCCATGGGATCTGCCATTTCACCCCGGAGTTTAAAGGAAGAAAGGAGCCCCCCAACCCCGACTTAATTTCTTAGGGCTGCAGAGAGATAGTGGTACTGCCCTTACCTTTCTGTGCTCAGATGCTGTCTTTGGTTTATCCGGTGTCGTGTTGACACTGGCTGGGGTAGCAGCCACCGGGGACGAGGAATTTTTCTCCATTATATCTGCTGGCATTTTCTGTTGCTTTTTTTTTTTTTTAATCCCTAGAGAATTTTATTTTTGGAGTCCTTCACACAAAAAATTGTTTTGTTTATGTCCCTTTCACTGGAGACTTTCACAAAACTACTGAGCAAGTGCTGAGGGTTTATTATAATATCTTATGGCTACTTGGTGACCGGTAGCGCTATTCCAGGACCAAGGAGAGAGGTAGACGGGGGATTCCACTGTTATCTGCACCAGCTCCGGATCCTGTGTGATCCCCAGGCCCTGGCGGCCTCTATATATAGCTGGGACTGCACGCGAACGGCTCGTGTGAAACTTCCCAAACTTTCTTTCCCACAGTAACTTTCAGCCAATGGGAGGAGGAGACACGCGGCACCGCTCGTGGACCGCGCCCCCCCATTGGCCGCCAGGCCTTGTGCCTGGCGGCCAATGGCGCGCGCCTGAGCCCGGGGCACCGGAGGCTACAACGTCAATCAAAAGGATTTTAACCCTTTGCTATTCTCCCTGCTGGGCTTTGCTTTACAGGGGATTTTTCCGCAGGTTTTGCTCCAGTCTAGTTTATTTCTTTTGGGGCCAGCGTCTTTGCTCTTTATTTCCTTTCACGTGTGTAACAGAGCTGCTTTGATACTAATAAGTTCATTTGAAATATATTCTAAAAAAAGATTTAGAAGGACAGGGATAAAAGAGGAGAACTGTGCAAGGGCGTGAGTTACCGATACATCTAAGTGATTTCCCGCTCAGACTCTATACATTGGGGTAAGGAAGATAATGAAAATCGATCATGCAGAAAAAGGGAAAAAAAAAAAACACCCCACAAAAAAAAAAAAAACCTTTCGCATGCAGAATAAGGAAAAAAATGCCTACCTTACACTTGCGATTTCTCAGAGCAAGGTGTTCTTTTTTTAATCCCCCACCCCACCCCCGCCCCTCATTCCTCTTCTGCAGTTGGGGCCTTGGATCCCGCGCTTCCCCAGGAAACAATCAGAATAATTTCCAACTGGGCAGAAAGGAAATGGAATTTCAAATGAAAGATGAACAAGGGGGCTTTGATGGCAAGGCCTCAGGGACGCGCGCGCGCCCTCGCCACCCTTTTCCTTTCCACCCACAGACTCTCAGCACGTTGAGGTGGCGGGCCGGGCGGCAGCTTCTCCCCTCCTTCTCGCCCGCGGGCGGCCGGGGCAGCCTCGCCACCCGGCGCGCGCGGGCCCTTTAAGAGCTACACCAGCCGAGATGCAGTTTGACATCAGCCGGCCGGCGAGGGCGCGCCTGGAGCCGGAGCACGTGCCAGGATGTTTTATTGCCGCCGCGGCTGCGGCCGGGCCGGGAGGATGTGTGTGTGCGTGCGTGTGTGAGTGTGTGTGCGCGCGCCCCGGGGGCAGGGAGGCGGGGGGCGGTGGCGGGCGGCGGAGCGCGGGGGCTGGTTCTCGGTCCCCGGGAGAAGCCAAGAAGGTAAATAGCAGCTGCTGTGCTCGAGCCTGGGAAAACCCCGCCCCCTGCGCCTGGCCGGGGCTCATTGGCGCGCGCTGCGTGTGGGGTGTGTGTGTGTGTCCGGGGGCCCCCTCCTCCGGCCCCCGCCGCGCCAGGAATCCGAGGGGGCGGCGGGCTGGGAGCCGAGCCCCGGCGCTTACCACCGCCCCCCGCCTTTCCCCGGCCAAGGTCAGCCCTTCCGGGCGGGGAGCGCACGCCCCGGGGTGGATAGTGGGGAATTATTCCAACCCCCCACTCCACCCCTGATTTCGGGCTTGGGGTTTTAACTCCGCCGAAGGCCTCGCTAGCAACAGCCCGGGGGAGGAGTGGGGGCATTCTTGTTTGCTCCTTGCCCCGGCCCTCCCTCCCTTCCCCCGCGGGGCCCCCGGCGCCCGCCGCGGTCACGAGATGCCTGACCGCACTTAGGAAGCGGCCGGGTCAGCCTCCTGCCTCCGCTCGGCGGCTGCGGTTAAAGCGGCTTCGCGCCGCCCGCCCCTTCCCTGGGTCCAGGGCGGCCGGGCAGCTCCCCCTCGCTGCGCCCGGGAGGCCGCCGGCGGGCGGCCGGGAGGAGGCGGGCGGCGCGGGCGGCTGCGTGCTGCCGGCTGGCCGGGCCGCGCGCCGGGAGGAGCCGCCGCCGCCGCCGCCGGGTGCCACGTGGCGGGCGCCGGGCCGGGAGCGCCAGGGCTCTGGCGGCGGCCTCCCTGGGGGATTTGCCGCGCGGGGCGGGCGACGCGCACTGCCCCGGCCGGCCGCCGCCACTGCCGCCTCCCGCCGTCCCGCCCGCCCGCCCGCGCGGGGCGCGGGCCCCCGCGCCCCCACCCCCTCCACCCTTCCCGCCGCCCGGGAGCTCGGCGCGCTGCTCGGGAAGCTCGGGGCAGCCCGGGAGCCCAGCATCTTGTTTGATGTCGCGCTCTCTCCGCCCTCCCAGCCCTTCTGCAGGCTTGGAGGCCGCCAGGGGCCTGGCACACATTTCTCAGACACTTCATTCCTTCCTTCCTCCGAGCTCCCCACTGAGATAATGGTGTAAACGGTTCCACCAGATCTCGTCCGGATGAGAATCAGCGGTTCCTGACTCGGGGTGACCTTGGGCGAGCCCCTCTCAGTTCTTTCATTCTGTGGCGCGCGCTCTGTGCCAGACACCGTGTTAAACCCTGGGATTACCAGGATGAGAGACACAGTGGCAGTCTGTAAGGAGTTTACAGTCAACTGGAGGCAGACGGACCCTGATTTTCTGACTGATGGCCAGGCGTGCCTCTTATATTCCTTTCTCTTCGGGCTTAGATGATGGCCTGAGAGATCAGACCCTGAAGGAAACACTAAACCACACCTATATGGGCAACAGTGTTGCTGGCCAACCCGGGGATACAGGGATGAACAAAATGTTTATTACCGTCAGGAAGTCTGCCGCCTGGAGATACTCATTAGGTGCAGCTGACCTCTGTTTCCCAGGCTCTTTCTCTGGTAGGTTCGAGAGAGACATTTATGTGTCTCAATAGAAGTAAAATGCTGTGGAGGTTTAGGATAGTTAAATTATTAATAAGTTGGGGGCATCCTGGAAAGCTTCCTGGAGGAAATGGCCTGTGCTTTGTATCTTGGAAAACAGGGAGGATTGGGGCACTGGAAATGTGAGTCATGGCGCTGGGGAGGATGGAAGTACCCATGGCATGAAAGGCCTACACTCTGGAACATGAAGTCCTTATTTGGGCATCATGGTCTGGAGTCCAGGGTGTCTGACAGGCAGGATTATAAGAAGGGACTGAAGGAGGAGGCTTGAGGCCAAGTCACAAGACCCTTAAATATCTTGCTAAAGGACTTTAGCCTTATCTTTAGACATTGGACAGCTATGAAACGCTGTTGAATGGAGAAGAGACATCAAGATTCTCCTTTAGGATGATGGCTCTAGGAAGAGTGTGGAGAGTGGATTAGAGGCAGAGAGCCCAGTGAGGAGGTTCAGGCTGGTAAAGGAGGTTCCTAAGTGACAGGTGTAGACTGACACTCACCTGGAAGCACCTGCCTAGAACCAGCTCACCTGGGCATTGACTGTACAGTGTCCAGTGATCCAGGTTCAGCAGAAACCTGCCTACCCTTTCATGCAATGTTCCCCCGCGACCTGGAGTCCAACTAAAGAGTCATTGTGACTCTGACTGAATCTATCTTCCAAGCCTCATTTCCATCTTCCAGGACAACCCTCAAGTCTGCAGCCAAGCCTTTACCTCATTGCAGGCTTGGTTTACTCACTCTTGCCCCTCAGGCGACTCTCTGGGATTTTTGTGTGTTTTCTTGCCACACTGCAGAGTGGGCTGTGCCCTATCATGTTCTGAAGAAACGGGTGAACAATGTCTCCTTTGTTGACCTGCAACCTGGCCCAATGGGACAGGACTTTCCTTTCTTATTTTAAGCAGATGGAAAGGTGGTGATGACAGAAAATTGTCTGTTGCTTTGGGAAAAAAGTGGAGTTTTCCCGGGTATTTGCAGTGCTCTTGGTGAAAGGTGAGGAGCCTGTGAAGTTCCCCTCCTTTCTGCCACGCAGACTTCGCAGGCTCCTTAAAATGCTCTACTCAGCATCTGACTTTTAAAAACTGCATAAATACTCTGACCCAGATTCTTCCAAGGAACTAAACCCTTCCCAGGGAAGCATGTTAACCCTTTCCAGGTTCCCCCCAAATCTGTGAGAGCCAGTGACTTCCTCCACCAAGTGCTGTTATGACATTGACATTGGGCCCTCATTAACTAGCTGGGTAAACCACCCCCTGTCCCTTCTAGCCTAAGAGTCTTTTTTGTCCCCGACTGTCCTCTCCTCTGGATTTGGCACCCTGAAGGTGCGTGGAGAATGTTGAATATAGTCAAGTTAAGGTCTCACTGCAGGGCCTGAAGCAGCCTCATGGGTTAAATAGTTAATCAGCAACTCTTTTATTGCCACTTTAGGAGTGCTTAGACTGGTAGGATGAGCAAATAACTTAAACACACACACACACACACACACACACACACACACACACACACACTCACATTTTTTGAGAGACAGAGGGGTCAGTCAAGCAACTAGAAATTTGCCGTGAATTTGTCTCTGGGCCAAACAAACAAAAAAAACCAACCCATGAAATCTCTGGCCCTCCACCCTCATGATTCAAGAAGAAAGTTTCTTTGCAAATGTACCTACATGTTATTTTTCAGTATCCTGATTTGGGGCAGGGAAAATAGGGCCAAGTTGACACTCTTTCCAGCCCTTCTCAAATAGGGACCTAAGCTCCTAAACTCAAGAAAAGACTTTTGGAATTGGAAGCCTCCTCTTAGATAGAACAGCCTTTATATTTCAGTCCTCCTCTCCAACCCCCCCCCCCTCCCCAAAGCAAAGGGAAAATTGAACCCTGTTCATCAACAGAGGTCACTGCTTTGATCCCACTGTGAGACCAGAAAAACACAAGGAATCTTTCCCACTGTATCATGTCGGATAAATACAACCAGGGGCCACTCTGTTTATCCCCCTTCCCCTTTCTGGCCCACGAAGGGTGATTTTCTGTCTTACTACATCACCTGTTTGCTCTAAACCATAAAACAAATAACTGCGCCTCCAGTGAGACTCCCCTTTGTCCCTAGGTAGCAGCCTGGTTTGTAGGTTTGGCTTAAAGCTACAGAAAACACAGAGAGTGAGAGAAGAAAAAAGGTATTTTGCCTGAGGACTTGAAGCTTCCCCCCCCCCCCCCTTCGTTTTCCTCCGCTTGACTGACTTTCTCACACTCGGATTCCCTGCAGCCTGCCAGAGCCGAGGTAGCTGCCCTGCCAAGAGCTATCCTGGGAGAGCTATTGAAAGAGCCTTGAGTAAGTACACACGGGGCGGATTTCTCCTCCCCTCAGTACCTGCTCCGCACCTGTACAGGGAACAGTCCCACACATATCACCTGATCGCAGGCTTTTCAGAGACCGTGAGAAAAATAAAGCCCAGGATAGAAGAGATGTTTGTTGTCTCTCTGGAGCTGCAGCCAGCTCCCTGCGGTCTGCGTCCCAGAAACAGCACATTCCCCGCCGATTGTGCGGCGGTGCACGCGTGTTTGCCGGCACGCGTGCCTGGTGGGGAGGGGCGGGAGGGAAGCCAGGGATCACCTGCCTGATGACTGCCTCGCTGCCTGCGTGTTCTGGCATCTGCCTGACGGGCAGTTTCATGATCCTTTACTAGAATCATTATTGTGTGGTCCTTCTACTAGATAAGCGTCCATATATGCCCATCACGGCAAAATTCACAACCAGGATTTCTTACCTTAAGAAGAACCCCCTAAGCTGAACCTAAAACAATGCCCGAAATGGAATTCCGAATGAAGCCTACATGCACCTTTGGCAGTAGCTTAATATATACTTTTTTGAATGAATGGATCAATGAATGAGTGCATGATTTCTTCCTCAGGGGAGGGTCCATAGCTTCCAGCAAAATTTCAGAGCTTCTCGTGACCCTGAAAGGCGGAGGAAACTGATCTAGACAATCTCCACTTACAAGTCTGTACCTAAGCCCAGAGAGGGCATGGGACTGGCTTAAGGGCCTACAGCAACGTATGACCAGAGTGGGGGCCAGAAGCTGACTCAGAAGCCTTTACCACACCACAGTGCTGCGGTCCATGGGAAATCTGGGGTGGGGGTTATGGAGTTGTGATCACCAACCACCAAAGCCTGGATTTAAAGTGATTAGGGGCACCTGGGTGGCTCAGCGGGTTGGGTGTCTGACTTTGACTCATGATCTCTTGGTTCATGGGTTCGAGCCCCATGTCTGGCTGTGCCGACAGCTCAGTCCTGGAGCCTGCTTCGGATTCTGTGTCTCCCTTTCTCTGCCCCTCCTCCCGCTCATGCTCTGTCTCTCTCTCTCTCTCTGTCTCTCAAAAATAAACATTCAGAAGGTTTTGAAGAAAAAAAAATAGACACATTAATAAAGTGCTTTGAATTTCCAGAACCTTTTTTTTTTTTTTTTTTAAATTCTGAGACGCTAGTGCTGCTCTGCCCCCAATTTTTGCGTGGAGAGAGGGACAGGCAAGAAAGCCAAGTGTTTTTTAAGAGAAGATGATTCAGGAATGCTTGGAACAAGAGTCCTGGTTGCCATGAAGAGGCATTAGAAACAACTGCGTCTGCATTCCATCTTTGATAAAAATAAGTTGCTACTTCTGAACAAAACTGCCGGGTCGGTCTCCAGCCGGGCTGGGACCTCGAACTGCAAAGGAGGTGGAGGCGGAAAACGGAAGCTTTGGACATTGGCTAATAGCAGCCTGTAATGCTCTCTGCCCCCCACCCGCCTTGGAAAAACTTGAGTGAGCCAGTGAGAATGTGCACTTTTCCAATGGGCCCTGAAAAAGGATGGTTGCCAAGAAAGCCTTTTCCAATGGGGTGGGGGCAGGGCGCTCCAGAATGGCTCCACTCCCACATTTGGCTCCAGCCACCTCAGCAGCAGCAGCCCCAGTAGCAGCAGTGAGCTGGGAAGGCTCTAAACGCCGCCGCTCACCTTTGCCCCGTGAGCAGGGCTGTGGTGAGGCGACCTGCAAGCCCAGAGACGAAAGAGCGAAAGAGCGAAAGAGCGCATTCCCCAGGGGCCACAGGGATGTTAACTTGCAGTTAAAGGCTCAGAACTGCACCAGGGCTGGTGCCCGAGGGGGTCTCTGGAAGGCTCAGGAAGGCGGGGTGAAGCCTGGCCCCTTTAAACCCAGGACCTGCATTGTTTGGCTTGCTGATAGCTGCTCAAATTGTGACTTCGGATCCAATTGCTCAAAAGATAAACAACAGCAACAAAAAACTCAGCTAGCCAGGAAAACCATGTAGGTAAAACTTAGCTCCTGAAAGTGATACAGTATGAATGTATGCAACATGTTTTTAATTAAAATCTCCATCATTATTATCCTCAAATCATCTCCCCCCCCCCCGCCCCCGCCGCTTGTAGGAAAAGGGCTGGGGGAGGCAAGGGAAGGGACCCAAGAGGTGGTATAATGGAGCCCAAGAAGAAGTGACTTGTCCAAGGTTCAACGCCTCCCCAAGAGGAAATAGCAAAGCCAGAATTAGGCTCAGATTTTCTGCCCACCCACCCAGAAACCTGCCTCACTCTATCTCTATAAGAACGTTTTGAAAGGTCATCTACAGCAAATCTACAGCATTACCACCCAAGATGGATTTTCTAATCGAGAATCCGACCATGGGTGGTGAGTGATTTTTGGTAGTATGACAGGCTGTGCCCAGCACAGAGCGTGGGTAAATCCCAGGATTGCTGCACTGGGATGCTTTCTTGGATGCAACTACCCCCCCCCCCCCCCCCACCACAACCTCTGGAAGAGAAAGGATCCTGATTTCCAAGGATCTGAGTTCCAGGAGACAGGAGGCCCCGTGCAGGGGTCACAGAATAGTCCTCTTGTCTCTCACTCAGCCAAGCCCAGCCACACACCATTGCTCTTTTCTTCTCATTGCCAACCTTGTCCCCTTATTTGCACCCTAAAAGGAAGATGGGGGGCAGGGGAGGATATGTCTAACCCCTGAATCTGTGCTTCGTCAACACTGGGCTTTTATCCGGACCAGAGAAGATGTGATGCTAGGAATATTGTGGTGATGTTGGAGCAGGGAGACATTGAACGGCTGGCTGACGTCACACTTAGCAGAGGGAAAGGTGAGAAAAATCGTGGGTTTTCCAAGTGGCTGATAGATGGCATTTGCACGTGAAATATACATTTTCCTTTTAGAGATCAGGCTTAGGGAACGAGAAAATGGTTTAGGCAGCTGCCACGGCTGTAGCTTAAGACTGGTGGTTTCCAGCATGGTTGGGGGCCTTCACGTCTTGTCCCCAGAGCTGGAGGTAACTGTCCCTTGCCTGACAGTTACTTGAAAGTTGACAGGGTACTGTCTAGTCCATTACAGCAATTTGTCTTCATATATGGTTTATGATCTAGACTAGCATGATTTTGATAGGAGGCCCAGGGAGGAAGAGAAAATTCAAGCAGTCAGTGCAGGAGACATTTGGCTAGGTCATGGGCTCTAAGGGGCACAGGATATAGGATATGCAAGCTTTCTAGAAAATAGTACCTCTAGGGGTGTCTGGGTGTCTCAGTTGGGTAAACCTCCGACTTCAGCTCAGGTCGTGATCTCACGGCTCATGGGTGCAAGCCCCGCTTTGGGCTCTGTGCTGACAGCTCAGAGCCTGGAGCCTGCTTCCGATTCTCTGTCTCCCTCTCTGTCCCTTCCCCGCTCATGCTCTCTCTCTGTCTCTCAAAAATACATCAACGGTTTAAAAAAAAATTAAAAAAAAAAGTGCCTCTAGAGATACAAGGCAGGGCAGAGAGCATAGCAGCCGGGGGAGAACCAACTTTTCTTTCTCAGCCATGGGCAAAAATAAAATTTCCAGAAAATGGAACAGAAGGGAGAAGAAAGATGTCTGTCAACTTGGTATAGAATATCAGTAATCCAGAAGACACGTATGTGGGGGAAGCATGGAGGAAGTGTCCTTTCTTATGGTGGGAAGCTGGGGGAGGGGGTACGGGGAGAAGGGAGGGGAAGGAATCCCACTTAGGGAGAAGATGACTGAGCAGGTTCTGGAAAGGATGCAGCAAAAGCAACGACCATGGCCTCCCCCGGGGCTGAGGCTGAAGCTTCTTGTTAGTTCAGCATCCAGTGCCTTCCGAGAGGGAAACAGGGCCTGTGAGTGAGGGCCCTGTGGACCCCTGCTACCCGCATCGCTTTTCCTCAGGAGCTAGTTTGTTCTGTGCTGTCTGTATCGCTGAGCAGCACCATAAAATCCCACAGGCTGGAAGAAGCAGCGGGATTGTTTGGGGGTGATGGCAGGGAACGAGGGCCATGGGGAGACTGCATCCTGCTCTGTGGTTAGTCTGAGGGTGGCGGTCCCAGAGAAGAGGTGGCTGGGTAGATCAGAACTAAGGGGGAGGCAAGCTCCTTGAATCCTTCTAGCGCCAGGGGAAGGACCAAGGAAGGACCAAGTGTTCACCTCCATCGCCCTGACCACCGTGGGCAAGCACCCACATGATGCGGCACATTTGGGGGTCCCCTCAGCCCCGCCCTGTGCGAGGCACTTGTGGGATGGGGAAAAGGAACCTCTCCTTTTGCAGGAGTGGACTTCCACAGGCCAGCCTTGACTGAAATCTGGCAGGAGGCGGGGAAGGCCAGCTCTGTTGGAACACGCTGGTGTGTGGCAGGCTGGCCCTCGGAGGGCTCTTGATAAAGTCCCAGAGCGTTGTCAGCTTCTGGAGGAGGTTGTCAGGCTGTACGTGCATCAGACACACCCCCCGCTGTGGCCTTTACCTCGCTGGTCTTGCCATGTGTGTTGATGGTGGTGAGGCAGCTGGGTCAAGGATGCAAACCGTCCAGTTCCCAGTTGCCCGTTTAACTTAATTCAGTTCTGTGACTTTTTTTGAGCACCTCCCATGTGTCGGGCGCAACTCCACGCCTGTGTTTTTTTTTTTTTTTCAACGTTTATTTATTTTTGGGACAGAGAGAGACAGAGCATGAACGGGGGAGGGGCAGAGAGAGAGGGAGACACAGAATCGGAAACAGGCTCCAGGCCCTGAGCCATCAGCCCAGAGCCTGATGCGGGGCTCGAACTCCCGGACCGAGAGATCGTGACCTGGCTGAAGTCGGACGCTTAACCAACTGCGCCACCCAGGCGCCCCTCCACGCCTGTTTTGACCGTTGACTTCCATCTCTGCTGCTACTCAAATGCTGGTCATCTGCGCCGCGTGGTGAGAACCCAGGTTTCTGTCATAAAAATTTCCCCTTCGCTTCCCACATTCTCCGTGTCGATTGCTTCTCTGATTGAAAAAAATAATAAGCTATGAACCTCCTTATGGCGTCTGGCACCCTCAAATATTTGGAGAGTAAGTGCACGAATGAACTCTGACTTAGGAACACAGGTTTTCCTGGCCATTCAGTGGAACCCTCAGAGGGTCAGCATAGTTTTCCAAATTTTCCTCGGTCGCTGGATCAAAGGGGTGGGTTTATTTTGACCAGTCCCATCGGCCACCCCCAGACAGCCAGGCTGTCCCCCACAGACGGCTCTACTCTGTTGCAGTCAGGTGGATTTCGGGGACTCTGCGGCTGTCCGTACTTTCCCAGGCCTATCTTTATTGATGGTGATTAAAGGCACACCACCACATGGCAATATGAAAGTACAAAGCAATTCCCAGGGTAAGGTGCGTGGGAAGAAGTGAGATACCGAGCTCCCAAACCATTCTACTGTAATCACGGTCTGCCAAATCGATGTATAGTTAATCAGTAAGATTCAGGCAGGCAGGTTCCACCACCGGGCAGCAGATAGAAAGGGGGAAGAGGCTGGGGGGTGGGGGAGCGGGGGGGGGGGGGGGAGATCACTGTTCCTCCTGGAAAACTGGGAAAGAAAATGAGAGGGAAGCCACCTGGGCAAGCAGAGTCTGGTGGGCTGTCCCACCCAGGAGGCCACAAACTGTCCCGAGGAGGGACCGCTGCTGACCTCTTCTCCGGCCCTCATGGTCTGTTCACGCCAGCCCCTCGTGGAAGATTCTGGGTGACCCAGAAAGATGGAGTGACTGTGCGCAGACACACTGGGTTACAAAGTATAAATACGGTGCACAAAAACACCAGTCTTTATAGAGCACCCCAACACACCTGTTGTTTTACGATGCTGATGGTATTGATAAAGGGGGCTATAAAGTTGAGGGTGAAATGGCCTCTTATATTTAAATAGCAGCTTCCTCTGTGAACTTCAAGTGTTTTACAGCTGAGACTCGACTGCCCTGGTGATGATTTCTGTTAGGAATGTGGAACGCATATCTCTCTATATGTTCAGGGAAAACTATAGCAGTGTTGGTTACGAAGCAAAGGCTCTGGAGCCCGGCTGCCTGGGTTCGTGTTCCAGCTTGTTCACTTTCTAGCTACGTGCCATAGCTATTCTGTACCTCAATTTACTTACCGGTTAAATGGGGAGATCGCCAGTGCTTATAGGATTGTTGTGAGGACAAGGTATATAACGTGCCTAGAACAGTGCCTGACGTATTACAAATACAGTGTAAGTTTTCAGCTGTTTTGTCACTGCTCTCTACGTATCTTTGGCATATAAGATAGGTAGCCTCCTTTCTCTGCAAAAATTCACAAGGTGTTAAGATTTCAAAGAAATGGATGGACCACCACTGTCGTAAATGGGTCCATGCGTATTTGACAAAGCCAAAGGCTTCAGCCAGTCTTTTATGAATCACAGGCTGTGGAACCAGGAGAAACCTGAAAGAACTATCTGGCTCCTTCTCCTTTGCCAGGGAAGTGGGTCTCTATCACCCGTGTACTATGGTTATGGCTCTATGGGCTGTAGACTTTTGGGTAGGTCTGCTTTGCATTAGTGAACTGAGCCTCAGGCCCACAGAAGGGAGAGTTCTGGAGGCAGGTAAGGGCATCAGTGTGGGCCTGGCATACAGGATGTGTGGGCTCCCCCCTCTTCCTCAGGCCCGGCTGGCCCCAGCCCCTGCCCTCCAGGCAGGAACGGGAAGGGCTAGAAGGGACACTTCGTCCATAGGAGCAGACGTGGGCAGGCCCTCCCCGGATCCAGTCACACTTACATGCGTTACAGTTGGTGGCAAGATGCATGTCTGAGGCCTGCTCCAGTGGGTTCTTGTAGAAGACCTTAGAGTCTATGGTCCCGACTGGGTCACTTTTGAGAGTGAAAGGTCGTGCTGGTAACAGTCATGGCAGGACGCCTGGCATAACCCGGGACTCGTGGCCATCCTAGTTCTGTGGTGACACATGCTCCATTGTTTATCTGTCTCTTCAGCTGTCTTTTTATCAGAGATGCTTCCTAAGAAGAAATTTTATTTAAAAAAAATTTTATTTTATTATGTTTGTTTAGTATGTCTGGTTTTTTTTTTGTTTTTTTTTTTTTTGAGAGAGAGAGCACCAGAGGATCAGAAGTGGGCTTTGTGCTGACAGCAGTGAGCCTGATGTCGGACTTGAACTCAGTACTGCGAGATCATGACCCGAGCCGAAGTCGGACGCTCAACCGACTGAGCCACCCAGGGACTCCTTTAAAAATTTTTTTTTTTTTAATTTTTTATTTTTATTTATTTATTTATTTTTTAATTTTTTTTTCAATGTTTATTTATTTTTGGGGGGACAGAGAGAGACAGAGCATGAACGGGGGAGGGGCAGAGAGAGAGGGAGACACAGAATCGGAAACAGGCTCCAGGCTCCGAGCCATCAGCCCAGAGCTCGACGCGGGGCTCGAACTCACGGACCGCGAGATCGTGACCTGGCTGAAGTCCTATGCTCAACCGACTGCGCCACCCAGGCGCCCCCAAAATTTTTTTTAATTAAGGGGCGCCTGGGTGGCTCAGTCGGTTGAGCATCCGGCTTCGGCTCAGGTCACGATCTTGTGGTTGTTGAGTTCGAGCCCCGCGTCGGGCTCTGTGCTGACAGCTCAGAGCCTGGAGCCTGCTTCAGGTTCTGTGTCCCCCTCTTTCTCCGCCCCACCCCTGCTTGTGCTCTGTCTCTCTCTGTCTTTCAAAAATGAATCAACATAAAAATTTTTTTTTTAATTTTTTAATTAAAAAAAATTTTTTTTTTAAGTTTATTTATTTTGTGAGAGAGAACACGCGCATGAGCAGAGGAGGGACAGAGGGAGAGGAGGGGGAAAGAGAATCCCAAGCACACCCTGCACCACCAGCACGGAGCCAGATGCGGGGCTCGATCCCATGAACCGCGAGATCATGACCCCAGCCAAAATCAAGAGTCGGATGCTCAAATGACTGAGTCACCCAGAAGAAATATTATTTTTAACTCACTAATGTTTTAGCACTTCTATGCCTATGGAAGGTGATGCCTTCGATCTACCAATGAGGCCACTGTTGAACCTTAGTGTATATAGGAGAAGGGAGGGACAGAGGGAAGCCCCACAATGGTTGGATGGTTGCTTAAGGTATGTTTGATGGGACTTGTTTCTTCTCTCATAGAGCAGATGGGCCTGGAGCTTCCCCACCTTCTGGTTTGCACTAGGTTGTGTGCTAATATGGCGATGCGACCAGGGGACTTTGCACCTGCCAAGCATGGCCGAGAACATCCATCTCCCTTGGACATGTGAATGCAAAGAAAGCAAGTGCTGTAATCTGAAATCCAGGCTATTGTTTAATGGCAGAAGGAAGACCCCAAAGGAAGGAGCTTTTTCCCACCCCAAACACTCGCCCCTTTGGTCTTGAATTTGACCGTGTTCTTTTATGGAAAACAACAACAAAACAAAACAAAAGCACACAAAACTTTTTTTCTGAATAGCTCAAAGTCAAGGTTTGCTGTTTGTTATTTCCTTAAAAAAATTCAAGAAAGAAAAGAAAATTGGGTCCCTAGCCTGAATGTTCTCCTATGTGCCTATTTAATGATTAATAACACCTTGTGGGCTATTGTTTGATGTGGCCTCTGCTGGTTTGAACAGGAGAATACTGATTCACTCTCAAGGCATTTATGAATCACAAGTGTTTACCCTGAGACAATAAATGAAAGGGGGAGATTGAAAAAAAAACACCCAAATATGCTGAGTTCTTTGAGCAAAAACTGGAGGTAATAGTCTTTGATACCCTGTGTGGGGCCCACTCTTTTCTTTCACAGAATAAAGATGGTGTAGAATGACCAAGAGGGCGCTTTTGAGTTTTATACATTTTTTTTTTCACTTACTGATAGGGTTGAGGCAACTTTCCCCCTTATTTTCTTCCTTCCTTCCTTCCTTCCTCCCTTCTTTCTGCCCCCAAATCTAGTGTCCAGTGAAAACAGACTGTTAAATTTGCCCCTGATGACCCTTTAAATTTTTTTTAATTTTGAAATGATTTTATTTTATTTTTTACGTGTTTAGTCATTTATTTTGAGAGAGAGAGAGAGCTAGAGAGCGAGCCAGGAAGGGGCAGAGAGAGAGGGAGAGAGAGAATCCCAAGCAGGCTCCGCAGCTGTCAGCACAGAGCCCAACGCAGGGGCTCGAACTCATGAACCATGAGATCATGACCTGAGCTGAAACCAAGAGTCGGACCCTTACCCGCTGAGCCACCCAGGCGCCCCGAGATAATTTCAGACTTACAGAAGAGCTGCATCAATAGTAGGAAAGCTCTCTTATACCCTTTAACCAGCTTCCCGTCTGTTAACCATCTTCTATCGCCATGGAGCGATTATCAAAACTAAGCAGATGATCGTGGTACAATGTTGTAAACTACAGACTTCATCTCAGTATTTTTTCCTGTTAGTTTTTTCTTTTTTTCCCAGGATCGCATCCAGGATTCCACGCGCATTGAATTGTCTGGTGTCCTTATGTTTTCTTCCCTCCGTGACAGTTCTGAAGTCTTTCCTTGTTTTCCTGATGCTGGGATGAGCACCCAGCCCATGGGCTCTGTCTGATGTTATCTCACGATTATGTCAGGGAGCTGTCTTTTGTGGGGAGAAGGTCTCAGAGATGGTGTGCCCTTCCCAGGACAGCGGGGCGGGGGGCTGCATGACATTGCTCTATTTCCCTGCCGCTGTTGACCATGATTACGAGATTAAGATGGTTTCTGCCAGGATTACCCACTGTAACATTACAATTTCCCCCTCTCTATTCTCCACATGTTTTGGGGGTAACATTTCAAGATTCCGCAAATATGCTGTTTCTGCTAATGCTTCTGCCCAGCAGATTTAGAATCTATCAAAGGGTCTTGCCTGTGGCAATTATTGCTGTAGTAATCTAATAGTGATTTGTGATTTCCCTCATTCTTTCTACATTTATTAATTGGAATGCTCTTTAAGGAGGAATTGCATGATGTTATACTGTAATAAAGCAGAAATAAGAAATCCATACTCTTGGGGCACCTGGGTGGCTCAGTTGGTCAAGTGATTTGATTTCAGCTATTGATTTCAGCTCAGGTCATGATCTCATGGTTCAAGCCCCGTGTTGGAGTCTGTGCTGACAGCAGGGAGCCTGCTTGGGATTCTCTCCCTCCCTCTCTTTGTGCCCCTCCCCCTCCCCCCTCTCTATCCCTGAAAATAATAAATAATCAGTAAAAAAAAATCCATACTCTTTTGGAGCCTACGTCTTAGAGAAATAGACAAGCAAAATAAATTGAGTGGGTTAGATAATATATTAATAGGTGACAAGTATATTAATAGGTGAAAAATCAAGTAGGGAAGGGGGGCGGGGAAGTACTGGGAGCAGCAGGTTGAAATTGCACGGTCTTCCTCTAAGGGAAGGCCTTAGAGGGGGGACTTGAAGCAGGGGAGGGAGCCAGCTTGTGACTCTCTGGGGGAAGCTTTCTAAAGAGAAGAAACAGCAAGTGCAAAGGCTCTGGGGCAGGACCACACCTAGCCAATGTGCTCTGGTTTGCTGGTGCAAAGTGAGCAAAATGCAAAGGGGAGAGAGGGGAGAGGAAGCAGAGATTGGCAGGCCCGATGCTGAGGACTTGAGGCCGTTCCAATGGCCTGGCTGTCGCTCCGAGGGAGACAGGAGCCATTGCGAGGTTTTGAGCAGAGGGGTCACAGAATGTGCTTCGTGTAACTGAAGGATCGCTTTGGCTGCCCTGTGGTAGGCAAGGGTGGAGGCAAGGGGACCACGGGTAGGAAACTCTGACTTCTATCCAGCAGGCGGCTGCATTTTGGATATAGTTTGAAGGTAGAACTACCACTGCAAAGAAGAGGCTCCCTTGTGCCCAACAGCGTCAGGCGACCTCCAGAACCCCCCGGGGTGGGTATCCTCTCCCACCCCCCGCCTTCCCCCCTAACCCCCTGGGCCTTGAAGTGGGGCTTCAGGTACAAGTTTGAGAAGTACGGTCTGGCACCCTGAGTCTAGGCTCTGCGGCCTCTCATAGGAGCCTTCTGTCATCCGGGTCCCCCTTCCGTCTCCCTGCCCCACAGCTCTCTCTGCCCCAGGGCCAGTCCACCACCACCCTCTCAGCGCCATCTGCCAGTCAAGATCCTTGCCAATCAATCCTTCCACGGATTCAGCTCTGCCACCCCCCGCCCTGCCCTGTGAACCCCCGCCCCTGCCCTCTGAACACCCCCCCCCCCTTCATCCGGGACACTAGCCAGACCTGCTTCCCACGTGCAGCCCCTGGAGACAGACGCCATAAGTGCACCCGGGCCTTGGCGCCCCTTAAACACAAGCACTGGCACCAAGGGCTTCATCAGTCTGTAGCTGGTTTGGGTGGTATATGGTGTACCTTACGAACGAAACTATTCCGTCTCCCATTAATCATGTAAGTACCTGTTGCGTTATACTCCACACATATTCATATTTCTTTTAGTATAAAAATAATGTATGGGGCACCTGGGTGGCTCAGTCGGTTGAGCATCGGACTCGTGATTTTTGGCTCAGGTCATGATCCCAGGGTCCGAGATGAGCACGGAGCCGGCTTGGGACTCTCTCTTTCTCTCCCTCTGCCCCTCCCCTCCTCTCTCTCTCTCTTTCTCTCCTTCTCTCTCTCAAATTAAAAAAAAAAAAATGTTTCTGCCTCTCCCTCTACCTAACCCTTCAAGTACAATTGAAATTCCAAGTTTCTTCAGACCGGGCCACTCTGTCCCCAAGATGGGGTGCTGTAAAAAATAGTTTGGCAAGTCAGGTGAAGGGTGCAGGGAGAGGTAGACATCCCTGAGGGTTCATTTGCTGCTAAGGAGTTTCTCTTTATCTATTGATTGACTTAACTTTATTATTTTTTTTTATTTAAAAAAATGTTTTAATGTTTATTTTTTTTTGAGACAGAGAGAGACAGAGCATGAATGGGGGAGGGGCAGAGAGAGAGGGAGACACAGAATTGGAAGCAGACTCCAGGCTCTGAGCCATCAGCCCAGAGCCTGACGCGGGGCTCCAACTCACAGACGGTGAGATCATGACCTGAGCCGAAGTTGGACGCTTAACCGACTGAACCACCCAAGCGCCCGGATTGGCTTAACTTTAAAAAATGCATATGGTGGGGCACCTGGGTGGCTCAGATGGTTAAGTGTCCGACTGTGGCTCAGGTCATGATCTCCTGATTCGTGAGTTCGAGCCCCGCGTCGGGCTCTGTGCTGACAGCTCAGAGCCTGGAACCTGCTTCGGATTCTGTATCTCCCTCTCTCTCTGCCCGTCCCCTACTCGTGCTCTGTTTCTCTCTGTCTCTCAAAAATGAATAAATGTTTTAAAAAATGCATATGGGGGGTGCCTGGGTGGCGCAGTCAGTTAAGCGTCCGACTTCAGCCAGGTCACGATCTCGTGGTCCGTGAGTTCGAGCCCCGCGTCAGGCTCTGGGCTGATGGCTCAGAGCCTGGAGCCTGCTTCCGATTCTGTGTCTCCCTCTCTCTCTGCCCCTCCCCCGTTCATGCTCTGTCTCTCTCTGTCCCAAAAAATAAATAAACGTTGAAAAAAAATTTTTTTTAAATGCATATGGTTAAAAACTTCTAGCAGTACAAAACGGTAGAGCGTGAAAAGTAACCCTTCCATCTGTGACCCCCACACCCCAAGCCCTGTCCCAGGGGCAGTCACTCTTTTTTTTTTTTTAATGTTTATTTATGTTTGAGAGAGAGAGAGAGAGAGCACGAGAGGGGAAGGGAAGACACAGAATCCAAAGCAGGCTCCAGGCTCTGAGCTGTCAGCACAGAGCCCGACGCAGGGCTCGAACTCATGAACCATGAGATCATGACCTGAGCTGAAGTCGGGCACTTAACTGACTGAGCCACCCCGGTGCCCCCAGGGGCAGCCACTCTTACTCATCCCTTACATACCAATCCGGGCATTGCTAATGAACAGTCCGTGGCTGGTAGCCAAAAGTAATGACCGATGGAAGGTAAACTGAGGCATGGTGAAACCCAGCCCCCAGCAACGCACTTCCGAGGGTTGAAGCAGCTCCCGTGCGGCAGGGTCAGCTCCCCTGCCATTTTTCTTCTTGTCTTTGGTTCAGACCCCCCAAAGTGGAGTTTGCAAAGACTCCACACTCAAGTGGCATTGGGGCATTCAGCCCTATCATGTGGGGCTCTGGGTCTGTGCCCTCCCAGGGACATTTGTTGTCACTGGGATTTCCCAGGTTGGCTGTTGTCTCTCCAGAAAAGTCAGCCAGCCCGAGGGGAGGAGCAGGGCCCAAAGCTACATTAGGAAGAAAGGCGGGTGGGAGCGGTGCTTACAGCAACGTGAGTGATGACAGTGAGGTTTCGGGGGGCTTTATCGATCATCCTCCCTCCTCCTGTGCCTCAGAGGCTCACCTGAGAAGCAGTGTTCTCAGCTACCTTTCCCGTGGGAATTCAGCGCAGCCAACAGAACCCCTGAACTCTGCTGGGCCTCTGCCAGCAACCTTCAAGTCTCCCCCCCCCCCAGCCCCCCAGCCCCCCCGCCGATTATAGTGACATGATGTCATTTTTATTGAGGCAAGATTAGATTTTTTTTTTCAGTTTTGAAAAGTGTAGTTCACATGATCTCTAGTACTTTTCCTATTGAGTGAAGACCACAGAGCTGCCAATTCCAATTTTCTTCAGCTTTTATCACTAGAAGAAGCTTAACAGAAAAAAGGCAGGGGGAGGAAGGCTGAGTGAACATATTGCCTTTGGCCCGGGCTGTTGGCGTGAGGGTGGTGGGGGACACCCGCATCGCCCACACCCTTTTGTGTAACTGGTGTAACGGGGAGATGTCAGAAGGCTGGCGTTGGACCCGGCTGCTGGGTAACACACAGCATCTACTCGCCTGCAGGGTTTTCATGCCAGAAAAGGGAAGAGAGGGCCACCTCGGGTCACTCATGGGAGCCAGGAGGGTGTTAGGATCCTGGTCCTTTGGGCGACTATCGGGTAAAACAGACATTACGAAGAACTTTTTCCTCTTACTTCTAATTTTACCAAGTCCCATCTTGGGAGGCCAGATTTCCCATTCATACATCGGTTCAGCGTGTTGACTGAGCATCTACTATGTGCCTGGCTCTGCGGCAGATATGCCGCGAGTAAGGGAAAGTACCTTCACTGCTTTTTGAGGAAAATTGAAGAATGCTGATGGGCATGAATTGTCGTTTTTCGGGTGCCAACTCAGCCTTCAAAATGGGTGGTGTGGTGGAAAATCAATCACGGGAAAACCCGGGATCCCATCACATTTTAGGGGCGGAAAATGAGAGAATGAGGTGTGGAAGAGGAAAGGACGTGCAGAGGAAATAATACATGCCTCCCACTTCACGGGAGTCTTAAAGTAGAGGCAACATGTTCGTATTACCACCACTGACCGGCCACGTTCAATTCCTACCGGTGTGTTCCTCCCCACAGCCTGTGAAGAAGTAGGGGGTGGGGGCAAAGTTTACCACAGGTCTATACCACACCTGGCCCCTGGCAGGTGCTCATTCAGGGTTTGTTGAGCAAATGTGGAGTAAACCCCCAGTTCCCAGAGGTCAAACAGGTTCAAAAGTAATCAAGAGGTTGGTCGCAAGTCACTTGGTAGGAAGTGGGAGAGTCAAGACTTGGACTTAGCAGTCTTGAGTTCACACATCGAGGTTCGTTAGCACTCAGTTCTAGAGGCACCGTCTCTGGAGAGTCAACTACTGTCCTTCCTTTGACTGGCAGAAAGGTGACTCTGGAGGCCACCTCCTTGAGGGTTGTGGTGAGTCTCTGGAGTCACGTGAGTCGATGGAGGCCAAGCTGGCTTCAGACGTGGACGGGACACCTCATGAGGAGAATCTACTTCATGGGAAGGTTCTCCTAGGGTTGTTCTTCAGGTGTGGATTTCTAAGTGGTCCCAAACTGGGTGGGAAATACCCTTGTGGAAGTCTACACAGCTTTCCAATTCCCTGTCTCTGTCAATTATGTGGAACAGAAGAAGCTGAGTTCAGAGCAAACTTGTGAAGAAATTTCTCCCCATTTGTGTCTTGTGAACCTTGATTTTTTTCTCCTGCAAGGAGGGAGAGAAGGACCGTGTTGGGAGTGAGGAGAGTCCCAAGTACTTTGAGCCCCTTCCCCTGCCTCCGGGGGAAGAGAGTCAGAGCACATGCCCAGAAGCTGGCTCTGGTTTTGTCCCTGCCAAAAAAATGCAGTGTGGGGACAGGGGGAGGCTGTCGGGAAGGAGGGTCTGTCTGGATGAGAACAGAGATCAGAGCGTGAAAGTTCATCTTGTGGTCTACTCTACGCTAAGAACACGAGACAGTACAGAAAGCTTTGTCCTCGGAGTCGGAGAAGAATCCGGGTTCTAGTCCTGCCTCTTGTAGACTCATGGTGTATGTCCCTCAAGATGGCAGCCATCGCTGCCTCTCGGGCTTCATTTTCCCCATCAGCAGTCTAATGGTTTTCAACCAATGCCTTCGGAGGAGTCTCCTCCCCACGGAGTAAAGAGTCTGAACGTGGGCGGGGGATGCCGAGCTGGAGGGGCTTTGGCAAGCCCTCTGATCCTTCTACCAGAACGACTTGGCTTTCGCTTGTTCATTCGTTTCGCGTCCTCACACGATTTTGTTCAAAGAAAGCGTTCCGTCGCTTTTTGTGTTTCAGCTTGGAAACCACCAACTTGGAGGCGTTCGAAAACCCTGTCCAGCACTAGAATCTTATGATTCTTCCCGTATGCCTCCCTAACTTTTGGACTCTGTCTCTTCTACCTTGTAGCACGTTATGTGTCAACTACTTGTATCCTTGTTTCCCTCTTTCCGAAGGCTCCTCGCAAGCCAATTCCACAAATAATTATGAGCGTGTGGGGCCTGTTGCAAAGGTTGCCTGGGACAGGGTACCCGGCCCTCAAACTGCTTACACTGCAGTGGAGTGGGCTGGAGATAGTTGAATAAAATATCACAATACTACACTGTGCCTTACTTCTAATATTCTTTCCCGGGAATGGGGGGCCTTGTCGTATGTCTCTCAACCGTAGCCAGCATGTGTAGGACACTTAGTAGGTGTCTTGTAACTATTTGCTAAAAGGACTGATGGACGAATGGCTCGTCCCCCTCCTCGGGAGGAATCACAGATGTCCCCGCAGTGAGGGCCTTCCCAGGACTGACCGGAGCTATGCGGCCGCTGTGAGCTCTGTGTGCTCCTTGGAGGCGCTGAGCTGGTGACAGCTCTCGGGGGACAGCCCGTGTTATGGGTCACACTGTGTCCCCTTAAAAAAGATGTTGAAGTCCTAACCCCCGCTACTTCAGAATGTGACTTTATTTGGAAATAGGGGTTGTTAGAGGTTTGTGAAGGGTTGTTGCAGGTGTCATTAGCCAAAAGGAGCTCGTGCTGGATGGGGTGGGGAGGGCCCTTCATCCAGTGTGACTGGTGGCCTTGTAAGAAGAGGAGAAGACACACAGATGTGCAGGGAGAAGACAGCCACGTGACAATGGAGGCAGAGATGGAAATGATGCGCGTAGAAGCCAGGAATGCTAAGGAGTGCCAAGCGAGCTCCGGAAGCTGGGAGAGGCAAGCCAGGGTTCTCCCCTATAGGTTTCAGAGAGAGCAGGACTCTGCTGGCTCCTGGAGTTCAGACTTTCTGCCTCCAGACAATAAATGTCTGTTGTCTTAAGCGACCAGTTTGTGGTCCTTTGTTATGGCAGCCCCAGAAAATGAATAACATCACCCTACCCCCCCCCCCCCATATCATGCTTAAAAGGAAAATCTATGGCCTCTTTTTCCTTTGCCCTCTATGAAGTGTTCACAGGAAAATAGGTGTGGCTTGCATTTACTGTTTTGAAGAATTAATTACAGTCTCTTATCAAAATACTTCGTGTATTTAAAGCTCTAAAGGCTTTGCATATTGGGTCATATGTGTGCGTATACGGGGCTGTCAAATAAACAGATCAAAAAAGCAAATGGCTTCCCTCCAAACAAACCGAAAAGCTCCACCCCCAGCCGTCATCTTTTCGAAGGCACATTTGCTGAGAAATGGCTGCTTCGGCTCGACGTGAGAACTTGAACACTAGTTTGGTCTGGGGATGAGTTTCACTTTCCTCTCCAGGCAGGGCTGTCTGGATGGGGAGTCACTTGTTCACTCCTCCGCAGAAATGATACCACTTGCCTCTGCATGTTTTCCTTGAATTTTGTTTCGTTGACCATCTTCCTGGGCGCAGGTTGCCAGTTCTGGCTTCTCCTCGGGTGCCTCCTGAGGAGATTCAGGAATCTACAGGACCCCCCCCCCCTCACTTTTAACTGGCAGGGCATTGAATGTCAGGGCTAAGAAAACAGAGCTGCCCACCTGTGGGGCCAAATGACCTCACAGCCCCAGCGGATCCCCTGGTGTGGGCTGGCATCTGTCAGGGACACCCTCATCCCAAGCCCCACCTACATCACACTAACCTATATCACACCTAACCTACGTCACACCTAACCTGATTATTGTCACTGTGCTCAGGTGAATGTTGGCAGCTTAAGGTTCTGATTAAGCCTAGGGCAGTCTTGCATGGGCGAGGGGGGGGGTGGTGTCTTTTTTTTCCAGCCTTAAGAACCAAAGATGTGAATAGAAGGAATGCACAGCGTTTTGTATTTTAATTCAAAATTCACCATTAACCTCCCAACCTGGGTTTCCAGCCCTAGTAGGTGTGGAGAAGCCCGCCCCACCACCTCCCACCCCCCACCCCTTCCCCACATCTGACTTGGCTGGCCCGGGCTTTCCTGCAGGAAAGGGAAGGTTCTGGTGCCATTTTTCCAGCATAGGTACCATAGCAGCAACACTATGGGTATCTTTGCTCCTCGCATCTTTGGTGTGGAAAACAGTTTTTGCTGCGTTTCAGTGGATGACCAGGGGACCTCCCTTAGGTTGTCTCTGTGGAACCACTTTTCAACACTGCCCCTGGCTTCCCAGGCAATGTCTCTGAGAGATGACCACAAAGAGGAGGAGAACCAGGGATGATCTCCAAGAGGTGGAAGAACTGGGGGAAACTGAAGGGGAGGCAATTATTCTGCGGCGATGTTCCATTCATGAGTTTGTTCACTCATGCATCCACTTATTCATTCATTGATTCGACAGACGAGTGTCAGTTATAGGCCATGCATGGTGTGATGTGTTGGGGAAATAAAGACAGTGTCATGCATAGTTCAGTGATGCCGGTGTGTGACTTGTGCCTGAGGAGATGTCTGTCCAGGGGGCTGAGAAAGTTCTGGAGAAGAAGAGAGATCAGCCAGTGGCCTGCAGAAGGGGGGCTGGACATCAGAATTATCTGGAGGAGTTTGCTAACATGCAGATTCCAGACTCTCGCCCCAGACCTATGGAGCCAGAGTCTCTGCAATGGGTCCCCGGAATCTGCACGTCGATTTTTAGGTACTAAGTTGGAGAATGTCTGCTCTAGGATGTATCGGACTAGTACATCAAACAGGATGGCTCCTGTGAGATCTGGAGCCGGGGTATGTACAAGCCAGTAAGTCTGGCGTTGGGAGAGAAGCCCAGAGCTCCATGTACTTGTAAATTCATTCATAACTGAGACCTAGCGTTGACCAAAGGACAGCCTGTGACGTCTTTTTGCAACATGCAAGGAGAGAGTCTCAGTGTACCATAACCGATTTTGTCTCAAAATGTTTGAACATCTGCCTTTTTTCGATTTCTCTCCCTGTCTTTCCTGAGGACACTGTTTGTATAAGGAGATCGGAAGGCACACGACCATTCCGAGGGGACCGCTGGGGTGAACAGTTTCTGTTGCCTGTTGCTGGGCTGCCTGCTTGAGGAGGACTGACACTCCCTTCTGGGGCTCCTTTTGTGGAGCACCTGTTAGGGCTCTCGCTTAAGTGTCCGGGTAATCTTTAGCCCAGGAGAGAGAGCCCCACCGGTTCACGACGGCTCTCCTTAGCTCTCCATAAAAACCAGGAGAAAGGGCAGTGAAGGGGCAGGCTGAACACCACTACGCGTAATGTGCCATTTGTCTCAGTGAGTAATCACTGCTGGTGGGGATCTCAGCTGAACGCTGGGTTCCCTGTCCATCCACTTAATTCTTCAACAGAAATCTGTGGAGTCCCTTCCATGGCACTGCGTGAGTTGTAGGAGCTTTGGGTGAAAGAGAACAATGCAGCCCCTGGCCTCATGGCATCCCTGATCTGTATGGCAAGAGAACCGAGTCAACGGTGGATTATAGGGGAGTGTGGAGAGAGTTCCCCTGACTGTCCCTGAGAGATGGTGACCTGAGCCAAAGTCGGACACTCAACCAACTGAGCCACCCAGGCACCCCTATTCTTATTTATTTTGAGAGACAGAGAACAAGCAGGGGAGGGGCAGAAAGTGAGGGAGAGAGAATCCTAAGCAGGCTCTGCACTGTCAGCACAGTGCCAGACATGGGGCTTGAACTCACGAACCGCGCGATCCCGACCTGAGCCAAAATCAAGAGCCAGATGCTTAACTGACTGAGCCACCCAGGCATCCCTGAGCATATAACTTTTTAAACACTTATTTTCCTGAAGATAAATTCCCCAAAGTAGACTTGCTAGTTATAGGGAGAAGAACATTATTAAGACTCTCAATACTTATTGCCAAATTGTTTATCGAAGGGTCATGCCAGTTTTCATTTCCATAGTATGTGGGAATAAGTGAGTTTAATTCTAAATTATGTGCTATTTGTCTCTTGCCCAAAACGTGATTGAGAATGAATTCAACCCCATCCTTGTATCTGATAGAGTCAACACAAAGAAATAGGTTTGAATTACGTTAGTTTCATTCCTTCACTTTGAACTCTAAGTCAGACGTGACTTTAGCTTTTCTTATGTGTCATTACAAAACAAAAAAGGTGCTTTTTGCATCACCTGCTAAACCATCATTGAGAACTCCAACCACTGGGCTACGCAAGGTCCCTTGTATCAGGATATATTAACTCTTTTCACTTCAGCCTTGTTTCCATTTTTCTTTTTTTTAATCAAATGATGATACCTTAGCTCTCAAGAGCTCAGAGTTCACATCTGTGCTTGCGGGAAGTAAAGCCCTCCAAAGCCATCTCTTCCCCTCTTTCGGGGAGCTGGAGAGCGGGCTCCGGGACCACTAGCCAAATGCACATCAAGTATCAGCGTAACTGATGAGGAGGTAAGCTTTCAAACTGCAGGTTCTCTTTTAACCCCTATATCGGGGAGTGAGTGGGACCCCCTCCCTCTTCCCTGCACCAGACTTTGGGGCTTGCATATTCTGCCAAGCAGACCCCGAGTCCGCGTAGTTAAGCTGCTATAAGGAAAGATGGTGGGCTTGTCGCTAGAAAGCCGGGAGAGTGGTATCAACAGGAGAAGGGCGACCGGCCTGCTTGGTGGCAGTGGTGGTGGTGGGCAGTGAGGGGTGAATCCCTGTGCGGGTGGCCAACGACAGAAAATCTGGGAGGGGGCAGAGAACAGGAGCCTGTTCTGCTGCGATGAGACCAAGGAGCAAAAGGCAGGGACTGCATCACTGTGCCCCCGATTCTGTGGCTACCTCCTGGTGGTCCTCACCAATCTCATTAGTTACTCTCTTCCCCAGGGGAAGAGAGACGGGAAGGTTCCGCTCCAACCCTCCCTTTGTGTGGGCTGCAGTGTACAAGTCCCTCCTCCATAGAAAGGAGGAGGAGAGAAAACAAGGTTTACCCCTGGGGTGCTTAACTGCAGTAGCCAGCTAACCTGGATGTCTAACATAATTGTCCCTTTCTTCCCCCAGGGATCTTTCTGAATTTTCCCTCCATTTGTTTCTTGAGCTTTGCTATTGTAAGTGTGTTTGTTTTTTAACTGTAAGCAACCTAAATTTCTGTATTATATTACATACAAGTAAATAACCACCAGCTTGGAGTTCTAAGGCTAACGTGTGTAAGAAATCGTGATCAAATCAAGACACTTTGGGGAGCCTGGGTGGCTCAATCGGTTGGGCGTCTGACTTCAGCTCAGGTCATGATCTCACGGTTCGCGGGTTCAAGCCAGCTCAGAGCCTGACGTGGGCTTTGGATCCTGTGTCTCCCTCTCTCTGCTCTCCCCCTGCTCATTCTCTCTCCCTCTAAAATAAATAAACATTAAAAAATGTTAAAAAAAAAAAAAGACACTTTGTGGGCAAGGGCTTAAAAGCTAGGGTCAGCAGCAACTCAAGTTATCAAGATTTCTCTACAGGTGGCAGGGCTCGAGTTGGGTTTGGGTGTAAGAGTTGTGAGATCACAGGCGGTGTTGAAGGCACGAATAATCATGACTAGATATGAACAATTGCCATTCCTTTAGCCCTTTACAGTTTGTAAAGTACTTTAACATCAATTATACCCCTTAATCCTCCCACCAAGCCCGTGAGTGGATATTATCATCCCCATTTTGCCCATGGGAAACTAGGCTTAGAGAGTTCCAATGGTAGATCTGGGACATACGTGTCTTCTGGCTCTAAGTTTCGTCTTCACCCCACCCTCTGTCCCCCACACTCTGGGCTGCGTGAGGGGACCAATCCAACTAAAAGGGAAGAAGTACTCTAGAGAGCAATGGAAAATTATGGTGTTGAATTAAGGCTGAGCCAGACTGAGGAGGTCCAGTGAAGATTTCATGCAGAGGAAATAGGGAGCCACTGAAGGCTTTTGAGCAGGAGTGTCATACGATACAAGTGGTAGGATCCACCAGTCTATAACTGGTGTGCACAGGGGCTTGGGAGGTAGAAAGGAGGAATATGGGAGTAGAGAGGCTGTGAGGTGGCTTCTGGAAGAACCTTGGGTCTCCCGATTTATTGTTAGTACCCAGGATGTTGTTGACTTCCTTCTTGGGATTCACCACTGGGCCCTGGAGTTGGAATTAGACACAACGGAACTATTCTGTCCCTTTCATTCACTGTCTTTATTAATGAGCCAGTATCTCTGATGTTTGGCGCATGTGATTTTCGGCATTTCTGTTGTATGTCACCTCAGGACCCCATCTCTAAGCAAAGCTGTGATTAAAACCATGCGCTAACATGATTTAGAGTTGGAGCAGACATCGACTTGACTTTTATTATAGCTAATGAATGTTTACTGAGAACCAACTATGCTCTGGGTGCTGTGCAAAGTCCCTCTGTTGGGGAGACCGGAGGAAGCGGTGGCAGAGAAGCTTGTTCAGGTGCTCCCTGTCTCAGGTGGGAGAGGAGGCGGGGAGGGAGGGTGTGGGGGAGGGGAAGGGGGGGAGGTTAGACAGGGACACAAAGAACGCCAGAGGGGACTACCAAGGCTGGCTCCTTTTCACACCACAAGGACCAGGATTAGGCATGGATCCACCTGCGGCAGTGAATGTCCCACTCTGAGGTTGCCTTTGTCGTCTGATCAAAGGTTGTTTCGGAGCCCCAACAGCCCCAGCCCCAGCGAACTGCTCCTTTCTGCTCTGAGGTGGCCAGCCCTCTGAAACTGGCTTCTCCAGAATATCGGGTTGGGAGTCTGTCTCCCGCCCCTCCTCCCTCAGATCTGCTCCCCGGGGGCTGCAGTGGAGAGCCCCACCCTCTAAGGGGAAGTCTGTGCTTCGAGGTGCAACAGGACACCTGAGTCCAGCGTCACTGTGTGCCCTTGGGCAAGTTTTTTCTTCCCTTTGGTTCCTTCCTCTTTCAGAATTGGAGCGGCTGTAAAGATATGATGGTGATTTACTGCAGAATTGCAATGTACGTGCGTGCGTGCGTGTGACTTGCTGTTTAATAGGGTGCTAAGACAGCAGGGGGGCTGGCCTTTCTGTCCCCCACCCCCACACGTGTGGCTCTCATTACTGTCAGGAGGCCTTAAGTCGGGCCCCATGGAGATGAGAACAGACCCCTTAATTAGGCACCGTTCCCAGAGCGAGAGAGGGACCAGCCTGGGCCTGGCTGCCTGGCGTCGCGGGGAGCCCAGCCTGCAGGGCTGAAGGGGGGTGGGAGGGGGAGGCTGAGGGCCGGGGCATCTGAAGGACTCAGCAGGTTTACACTTCGCTGACCCGATGGATGAATGGGGCCCTGTCCACCCACATGGGGGCCTGGAATCTTCAATTATGGCAATTACATCAACAGGTCGGAAGGGCAGCACTTTCCACTGAAGAGGTTCAGGGCTTAAAAGAAAAATCCTAAAGCCACTGTTTTTTTTGTTGTTTCTCTCTCTCTCTCTCTCTCTCTCTCTTTTAAAGGGATTGGGTCGATGGAAGAAGACCCCCATCTGCAGTCTAATTGGGCTGTGGGCAGAAAACAAAGATGTGGCACGTTTTGGGGGTAAGATGTGGCTGGCACGTGTTCACCCGCCCCTGGACTTCTGGCTCTTGTCTCGGTCGACTTTGTGTTATAGTTCCCCGTACACGTGCATCTCCCCTGTCGTCTTCCTGAGGGTGGGACCTGGCACCTTCATCTCTGACGCTTCCCAGCATGCAGCGCAGTGGGCCCCAGTCCAGGCCGCACTGAGCTGGCATCCGAGGGTGGGATGAGGGCTTGGAGGCGTCATGCAGGCTCTCTGACCCTCGGTTTCCCTCTCTAAAAAATGGGCATGATGCTTTCTATCCTTTCTCCTTCCTAACATTTTAAAGCAGACTGGTTCCGGCTACGTACTCAAGCTAACTGGATTTTTTTTTTTTTTTTTTTTTTTCTCTCAGCCACCCTGTCAGGTAGGCGAGACTCAAGTGAGTCTCCGGCACTAAGGGCATGGCCGTGACCTGGGAGCCTGCTAGAAATGCAGAATTTTAGGCTTCACCCCAGCCAGGCTGAATCCAAATCTGCATTTTTTACCAAACTCCCCAGGAAATTCGAGTGCACATTAAAGTTTGATAAGCTCAGGGGCGCCTGGATGGCTCAGTGGGTTAAATGCCCCACTTCAGCTCAGGTCATGATCTCGTGGTTCATGGGTTCGAACCCCACGTCGGGCTCTGTGCTGACAGCCCAGAGCCTGGAGTCTGCTCCGGAATCTGTGTCTCCCCCTTTCTCTGCCCCTCCCATGCTCATTCTCTGTCTTTCTCTGTGTCTCAAAAATGAGTAAATGTTAAAAAAATAATCATAAAAAAAAAAGTTTGAGAAGCTCAGCTCTAGACCGAAGCTTGCATACAATAAGCATTAGTTGAGCGACTAGACAAGAGTGAACCTTGTGGCCTTGCCCTCATCTACAAAATGGGGATGATGACATTTGTTCTTTCCTATATGACGGGTGCTGGGAGATCACATAAAGAAATACAGTGGACTCTGGAACAACACAGGTTTGAATCCACTTACACGCAGATTTTTTTTAAGTAAATATACAGTGTTGCACTGTCAATGTATTTTCTCTTCCTCCTTTCTTAATAACATTTTCTTTCCTTCAGCTTGCTTTATTGTAAGAATACAGTATGTAACACATATAACATACAAAACATCGATACATCGACTATGTTGCCCATAAGGCTTCTGGTCAACAGTAGGGTATTAGTAGTTAAGATTTTGGGGAATCAAAAATTATACTCAGATTTTCAACTTTGAGGGGGGGGTCAGTGCCCCTAAACCCTGCGTTGTTCAAGAGTCACCTGAAGTTTGTAATTATAAAGGTATTTTATCTGGTCACTCACGGGTCCATTCAGTAAACATTTGCTGAGAAGCTACTTACTATAAGGTGGGTTTGGGGTTTGTACAATATCATTCCTGTTTGAGAACAATTTGAAGTATTCTCAAAATCTGATTTTTTAAATTTTACTTACTTACTTTGAGAGAGCGCACGCGCACAAGTGGGAGAGGGGCAGAGGGAGAAGGAGAGAGGATCCCAAGCAGGTTCTGTGCTGTCAGCACAGAGCCCAGCGCGGGGCTCAAACTCACAAACCCGTGAGATCGTGACCTGAGCCGAAATCAAGAGTTAGACGCTTCACCGACTGAGCCACCCAGGCACCCCCTACAAGCCTGAATTTTACGAGCAATAACTACAACAAAATGTGACGAGTCCTATCAAATAGCTAATGCTCAATACAGGAGAGGGTAAGAGTGGGCAACAGTCTATTATGATTGTTGGGTGGGTTAGGAGAGGCTTCGCAGAGGGGGTAGCATGAAGGTTAGGTAGGCATGAACCAGGTGAAGGAGGAGAGGGTCCTTCTAGATGGAGGCTTTGAGATATGAAAGAGCAGGGGGGATTGGGGGTGGCCTTTAGTCTTGAGGTCTAGTGAGAGTGACCAGAGTGAGAGTGTATTTGCAGAGGGTCCCATGACTTGACTGGTAAGTATGGACGGGGTGGGGGTGTGGGGGGAGTCTTGCTGCCTGTTTGGTTTCTTTGGGGCCCATTGTCTGGTTTATTTTAGGTTCCAGTCCTGTGTTGGGGTTATCAGCCTGAAAGTTATTGTCCGGCCTACACTGTTAACTGCCTAAGAGGAAGACATCATTCTGGGTTTTTTTTTTTTTTTTGTCTGTTTATTTGTTTTTCTTTTTATTCCTCACTTGCTCTAAGAGGTGATGGCTTACTGCCAACACCCATATTCTACTTCTGAAGATTTTAAAATCTTTTTGTTTTGTAAGTTTTATTTATTTCGAGATGGAGAGAGAGACAGAGAGAGATTGAGCGTCCCAAGCAGGCTCTGCACTGTCAGAGCAGAGCCCAATGCGGGGCTCGAACTCACGAACCATGAGATCATGACCTGAGTTGAAGTCGGTCGCTTAACCTACTGAGCCACCCAGGGGCCCCTACATCTTAAGATTTTAACATCACGTGGAGTAGTGGAGGATTAGTTAAGGAACGGAAGTAGGCTTCCAGATATATGCCTTTTCTTTTTATGACCCAGTTGGGAGGGCAAGCTGGCACCTATGCTGAGAATTGAGATGTCAGCAGTTTAGGAAATGGCCAAAGCCCTCCTGCAGCACCAGTGACACGTATCACCGCCCTGCTCCCCTGCTGCCACCCCACTGCGTCCACAGCAACAGCAGTCACGGGCTCAGGATGACATATGTGGCTCTCAGCCGCCAGCGGATGACAGAGTAGAGATAGCAGAGACTCTGGTACATACGGAAGAGGCGGCTCTCACCCGAAGCAGCCAACGATGCCGCTGGGCTCTGCCTGCTCACGGTGGGTGAGACCAGAAGTGAGTGGGTGACGCCGTATGGGTGCGTGCAGAAGTAGGCACAGAGCAGAGCAGGTACAGGGTGTGGACTGAGCTCTCCTGGGTCAGGAGACTCTCAGCTTTGACATGAGGCTTGACTCTCTTTGCTCGTCCGGACTGGCTGTGTGCGTCTGCGTCGCCCGAATGCGACTCCATGATGGAGGGGGACGGACCCCAGCGCTAGGGGCTCTGGGGGCTCCTCAGTATGGCGGGAGAGTGGCTGGATGCTGGGGCTCCTCTTGCTCAGCTCAGAGGTAAAGGCAGGGACACCGTCTTGCTTGTATGGGACAGCGCCCTTGGGTGCTGAGTTAATATATAACCAAGCTTGCAAAAAGGTTTATCTGTTTGTCTCTGGCAAGGACATTTGGGCAAATGGCTTTCTGCCCCACTGCCCTCGGTATTAGTGTTTATTCTCTTTGGGCAAAGGAAAGAGATGATAGAAGTGTCCCATACCACTGGTCCCTTTTAGTTCTCCGTTGACACATAGGCGGCCAACTTTGTAAGAGGACAACCCTAGGGGGCTGTTGCTATGGGTGGAGCCTCGCCATAAGCTTGGGAAGCAGCACCATGCGGAGAATTTGCCTGAGATTTGCAGCCAGGCAAATTCAAATCTGGACTCCTCCACGTAGGAATTGTGATACGGGAAAGTAATTTACCGCTTCCCGCCTCAGTTTCCCCATCAGTACCTGCCCTTCTTGCTGGACTGGGGGGAGGGGGAGCAGAGGACACAGTGCAGAGACAGCTGCTGTGCTTGCTGGTTTGCTCGCCACTGGGTGTGACCCAGGTCCCACTGGTCTAGAGATGGAGACTCGGAGGGCTTTCGGTTCACGAAAGCCATTTCAGTGTCAGCCGGGGCAAGCAAAGGAACCCAGCGTCAGCCCTGCAGCAGCCAGAAAAGGAAACTGCAGCCAGGAACGCCCCACCCTGCAGGGCCCCTGTGGCCACCACACCTGCCCTCAGACCCACACAGACACCACAGAAGAGGGAGCCCCGCCGCCCTCAAGTTTCCTGGACTCATTCTCGACACCCACTCTCACTCTGCCTGACCTGGCACTTGCTCTCCCAGCTCCGGTTGCCCTGCCCTTCTGGGTTTGACCCCTGCCAGTTCCCTGCTCTCGTCTTGAACCCACTCAAAAGTAACTCCGATCAAACACCCGTGGCACGACTCTTACGGCCCCTGGTGCACCCGCTGCCCCTGTCAGTGGGGCCGGCAGCTGGGTGCCGCTGAAGAAGCCTCCTCCCTCTTCTGGGTGCTGTGTTGGCTTCCGGGGTGGCATTTCCTCCTTCCCTCTCTATTTCTTTTATTTTTTGTTTTGTTATAGCTGGGGAGGAGCAGTCTTTGAGGAGTTTTTGAGTGAACACGCCATATGCCTGTTTCATCACGAGTGCAAATCAGCAGGAGGAAAAAGGAGGTCCTTAAAGTGACGTGAAGCCATCAAAGGAGCTCTCAGGCCCCCTTCAGAAAGCAGAGGGAAAAAAAAAAAAAACAACACCTGAGCAAGTTCCTGACATCAACGTCTGAATCTTCCTCCTCTGAATGCTGTAGAGAGGAAACGTTTCTCTCTCTGCTCTGAGCCTCAGTTTCTTTTTTTGTAAAATGAGGACGATAACGATTCCAGCGTAGGCAGCTTCATCGCGTTGCTATCTGGACCACAGCAGGTACTGGATGTGAAAGTACTTGGTAGGCGACGCAGCCCCATGCACCTGACAGGGGCGGCCCACGTCAGGTCTCGGCCGCATTCTGGGTTGAGGTCTGTGTAGCCTCAACTAGGTCATTCCTGGCTGTGCGAAGCAGCCCCCTGCAACGGCCCCTGAGTTTCCAGGACTGGAAAACAGATGAATTCCACGTGATCCCTTTCCTCAGGCTTTTCTCCCAGATGGGGTGTGCCTTGCGGGTGGTGAGGAAGCTTGAGGAATGCTCAAGGGTCCCTTTACGGGAAGTCTCCAGATGCGATCTCCTTGTGGCAAACACCTGACCTGAGGACCCCAACTCCCGTCATCGCCCTGTTAGAGGAGGCAGACTGTGGGAGGTTCATGTGGTGCTGCATACGTGACATTGCCTCCCCACGCAGGCAGGAAAAAGAAAGTCCTAAAGGGCACATAGTTATTATTCTGATTTCATAGACGAAGAAACCGAGGATAAGAAGGGTTAAGCTCCTCCTTCACATTTGCACGGCTAGTAAGAGGGAGATGTGGCATTTGAACTTGGGGCAGCCTGACTGCAAAGCCTTGACTGGTTCCTTTATATCACCACGTGTGATACAATGGTTGTCACGTGTGTAATAATGCTTGTCTCACAAGATGGAAAACTGCAGAGGGTCCGTGAAAGATGTGCCGTGCAGTTTTAGAGGAGGGAGGGATCACTTCTGGTTGGAGAAATCCAGGAAACCTTCATTGAGGAGGTGGCTTTTGCCTCCAGGTCTTGAAGAATTGGCCAGATTTGGACATTCAGAGATGCCTATTCTTCCCCGTCAGTTGTCCCTTCTGCGGGCTGTGTGGCTGGCTTCCCACATCTGGTGAATCTTTGCAAAATCCATTTAGTCCCCAGCCTCATCCTCTTTCTCACTGTCCCCGCACAAGAGAAGTCCCGGAATACTGGGAACGGGAGAGGAAGTCACTCCGAACTGGGTTCGACTAAAGAACCTTCCTGGAACAGGCCCTGGGGAGAGGTCTGATGCGGTGGGTCAATTAAGAACCGGATTTTATTGCAGATTTATTGCAGCCTTCCTTCCTTCCTTCCTCCCTCCCTCGTGTCCTGAGTGCCTGCTCTCTGCCGAGGGCAGTGCTGAGTGCTGGGGACGGGGAGGTGGGGGCCCACTCTGACACAGTTTTTGGCCCCGGGGAGTCTCAGTGTTTAATGATGGGAGGGATAAGGTTGCAGGGCCCCAGGGTCCCAGTGTTTGCCTAGAAATTCAAGAAGCCCCCAGGGTGGGGCAGGGTGACCCCGTTGAGGGGTGTGGGTAACTAGAGTAAAAGAAAATAAGCTGGCCATACAGAGCAGGGGAGGGGGCGGGGAGGGGGCGGGGGGGGGGGGGGCGGGAAGAGGGTATTTGGGGGAGGGGCGGACGCAGAGGGGAGAAGCTTGCAGGGCAGCCAGAGGGGGAGGCCAGGGCCTGCTGCTGAGAGGGCTGAATGAGTCAGGAGCCGGGCAGCTGGCTCACCCAGAGGCCGCCCCACCGCACCTGGCCTTGCCCACAGCTGTGCTCCAGCGAGCGGCCCACGCCAGCAGCCAGCTTTCATCAGGGCAGCCAGAGCAGAACTTGGCTGCTTCACTGATTTTCTTCTGCCTCTCGCCGCCCACTCGGGGAGAGCTTGTAGAACGGGGCCTGTATCAGAGACGATTGGGTAAACCAAGGATGAGAGACGCTGCACGACGTCCTTGCACCCGCTTCCTTCCCAGATGCAGGGGCCGCCAGCACAGGGCCTGAAGTTTCTCCGCCGAAGTGTGCCCTTCAGCCGGCTCGGGGTCCTGCCCAGCCCCACCATGGGGGGGAGGGGGTGCCTCGGCCCTGGAAGGATCTGAGGGTAGCTAGGCCAGCGGTTGCTAAACTGACAGATGGTTACCTGGGAAGCTTTGAAAAGTACACGGTGCCAGGCTCTGAGCCCAGACGTATGACTCAGTAGTCAGGGTCCCGTCCCTGTCCGGTTGTTGATTCTGCAGGTCCCACGCTCGGAGGGGTGGTCCCCTGGGGCCGGTGAGGCCCAGGCAGCACTTTCCTTCCTTGCGCTTGGCAACCAGCCTTTTCTTGTGAATTTATCGTTCTCATTAAGGGAATGGCTCTCCAAACCCGCTGAGAGGACCAACGCTATTGTGCTCCTGAATGCCGGGCTGACCGGCCAGGAGAGGGTTTCTGGGCTGGCTCTGTTCCATTTCATCATGGAGAAGGAGGCTTTCCCCCGGGGGTGGGCGAGCGTTGTCTGTTGCCTTGAGATGCTTCTCCTCAGCTGTGGGGAGAGCTGGTCAGCCAGAAATGTCCTCCCCAGGGCTCAGGCCTACCCGGCCGAGAAGAGGGTCTGTGGACAGACGCTGCTGCCCGCCTCCCCTCGCGTGCCCCCATCCCAACCTCCAGGGCTGGCTAAAGAGCAGGCTGTCTTCTGGAGGAATTGAGACGTTGGGCATCTCTCTGGGAAGTCATTTTAAATCTCATTTCTAAGTCCCAAGAGGTGCTCAGCAAATGGATAGTAATGATTTTTATTCCATGTGCCCGAGATTTGCTCGTGCAGGCTTTCACGGGTTCGTTCCCTGTGACGCCCTGGGAGGAGAGGGGACAGGGGACCATCTTCCCATGCTGAGCTCAGAAAGGGAGTGGGCTCCCAAAGTGTTTGGTCCTAAAGGACCAAAAGTGTGTGTTAGGTACCGTCACATGGTTGAGAAAGAAAGAGAGGGAGAGGAGGGCCAGAGGGGGGGAGAGAGAGAGATGGAAAGAGAGAGGGAGAGAAGAAACAACTGATAAAGCAAATGGGATAAAATGTTAATAGTGAATCACCTGGCTAAAAACATACAGGTGGTTTTGACTATTTTGACAATATTTTGAAGTTTTAAATTTATTTTCAAATAAAAACATCTTTGAAAAGGGGAGGTGGTTTATTCAAAGACATAGCAAGTTGATAGTGGGGCCCCTATCCACGTAAGGCTCACCTGTGACATCACCTCTGGATTTATTTATTTTTTAGACTCGACTTAAGTGCCAGTTCTCGAGTGAGCCTTCCCTGCCCTCCCAGACTAGACCGTGAACCCCGATTTCATGTACTTATCACAAGAGTTACGAGTGAATTATTTTCAATTTGATGCCTGTTTCTGCTGCTTGACGGTAAGCTCCTTGAGGAGAGGACCTCATGTGCCTTGTCCCTGCCGGATCCCAAGGCTCTAGCACAGAGACTGGGATATAGTAGATGCCCAGCTAGTATTTGTTAAAAGGCCGAATGAGTGCGTGAGTGAGTGTCAGAGCGCAGCCCCGGATGTGCACAGGTGGACACACGCACAGGTGCGACCATGCTCAGGCTCTGCTCTCTTGTTCCATTGCTCTGTGTCATATGCCAGGATTTACAGGGCAGCTGGCAGGGTGGCATCATGCCTCTGGAAATGACATCTGGGAATGAATGACATCCTTTGGGAAGACAGGATGACGCTCCTTCCCAGCCAGTGCCTCCCTCCCCTCCCCACCTCAAGCCCAGAGGCTCTTCCGGGGGGGGGAGAAATGATGCTCTGGTAGCAGGTGGTGGAGGGATCCCAGAGACAGCAGGCTCCGAGAGGGGGGCAGGGATGCAGAGGGGAAACCGCTGCCTTTCCGGAAACAAAAGAGCCCTTTAAAGTCACTTGATATCATGTCTTCCTGCCCTGGGCCTCTGCCAAGCCTCCCTCTTCCTATTGTGGAGCAGCAGGGACAGCAGAGACCTGTATTTGCTCCCCTGCTGGTGCACTGCCCTGGGGACTGGGAGCAAGCGTCGTGCTGGCAGGCCTCCTGTGCCCACAGTGTGCCCGCTAACTGAAGAGTTCTGAGTTTAGGTTTTGATGGGTCACGCATCCACATATTTCAGAATCCAAAAGTGTGGGCACACGGGCGGCGAACGTCCCCCTTGCGCCCCGTCCTCCATCCATCCAGTTCTCCTTTGGGAAGGTTTTGGTTCTTAGGAATCCTTCTAGAGATAGTTGATGCACATACAAGGAGATATGCAGGTGCCCTGCAGGGGCAGAATTCCACATACACTGTTTCTATCTTGCTCTTTGCACTTAATGATGTGCATTTTACTTTCTCGGTTATGTCGTGTTCCGCGGGGTCGGTGTCCTGGGGACCCCGTGCTCCAGACTTCCCCTGTCATGCCGTGTGCATGAATCGCACACTTTTCTTCCTGGATTGTACTGAGTATTGAGGACTGATGGAAAGTTACAGGTGAGAGGAACCTACTCCTGTGCTGCTTGCTCAGGCTAGTAACCACTGGCCACAGGTGGCTCTTGGGCATTTGAAACATGGCTAGCCAGACTGGGATGTACTGTAACTGTCAAATCCTCAGTGAATTTTGAAGATTTAATTTTTTTAAAGTGTCTGGGGCGCCTGGGTGGCGCAGTCGGTTAAGCGTCCGACTTCAGCCCGGTCACGATCTCGCGGTCCGTGAGTTCGAGCCCCGCGTCAGGCTCTGGGCTGATGGCTCGGAGCCTGGAGCCTGTTTCCGATTCTGTGTCTCCCTCTCTCTCTGCCCCTCCTCCGTTCATGCTCTGTCTCTCTCTGTCCCAAAAATAAATAAAAAACGTTGAAAAAAAAATTTAAAAGAAAGAGGAAAAAAAATAAAGTGTCAAATATCTTATCAGTAAATACATGTCTATATTTATCACAAGTCTAAAATATGATTTTTAAAAATTATCTTGGTTAAGTGGTTTTTTTTTTTAACAATGTGGCTACTAGTGTATGTAAAATTATATAGATGGCTCACATTTATAGGTGGCCAGGATGTTTCTAAGGGGCTATGCTTCCTTGGAGACTTGGAGCCCCGGGAGGGGGCTGGGGGTGGGAAGGAGCTAAATAGATCAGAAGGGGAGGGAGCTAAGGAGTGGAAGCAGATGGCTGGCAGCAGGGTGTTGAAAGCTCCCCGGGGCAGGGGTCAGGAGGACTGGGTTCTCGCCTGCCTCGGTGTGACTTTCTGGGGAGCCCCAGAACCAGCCTCCTCCCTTCTCAGTCTCCATTTCCTTCTGTGCGCAAGATGGTGGGCAGGATTTGAGAATGGTGCCTCTCTTCTCTATCCCTGAGCTAAAACAGCGCCTAGTGCAGGGCAGATGCTTGCTGAGTGAATGAATGAATGAATGAATGAACGAGAATAGGAAGTGGAATGAAAAATGGGAGTTTCCTTTTCCAGGTTAAGTGTTAGCCTCATCAAAGAATCAGGACCTGGAGGCCCCCTAGAGATCGAAGGGTGCCTGGGACTATGAATCCAAACCTCAGAATTGCAGGAGTGACCTTGCCCCAAGTCTCCCTGGGGTGTCGGTGGCAGACCCAGTACCACAACCAAAGCCCCGTCCAGAACAAAAAGGCTGTTACAAATTAGTAGCACTCTTGGGAATGTCTGCTGCGAATGCAGCTGGGCCGCGGCACCCCTCCTTCTCCCCTTCTAGCCATTTTCAGGGTGTGGGGCGACATGTCCTACTGCTATCAGGGGTCAGCGAGGGGGTTTTCATAGATTATATTGAAAGAATTACAATGGTGAGGGAAAGGAGCCGAGTTCCCACAGAGTGTCCGGTCACTCCTGTGGGGGGCTCTGGGAGCCGGGCCCGGCTGCCTCTTTCTCTCTGGGAAGCAGCACACACAGTTTTTAATAATTAAGTAACTTTAATTGTCCTGGGAAAGCCGAGCTCGCCTTGGGGCACGCTGCACAAACTCATAATTAATGTTACCAAGAGAGATTAGCAAAGGAGAACTGAGAAATGATTCACTTTTTAAAAAGCGCCTCACTGTTAAGCCTTATTATCCTAAGTTTAGAACCTCATTTATCTGCTTTGAGGGGGGGGAAAAAAAGAGACCCAAGACCCAGAAACTAATGCATGTGAAATTAAAACTCCATGTCTTTGTAATCTCATTTAAAATCATCAGATGGGAAAATGTTGCCATTTATTGATCCCACTCTGGTGACCGAGGGAAGATTTAAGACAGAGGAACATAATTAATAAATAATAATGCATTAACAAAAACTCAAGCTTTTTCCTGTTATCCTGTTATAATCGCGTTGTAGCTTTTTTTTTTTTTTTTTTTTTTTTTTTTGCAACAGCGTTTTCTCTCTGGCTGTCTACGAAAGACATCCCAAAGTCTGCGTGATTACGTGGACTCATGCAAGGATTCTGGTGGGGTGTCCGGCCTATCAGTGTTTGGTGCGTATTTGATGAATTAATGAACAAGCGAGCACATTCATGCAAGATGGGAGGACTCTAGAAAGCTCCTTCCTTGCACAGACATGCCCAGGTGGTAGGAGCGGTGAGCCCGGCCCGTGCCTGGGGAAGGAGTCTGCGGTGGTGACGAAGGAGGGGGAAATACAGTAGGTGGGGGCGGGCGGGGCGAAGCCGTGAAAATTAGGAGTGGGTGTAAGCGCCAGGGCGCAGCGTGCAGCCAGCCACAGAAATCGGGCCTCTGCTGGCCCCTGTGCATAATTAGTAGCCAGAAATAGCACCTGATCGGTGGCCCTGAACGAGCAAATGTGTTTCCGTGCGGGTCCTCATGTCTCCACAGCACTGCCCTGCTTTCTTCTTCCTTTCAGACAACAACTATTTGCATCCCAAGTGATGGGTGTCCCATTCTTTCCAAGCACCATTCTCCACAGGGATAGATGGAAACAGCTGGAACGGAGGGGGGAGACTTTGGCTGTAAACCTAGACAGAGGTTCTCTTCTTCTCTCTGAGCCTCAGTTTCACCATCCACAAGACGGGAACCATGTTTGGGCTTCCCCGAGGCTCGACCGATGGTGTGGACGGCAGCTCCTTGGCAGGTGGGAAGAGGATACCAGAGGTGCCTGGAGCCCCTTTTCCAGGTAGCTGTGGGGGAGGTTTTGTGATGCGTGCTTCTTTCCTTCTGGCTTCTCCACAGCCTTGGTCCTAACCCAGGGGTTCGCTTCTCACCGTGTGCCCACCAGATCCGGCTCCGACAGCCCCTGTTCCCTCATCCTGGAGTGGGGGGAGCTGGAGGGGGATTTGCTTCCTGTGGCCACATGCGAGGGCACTTTTCCTAAGAGCTTTGCTGTCCCTGAAATGTCACTCAATCCCGGGGGAGGCTGGTGGGTAAATAATGAGGAGGTCGCTGATTCAGCTCAAGATGTGTGACTCCTCTCAAGTTCTCTACGTGTGAGCAGACCACTTACAAAGAATGAAATCTTTTAAGATGTGAAGGAATGAAGCCATTCTCTTCCTGGGGCTGTCCCTTTGTGACCTCAGGCAAATTGTGTCTGCGGCCTTTGTTGCCTAAGGGGAGAGGGTAGAAGACGCCCCAAGGAGACTCCTTTAGAGCTTTTCCTGAGCGCGTAGAAACTGAGGCACTGGGCACTGAGGTGCTGAAAGTGCCTGAGGCTGGGGAAAGCATTCAGATCTGCAGGTGGAGAGGAGGGGTACAGGGGGACAGGGCTCGCCATAGTCCCCCAGCCCGTTCTATACATTACACATTGCCAAGTTCTTTCCCATCCACGATCCCGTTTGATCGGCACGAAAATTCCAGGAAGGAGATATTCCCATTCCCATTTTGCAGATGAGGAAACTGAGGTTTCTGAGATTTTAGGTGACCAACGACTCGAACCCGGGTTCTCAGACTCCCACCACTCTGCCCAATGAGAGGCTGCCCATCATAATCTTGATACTTTCTTCTGGCTCTTAAGTACTGTGATATGTTCCTTGTCTCGTCCAACATGTGACGCCATATATCTAATTACTACCTTGGGGTTCAGACAACATTTTGTTTCATTCACTCATTTTTCTGGTCAGCAGTCCATTGTCTTTTCAGCTTACATGCTTATATGTTCCGAGACTAGTACCACTGTAGCTAGTCAGGATTGCTGACTCTGAGCCTCGGGCGAGGTGCGTGTTTTAGATTTCAGTTTGATCACACAGGCCAATAGTAGATAATCCGAGTTGTAAGAAAGAAGAGTAAAAAGTAAGCCCGTCCCCTCTTGTTCTCTATACTCTGCCTCTGAGGGCTTCTCCCAGACACAACCACTGCTGTCAGTTTTCCATGTATCCTTGAGGTGGTTTATGCAAAGGCAAGAGCACACACAGGTATGTGTGTGTGTGTGTATGTGTGTGTGCTTCCCTTCTTCCAAAATGGCAGCATACTATAGGCACTAGGTCGTACTCCCTTGCTTATAAAACTCTATCAGGGACATCGATCCATACCAGAACGTAGAGAGTCATGCCAATATTTCTATATGGCTGATTCACATTTCATTTTACTTAACCTACATCTCATTAAAAAAAAAAAATTAATGTTTATTTTTGAGAGAGAGAGAGAGAGAGAGCACGAGCAGAGGAGGGGCAGAGAGAGACAGAGACAGAATCCGAAGCAGGCTCCAGGCTCTGAGCTGTCAGCACAGAGCCCAACGCAGGGCTCGAACCCACGAGCCATGAGATCATGACCTGAGACAACGTCGGAAGCTCAACTGACTGAGCCACCCAGGCACCCCCATTTCATTTTTTAAAGCTACTTGCCTACTGATGGACACTGGGTTGTTTTTGTTATTTTGTTATTTTGCCATTCACATCGCCCCTTACCATCCAAGCCTTAATATTACGATTGCCTAGGAGTAGTCTGGTGCGGTGGAAATTGCTGGGGCCACAGGACTGAGATATGAGAGTTCTATCCCATCTATATTACATTTGCTATTTGACTTGCAGCCAGTGCCTGCCTCCTTGGGCCTCAGTTTCACCATCTGTCAAGGGGGACACTGGGCCGATCTGGTGTCCTTCCAACCTGTCTCTGTACCCTTGAGTCTCCCCACACCCCAGAAGCAGCAGAGCTCCCCATCGAGGGTCAGCCAAGGCTGCGGCTGTGGGTGGGCTCCTCGGGGCTCGGTAACCTGTGAACCTCTCCCTTGCTGCGCTGATCTCAGTAATGCAATATCGAACCCAGTCAGGCAAGTTTGGCCTTGCTCTCCCCTGGATCCAGTGTGATTCAAGGCCCGTAGCGTGGCTTCCTTCCTCAATTAATGACTTAAGCGTTATGAATGACTAATCAGTTCAGCACTGAGAAGAACTGGGTGGCTGAGTAGGGGCTGGGGTGGCAGCGAGATGGATGGGCTGGGTGTGAAGGGGGCTTTAGCCTCTCTGCCCTCTGCTCAAATGCCTTTGGGTCTCCATGCTTTCTTTTAAGGGGGGGCCGAAGAGGGTCAGATGTCCTACCCAGACGCCAGGCTCCAGTGTCTCCTAGAGTACGTGTCCCTGGGTTGTTGTCCCTGTAAGCAAACCTCTCCAACCTCCTCTTCCATCCTGCAGCGGGAAAGCCAAATGCTCATGGAGAAATCCCAGAGTGGAATCTGAGGCAGGATGGCTGGATACATCATTTGGTATGATATACTGTGTACCTAGGAAAAAGTTTTGAAATTAATCTATTCCTGGGAGAAGGCATGACGTGGTGGTGGGGAGTGTTCTTTTTGCTATGCATCCCAGACGGACGGCCTCCTGGCTTCTCACCCTACTTATCTTAGGCAGCTTGCTGCAGATTCTAGGATTTCTGGGGACTGGAGGGAATACTTCTCCTCTAAAGCAAGGCATCTGGCTTCACAGCCCACCCTACCTCACTCCACTCCCTTTCTTTCTTCACTGACCCTTTGCAGGCCGGATCACCCAGCCCTCTGTTTTCTAGTGGTGGTTAGGCAACCACCCTTTGTGGTGGCCCCCGAGGGCACGCCTGGACCATTACTGCCCAGCCTATGTCCCCATGGGGCCTCACGCCCTGGCCTCACCTGGCCCTGTCCCCCAAATCTTGACCAGAGCTCCTCCACTCTGGACATTGTGTCCTGGCATGGGTCCCCCTCCTCTCCTCCTCCACCAGGTTGAGCACTCCCTCGGAGCTCCCCGACTCCTTGGAGAAGGGGGGGGTCCTTTCCTGCTGGTCTCTCTTCTTGGTCTTCATTTAGAAACTGCTCTCCTGACTGGCACACGAGATGTGCCACCTCAGCCTGTGCCATTTGGAACTCAGGCCACAGGAAATCTCTGAGCATCCTGTGTGTGTGTTGGGCCACCTGTCTCCAGCAACATGTGCTGGGCCCTGTCTCTGGGGTTTGTATTGGGACACTTGCCCTGGCGCTTCCACAGGCAATCAACTCATTGGGATGGGGGGGGGGGTTCTCTAAATTTTCCTTTCTTCCCAACATATTTCCTTTCCAGGGCTTCATGAGCCCATGTGCCCTCTTGAGGTTGAAAGGCATCAACATTTAACCAGTGCTGTGCCCAATGCAGACGTTCCGTTGTTGAATGAATGGATGGGTGGGTGGTTCTTATCTTGGGCAATGTCACGTTCCCTTCACCTCCAAAACCTTAAAGTTGCCTTTTGTACATTACCTGGACCAGCCAGCTGCTCAGTCCTCCATCACTTTCTTGGGCACAACTCTGCCTTCCTCGGGGCAATGGCAGCCAAGTTCATCACATCAGAAGTTCACTGGCTTCCCGACCTGATTGAGTGCAGTTGGATTTTGTGCAAATCATCTTCAGCTAAAATCTTTAATGATTTAGGATGAGTCGCCCTACTTGGCCTTTTTCTAGGAATCTCACCCACAAATTTGCTTTAAGATGAGAACCTCCCCAAGAGGGAGGTGCATACCCCAAAAAGTGCTCTCTGCCCCCCCCCCCCCCCCCTTCTGCTCAGTGGCTCTGGACTCTGGGCCTTGGGTTTCTGCCTTTCCCCCATAGTATTGGTGCCCTGGGCCTATGGGTGCACAGGCCCTGCTCCTCGGTGAAGAGGTGCTGCTTGGGGATGAAATACACACCAACATGTGTATTTCCTGAGACTAGAGAGGGAAGCTAATGCATTGCCTACTTTAAGATTAACAAGCTATTTGACTAAAGAGATTTTTTTTTCCTTTCTGTTCTCCACTTCATCCCCTTTCTTTCGGGTGCTTTTCACACCAAGTCACTGAAATCACAGGGTATGGGAGGTATTTTTCTCTTTAGAAATCCTTTTTCAGGCAACTATGTCAAGAATGTTTTCATACTTTGGGTCGGATGGGGAGGGAGGAAAAAAAAAAAAGGCTTAATCCCCCCAGATGGGTATTTCTCTGAAAACAGACATGCAAATGTTGGGCTTGTCAAACCCTAAAATGTTTTCTTTATTCTTGAGAATTATGGCAGACTGCCTGCTGAGCCTGGGAGATCTGACAACTGAAGGAGGGAGCAAGCAGAGTGTGGGAAAGGGCAGGCAGCGGAGGCAGAGGCACGCGCCAGATCAGCCAAAGACAAGGGACAACCATTCTATGCCCTGTGCTGCAGACTATCCCTTCTGGCGCCCTCACGTTCTGTTGGGGGGAAGCTTACCTTTCAGGAACTGGGGGTGAGGATACAGAGCGAAGCTAGATGCAGGCTCAGGAACATCCTTGCCTTTGCTCTGCCCGTGGGAGGCTAGCCTGCGTGCTCCCTCCAGGAGCGGAAGCTCGTGCCTGACAACCCGAGTGTAACATAGAGACATAGAAATCGGTCATACATGCAGTCGTCACCTGAGGCTTCTGCTGAGACCTGGGGGATGGGAGAGGGGGCAGACTGAGCAAATGCTTCCTCTGGGCTACTAAATAATTGCAAAGCCCTTCATTGAGACCTTGCCACCCCTAGGTGATGAGTTCACAGCTCTGTGGGAGAGAGAGACAAGAAAACATGCATGTTAGTGCAAGGCAGCCTGGGCCGAATGCATGAAGAGAGGTGCAAACATTCCCCACCCCACCCCCCAAATATGGTTCAACCATTTACAGCAGGTGAGAAAATGGCTTTAAGATATTTTATTGCATCCGGAGCTCTAGAGAACGATTCTAAGTCTTTTAGGCTTCAGTTTCTCCTTCTCCTGGCCTTTTGCCTAATGAAATTATGGAAACAGGGCAGGGGTAACCCGCTCTGCATGGATGGGGGTGCTTGGATTGGGTACAAGTCTCACCAAGGCCGCAGGAAGAACCATGGAGTGGCCTGCTATCTACCTCTCTGGGTTGTTTTGAGAATCAAATGAGGGAATGGTTATGCTTATATTTTGTATGTTATAAATCAGTAAATAACTAAAGAGTAGAGTTACTTCTTTGAGAATTACTGCCTTGAAAGCCCTAATGATGCCTTCAATTTATCGAGCAACTACTATGTTCCAGGCATCGTCTAGGGTGTAACGTAAGCTTGATGGGGGTCAGGACTTGGTCTTGTCCCTGGTAGAGCCCTAGGGCCTAGAGAGAGCTGGTCTGAAGAATAGTAATTCTTCAACAGCTATTTTGTAGAGATTGGAAAAGTGATCTCCAATCCTGACAGTCCCCTGGGACTTTGGCCCTGCTCTGGGATCTGGAAGCTTGGAAAGGTTGAGCAGTCTTTCCTAGGTTGGGATCAGAGTTGAGTCCATCTGTCTGTGAAGTTTAGGCCCTTTCTATGATGTCTGGATCACCTTGGGGCCTCTGGGTCATCTCTCTCCTGACTTTGTTGGGTTTAGTTGTCGTTGGCAAAGTAGGCGGCTGTGCCGGCAAAATGTGGGGGTCACAGGGGCAGCCTCGGGACAGGCAGGTTCTTCCTTTCTGGTTCTGTGGACCAGACAGATTAACCAGTTAATTGTGGACCACCCCAATTAACTGCAGAAGTGCCCTGGACACTTCTTTTCAGGAACAGATGAAATAGTATCTGGGGTAGGTGGGAAAATGGTCCCTCAAAGGCATTCACCACCTCATCTCTGGAATCTGTGGATATGCTATGTTACATGTGAAGGGGAATTAAGGTTGCAGGTGGAATTAAGGTTGCTCATCAACTGACCTTGAGATGGGGAAATTGTCTTGGCTTATCCAAGGGGCCCCCAGTGTAATCACAGGGATCCTTTTTTTTTTTTAATGTTTATTTATTTTTGAGACACAGAGAGATAGAGGATGAATGGGAGAGGGTCAGAGAGAGAGGGAGACACAGAATCCGAAGCAGGCTCCAGGCTCTGAGCTGTCAGCACAGAGCCGACGCAGGGCTCGAACCCACAGACCGTGAGATCATGACCTGAGCTGAAGTCGGATGCCCAACCGACTGAGCCACCCAGGCTCCCCATAGGGGTCCTTTCAATGGGGAAGAGGGAGGCAAGGGAGACTGTGTCAGAGTGATATGATGTGATGTGATGTGAGGAAAACTTGCTTGGCCACTGCTGGCTTTGAGGATGGAGGAAGGGACCACAGACCAAGACCAAGGGACCAACAGACCCCACCCCACCCCACCCCCCGGTCTAGAAGCTGGAAAAAGCAAGAAAACAGATGGTTTTCTAGAGCTTCCAGAAAGGACACAACCTCGTCAAAACCCTGATTTTCACCCAGTGAGACCCATGTCAGACTTCTGAGCGCCAGTGCCATCAGAGAATTGGAAACTAATACAGCATCTTAGCCAGGAGCAGGCCTCAGGAGGGTTTAGCCTGTGCCTTGGACTCAGGGACAGACATGGTGGAGGCAGACGTAACTCTCCCAGGCTTTCTGGAAACCTGCTCTTGCTCCGGCTCTAGTGCAGCCCGCAGGTGCCACAGGCTTTGAGCACTGTCGTGGAGATGCTCTGACTGCACTTCCCTCTGGGCCGCCTCACGAACCTCTCACTCCCTGTCCCGGGACTGTCTGCTCTGTAGCATTGACATTTACCAGTGTGTATCCTGGAACCGCACGGGACTGCCCGTGACCGCGGGGGCCCAGGAACGTAGCGATAAGTGCTTTCCCCTTTCAGTGCTTGGGTGGGCAGTTCTGAGATGCTTTCCACAAGGCTTTTCAGGAGTTCCCCAGGAAGGGTGCCGGGTGGAAGCCTCCTCAGGAATGCATCCTTGTATGTCTCCCTTCTTCCTTGTTTCCCTCTCAACTGGATCTCACTCCTGCCCCCTGGGATCATTGCCAGAATGAATACCTGGATGGGAACTTTTGTTTCCAGCCCTGCCTTTGGAGGAAACTGCTGAGACCATATGCTGAACAGAACAGCTGTTCATCTAGTATTTGCTCAGAAGTATGTCCCCCGCCCAGCCTCACAGAGCCGCGAGGGGCTCTCGAGGGCCAGAGTAGCGGGTGGTAGGGCACCCTGGGACATGCCGAGAGCAGCACAGCTGTAGACGAGCCTGCCTAGGGTCTTGGCTGAGGATACTTCCTGGTCCAGTTAGAGACGGATGAAATCTGCAGGGGTCGTTTCCAGGCTCTTGGGGATACCACAGGCCCTGCTGGTGTGGTCACCCGAGTCCCCTAACTCTCGTGGGCTTCCCTTAGAACGTGCCCACGGTTGCTATCATTCCGGGCAGATGTGCTTCTGATGAACTTACTGACACCCTTAGCAAGCAGGCTACAAAATGGGGGATTTGTGGGCGGCTGGGAAGCTGGGAGCCTCCCGGCCCCACGGCTGGGCAGCTGTTCCCAGGGCTGGCTGAGCATGTCTCTGCAGTGGGCTCCTTCCCTACCCCCACCGGAGGCTGCCTCTGTCATGCTGATAGGCCAAGCTGCCTCTTGGATCTGCGGCTTTCCTACCAACCATGCCCAGAACAGATGGAAACGGATCTCTTGGGCATCTCCAGCTGATGCGGATTTCACAGCAGGAGGAAGAGAGTGGGGGCAGCAGACAACCCAGCCCCTTCCCACGGCCACTTGGGAGGCCACACTGGTTGTTCAGCTGTCCACCCTCTCTGGTTGCGAAAGAGGTGGGGCTTGGGGTGGGGATCCATTTCAGCGGTAGTGAGCCTAGCAGCTAGAAATTCCAAATACTCCAGTTCCTTACGGTTTTTAGCCAGAGCTCCAAGGGGACCCCTTACCTTGCCAGAGCAGAGTTTCGGGCCTCCCTGCATAGCACTGCTGCACAAAGGGCTAGACTAGTCTCTAGGGTCCCCCCCCCCCCACCCCGCCTTGTAGCCTCTGTTCTATGCTCCCATCCCAGTCTCCTGCACAAGCACATCTGCTATAACCCTCTACACCTGGCCCGGATACCACTTTTTCCAGGAAGCTGCCCCCTTCTGCTCCCCTCCCCCATTTTGGCAGTAATGTATCCCTCTTGTCTTGGTGGGGCCCAAAGTCTCCATCAGTGTGGCTCAGATGAAACCAGTGGCTTTATGCCTGGGGTCATAATTACTCCTGTGCTTGGTCATGTCTCATTGGCAGGGTCCTTTCTAGAGCAGGGAATCTTCTTTCTTGGCTTCATAGTTCCCATGGGAGGGGCCTGGTAATCTTTCTTTTGGTCTGGTTGGTTTTGTTTTTATTTTTAATGAGTGCCTATGAAAAAACTGATGCCAAAAGCTGCTTTCCCCCCAAACCCCGTCTCAGCCCCTCCTTGGGCTGCGATAAAAAAATGCCATTGACCGGGTGGCTTAAACCATAAACATCTATTTCTCACAGTCTTCAGGGCTGGGAAGACCAAGATCAAGGTGCCAGCAAATCCAGATCGCTGTCCGTCGGGAACCCTCCTCTTGATTTGAAGGCTGTGTCCTCACATGGCAGAGAGAGATGTCCTCCTTATAAGGGTACCAATCCTATCATGGGGGCTCTACCCTCATGACCTCATTTAAACCTACTTAACCTCTCAAAGGCCCCACCTTCGAGTACCATCACAGTGGGGATTAGAGTTTCGACGTATGATTTATGTGGGGACACAAACATTCAGTCCACAGCCCATCCTGTAATCGTGACAACCTCTGTAACAAATATTGAGAATTCTGTTCAAAACAACTCTCTTCTGAGTGCCAGCCGTGTTACGGGCCTGGGGAGCTGGAGAGAGGTATTCACTGGTGGCCAAGACCCAGTCCCTGCCCTCTGGGAGCTTCCGGACTGATGGACTTGCTGCTGCCCCCAGACGACCTGTGTCTTGTCATCATCGCCAGGATGGCTGGGGGCTGCGGAAAGGGGGCAGAGGTGTCCGGGGGCGGGCGTGCCACCGCCTGCGGGCTCAGGGCAGCTCCGTCACCAACTCTGGCCCGCCCGCCTCGGCTTAGAAGATACAGTCCCATGTGGACACCAAGTGACAGCTGAGAAGCCTCTTCCTCCTGTTGGTTGGTTTGTTTATTGTCTTATTCAGGCCTTTCGAGGCTTTACAAGTCCCCAAGAACTTGAAGTTTTGTCATGTTTTCAGATGATGCATGTGAGTGTAGAGTTGTGCTGTCCAAATGTCCAAATGGTAACTGCCAGACACATACGCATTTACATTTGTTTCAGTTAATTAAATGCAGTGCAATTTATTTTCACTATTTAAATTTTTTTCATGTGTATTTATTTTTGAGAGAGAAAGAGACAGAGCATGAGCAGGGGAGGGGCAGAGAGAGAGGGAGACACAGAATCCGAAGCGGGCTGTAGGCTTTCAGCTGTCAGCACAGAACCTGACGCGGGGCTCAAGCCCACGGACTGTGAGATCATGATCTGACCCGAAGTCGGACACTTAACCCACTGAGCCACCCAGGCGCCCCAGAGGCAATACAATTTTAATTTCAGTTTTTCAGTCACATCATCCACATTTCACGTGGGTGCTAACCTCGTGTGGCGAGCTGCTACCACATTGGGCAGCGCAGAATAGAACGGTCCCATCAGCCCCAAATGTTCTGTTGGATAGCTTTGGTACAGAAAGTTGCTTTCTTGCCATTTGTTCTTAGCGTTTTATTTTTTAAAGAGTTAGCTACGTCTGGTCTTCTTAAATGACCCCCTCTCTTTGGTGTCTCCTCACATAATTTTTTTTTTTTAATTTTTTTTTTCAACGTTTATTTATTTTGGGGACAGAGAGAGACAGAGCATGAACGGGGGAGGGGCAGAGAAAGAGGGAGACACAGAATCGGAAACAGGCTCCAGGCTCTGAGCCATCAGCCCAGAGCCCAACGCGGGGCTCGAACTCACAGACCGCAAGATCGTGACCTGGCTGAAGTCGGACGCTTAACCGACTGCGCCACCCAGGCGCCCCATCCTCACATAATTTTTTGAGGACTCGAGCTGTTAGTGTTGACGGTAATACCCTGCAGGCCCAGCCCCACCTTCACTGTTACGTGTTTCATCAGCTTGGCCTTTCTGTGCCCCGCTCTCCCTGGGCTGGTGATATTGTCCATCTTGCCTCTCAAACCTCTGTCAGAACAAATGCAAAGGGCTTTAGGCTGGCCAGGGGAAAACATAGCCGAGATCCCACGTAGCGAAAGTGATAATGATCTTTTGGTACCTGGGGAGAGGCTGCCCTTGCTTGGGACAGATCACACTTGACCTGGTGCCCTCCCCTCAGGTGGGGTTGTGAAGGCAACCAGTTGTCTGAGGGCCCGCTTTTCTCCATTTCAGCCAGAACGCTTTAAAACACAGCACCTCGGGGCGCCTGGGTGGGGCAGTCGGTTAAGCATCTGACTTCAGCCAGGTCACGATCTCGCGGTCCGTGAGTTCGAGCCCCGCGTCGGGCTCTGGGCTGATGGCTCAGAACCTGGAGCCTGTTTCCGATTCTGTGTCTCCCTCTCTCTCTGCCCCTCCCCCGTTCATGCTCTGTCTCTCTCTGTCCCCAAAATAAATAAACGTTGAAAAAAAAATTAAAAAAAAATAAAATAAAACACAGCACCTACCTGATGAGTTGGAGAGATCGTCTAGACAAGCTTCATCTGAATTATATCGTAACATATTATTACCATAGTACATTGTATTGTACTTTTCTTCTGGGTAAATGTAATTCCTTTTACATTTACTACTACGTGCATACTTTCGATATTCCAGGAAGAAAAGGGGACATCTTTGGTGGGGCAGCCAATGCAACTTCCAGGGTATTTTTCGGCTGGCTGGGAGCCCATGCTTGTGTAATGCCATCAGGACAGCATGCAGAGAATGTCACTCACTGCAGGACCCCACTGACACCAGGGCAGTCACGATATAGCCAAACCCCATGCCAAGGGACACCAAAGACGAAAGCCTCCGTGGGCCACATCATTCGCCTGCAACATCCCTCAAAGTGTAGTGGCTTGTATACCTGGTCACTGTTAGTAGTGGGCATAGAGAGATGACAGACACAGATTCTTGTCCTCCGGCCATAAAACCAGCTGCCTAGAATTTGGCGAAGTGACCAGTTTTGCTGAAATAAAAACCTCGGTTTTACGCGGAAGTGATTCACTGCTCTGCATCCAACATCAACACGCTTCCTGCTTCCCCTGTGTCTTTGAATCCAGATGTTGGCTTAATACATCCACAGAGCACCTCCCACATGCTGAGCACCGGGCTCGGTGCTGAGAGGGATCCAGAGATAATCCGTGAGGGCCGAGGGCCCGGGAGCTGACGGTCCACGATGGAGATTCCACCTGTGTCCAATGACGGAGCAGACTGTCACCAGCCCTCTCGGTGGGGCCCCCCAGACCAGAGCCACTGGGAAAGAGCACAGACGTGCCGAAGAACCATCAGACTCAGAGCTGGCAAAGTGTCTTTAGGGCTTTGCTCTCCGGTGGGTTGGGCCAACCTTCTCGAGGGGTCTTCGCCGCAAGATTCCCTAAGGTTCTGAGTGGCCTCCGTAGCTGGTGTTTGACAGGCATATGGGGAGAGGCCCATGCCTGCTCTCCCAGAATTCTGTGTTCCTCTGTATCCTTGGCAGGGTCAGAAGACAGAAACCATTTCTCACAGTCTCGGCAAATGTCAGCCCCGGAAAAGGCCCCGAAGAGGGTTTAATCCGGTCTCCCTCATTTGTGGCAACTGAGGCCCAAAGAAAGAAAGCAGGGATGCAGCCTATCTTGGAGAACTCAGGGTTTACATTATTGCCTTTAAGGTACCCGAAGAAGAACGCAGAGCCGGACGAGGGCCCTGCCGCCTGCGGCACATTCACAGAGATACTCTGTCAAGGGAAGGAAGGGAAAAAACAACAGCGAACAAGCCATCTATTCTTGTCTGCGCCATTTTCCCATGTCAGGAGCAGACTGTGCTGAAAAATTTAGGTTTTCTGCTTTCATGCTTCCTTTCACTGCACTCTGGACAAAATGCCTTTCTTTCCCCCCTTTTCTTTGGCGGGATCCTGACCAAGGCTGTAGAAAAAGAATCTTTTTAAGAACATATATATCTATCTATCGATATACATTCAGCCCCTGACAGTGACACGGAACTGTAGTGCCTCTTAATTACCCAGGAAGTGACAAGGTCAAGAGGTGTCTGAAAGCCGCCTTGTGCTTCTGGGCATTGGTTTCTCACCATTGTCGCCGTTTCACAAGCTGGAGTGGGGGCCATGGCGCCTGGTTTTTGTCCACTGTTTGGAGTTCTTCCTTTCTTCCTTCCTCACTTTTTTTTTTTTTTTTTAATTTGAAAAGAAACTTCTGGCATTTGGGGTATTGATTGAAAATTCGTAAAGGCAGGACGCGTTTCGGGTTGGCTGACCAGTGATAATTGCTGCTTGCGCGCTTGGGGAGGGGGTCAGCTTCCCGCAGCAACACCCTCTCCTGATGCTCCCGTTCTCTGGCTCCTCTCCCACTTTCTTCCTCTTATCTCTGGGCTGTCCGGGAGAAAATGACAACTAAAGAGAAATGTTCATGCCCACGTGTAGTCACTGGCTATATTTATGAGGCACAGAGCAGTTTGTGCCCTTTGCGCTTCGTGCAGAGTTTTGAGGCAGATAGTAGTGTGTTTTAAAGGAGGGGAGCTGAGGCTTTGAGTCACGGTCACCAAGAAATCATATCATAAATACCAAAGTGGAACCGTTGGTGTTTCTGGAAACTTTGGATCAAAGTTTTAGAAATTCCTGGAAAGGGTTGTCAGCTTCTTTTGGGGGATTAGAGAAGCCAGAGCCTTCTCTAGATAACTCAGAAAAATGAGTGGTGCACAGAGGCTTACCTGAATACTTTGTTCTTCAGTAAAACCTATGGAAAGGGATTATATTCCCAGAGCAGAGAAATGGTCACTCACTGGACTGATAACAGAGGAGGTCTTCAAAATGCTGCCATGTCCTAATGGATGTGAGACATTTGACTAAGAAAAGTCAGAGCCTACAGCATGCAGGTCTCCAAACCTTCATTTTCCTTGTCATTGGAGCGACCTGCGCAAACATGAATCTGGAATCCTCCGCAGCTCTTAGGAAGCAGTCAGGGGCATAGCATTTTTCTTTTCATCGTACAAACGGAACTTTGGAAAGCTAAGGCCCCAAATCCAATGGTGTTAAACACAGAAAGAGTCCATAGTGAGAAATCTTACAACTCTTTAGAGAAGTCTTGGATTTTCTTTCCAAATCTTCATGCTTTTTATCAAGGTTTGAAACATACCTAGAACAGATAAGCCAGCCCACTGGCTTTAGCTTGTAAGGTATAAAGAATGGAGTGAGAGGCTGGGAGTCAAGTCAGACTTTTGGTCTTACTTTACATCTGATCTTGTGCAAGCCATGTTCCCTTGAGGAAACCTTAGTTTCCTCATCTGAAAAATGAGCAGTTGCACTGGTTGCCGTGGGGCCCAAAGATTCAGCTGCAGCCCAAAAAGCAGGAACAAGACATGTATTGACAGCCACTTTAGAATGCCAGTAAAAACTCGTCAGGCTTCAGGTTAGGGACACATTAAAATATATCTGGGCCTTTGTCATCTGCAAATATTGACTGCATAAGACTTGGGGTTCAGTCTGAATTGAATATTCCCAATGTGTTTTCCTGAGATCAGAACTAGATTGTGGGTAGGTAGACAAGACACAGAAGCTGTTGAATGACCACTGAGTCAGAAAATATACTAATGCAATGCAGACGTCCAGATATGACCACGTCCCAAAGCTCTGGGAAATGCTGCCGGCCTGCTGTTTGTCTCTCCACTCAAAAATTCATACATATTCCATGCATCCATGCATCCATATATCCATCTACCCACCAACTCACCCGTCTGCCCGTCTGTCCATCTCACTCATCCACATGCTACATGGGACACAGGGACGAGTGTTATTAACAAGGAGATTTGGAAACGCGTTGTGGGGCTCGGATGAAGGGAGACATCCCTTCGAGCAGAGGACATCAGCGAAGGCTTCACGGAGAGCTGGCATTTGAGCTGAGTTTGGAAGGATGGGCAAAGTGTGAAGAAAGATGTGTGAGCAAAGGCATGGAGATAGGAAAATACTGTACTTGTCTTGGGGCACAATGACTAGGCCAGAAGGAAAGTCAAATGAGCAAGAAGATTGAAGAAACATTAACTCTGGGCATCAAGGCAATTAAAGAGGACTTTGGAATGAGCCCGTTTTACAGTAGAGAGAGCGGGACAGAAGGAAGTTAAGGAAGGTGGGAGGGGTGGGGAGATACTAGGCACTGACCAGTGAGTTTTGTTATGGGAAAGGGTGTGTGAATAAAATATAGAAAGGCAAAAGGAAACCATGTGTATTGTGTGAAGTTTTACAAGTGCCTCACATTCATTTTCTAAGAGTTCTACAAGGAACTCTTTATAAAACTTTGAAAAGTCAAGGAGACTTTACGCTCATAAGAGACTCATTAAGGAGTGGGAGGTAGGAGGGTGTGAAAGGAATTTCACTGTTTTTGTGTGAGACAAGAGCCTTTCCACCTTCCTGCACCTGGCCCTCTTATGCTATTTTTCTGAAACTGCAGACATGGAAGGTCGAATGGGTGGAGTCCACTGCTGTGCCCTGAGCCAGAAGGTTCTGCAGCCCAGAAGCACCGTGTGCATTGAGGGCTGGAAGAGGAGCAGAGACCTGGGCTGGACTCCCGCCTCTGCTCCTCGTTAGGTGCATGACTCGGGAGAGTTGCACAATCTCTTTAAAACAGTATCATTAAAATGTTTGTAGTTAAGGATTAATTACAGTGAAATACGAAAAAAGAAGGAAACCCCAAACTTTAAGTCCCCAAATGTGCTGGCTCTTTCACAAAGTATCTCATTTTATCGCTGCTGTACCCACTGGGGTAGGCGTTAACTCCCCTATCTTTCAAATAAGAAAACGGAGACCAGAGAGTTTGAGTAATGTTCCCATGATCACACAGCAAGTTAAGCAGTGGCAGAGCCGTGTTCCAAACTCAACACACAAATTACTTAGCCATTTCTGTGCTTTGGTTATTGTAGAACTCTTGGACACAGGGATTCCTGACAGCCCTGGGCTATTAAATAATTAGCATATATCTCTATAACCGAGTTTGAGTAGAAGAGGGATGGAAGTTTCTGGAAAGGAGCTAGGGAAGGTCAGAGGAAAATAAAGAGGAGGGTTTTTGTTTTTGTTTTTTTAATAAAAGACAATTGGGAAGCAAAATAACATTCAAGTTCCTTAAATGGAGTCTTCAAAAATGTGGGAGGGAGCGCTGGGGCAGAGGAAAGATGATGGGGCCAGGCCGAGGGGATGACGAGGCCAGCCGACCTCAGTGCCCTGTGGCTGCCCAGTACATAGTCTGCCCTGTGGCCAGGGGACCTAGTGACCAAAGTGGGAGGCAAAGCAAATAATGCTTTGTTGGTTTTGCTAAACGAAAATAGGAGAAATACAGTTTCCTCCCTGACGCCCATGTGCTGAGCCAGCTGCCTCAGACCCCTCTTGCTGGACTGTGGTCCTCAGCTCCTAAGATACCTTGAGCGTTCAAGTGAAGAAACCCAGACTTTTTAGCTGTGGTGCCTTTTTCTCTTCGTATAATCTACAAACAGTGACATGCTCAGATCTCAAGTGTTCTGTTTTGACCAATGCACATCAAGGCCCAGAACATTTCTGTCCCCACTGAAAGTTGGCTCGGGGTCCTTCCCAGTTAATCCCCGCCTCCTCCAGCGACAGTGGTCTGATTTCTATGGGCATTGTTCGGTTTTGACTATTCTGGAATTTCACATAAATGCAATCGTACAGAATGTTCTTCTCATATTTGTCTTCTTTCACACAGCATTGTATTTTCGAGATTCATCCATACGGTCGCATGTCTCAGAAGATCATTCGTTTTTATCCATCAGCAGTATTCCATTATACGAAGGTAGTGTAGCTTATCTATCTGTTCTCTTGTGACAAACATCTGGGTCGTTTCCAATTTTGGCCTACAATGAAAAAAGCTGGGGCGCCTGGGTGACTCAGTCGGTTGGGCGTCCTGACTTCGGCTCAGGTCACAATCTCACGGTTCGTGGGTTGGAGCCCCGCATCAGGCTCTGTGCTGACAGCTCGGAGCCTGGAGCCTGCTTCCGATTCTGTGTCTCCCTCCCTCTTTCTCTCTCTGCCCCTCCCCTGCTCACGCTCTGTCTCCCGAAATAAACATTAATGAAAAAAACTGTTGCAACCATTCATGTATGAGACTTTTTGAAGACTTGTGTTTTCATTTCTCTTAGGTGAATCCTGGTGAGCAGAGCCACTAGGTCCCAGGAAGGATGGGCTGGTGTGTTGCAGTGGACTGGGACCCACTAGCAAGGGCTCATTTCTTCCCAACGTTGTTTCAGTCGTATCATATTGACAACCTGCAATCGGTCCCGGAGGCAGTATTCATAGCAGCGAGATCGGCAAATGCCATAAATCGGGCTTGTTTTTCTTCTGGGGAGCCAGTCGTTAAACATTTACCAGTTTACCACTGGGTAGATGTATGTTTAACTTTTTAAGAAACCCAGCAGTTTTTTCAAAGTGGCTGTACCAGTTAGTATTTCTGCCAGTGATGTATGAGGGTTCCAATTAATTGTTCCACATCCTCTCCGAGATCTGATGGTGTCAGGTTTTACATTAAGCCCTTCTGGTAGGTGTGTGGTGAGACCTCATTGTAGTTTTTGTGTTTTTGGATTTTCTTTTAGGTTTTTATTTATTTATGTTGAGACAGACAAAGAGAGAATGAGCAGGGGAGAGGCAAAGAGAGAGGAGGACAGAGGGTTTGAAGGGGGCTCTGTGCTGACAGCAGTGAGCTGAATGTGGGGCTTGAACGCATGAACCATGAGATTATGACCTGAGCTGAAGTTGGGCCTTTAACCGACTGAGCCACCCAGGGGCACCCCCTTCATTGTAGTTTTAATTTGCATTTTCCAGGTGGCTGATGATGTTGAGGGCTTTCACATGTGTTCATTGTGGTCATTTGTGGGTCTTCCGTAATGTGTCTGTGTAGCCTTTGGTCATTTAAAAAAAGTTGTATTGTTTGTCTTTTTATTATTGAGTGGCAGGAGTTCCTTATATATTCTGCATTTTAAGCCCTCTGTCAGATTTATGTTTGGAGAATATTTTCTCCTCGTCTGTGGTTTGCCTGTTTATTTTCTTCAGGATATAATTTTTTATGAGCAGACACTTAAAACTTTGATATTATACAGTTTATCAATGTTTTATTTATGGCTCATATTTTCTGTGACCTCTCTGAGCTCTCCTGTCGTGTTTCCTCTGCCTGGAGTGGCCTTCCCTGTTGCCTCTGTCTGGAGAACCACTCATTCTTCATCCAACATAAAGGTCACCTCTTTAGGGAGCCTTTTCTAGACTTCCACTAGCATCATTCTCGACACTGTACTTAGTTCATACGTCTCTGATCGTGCTATGATGTAACTGTCTCTTTAAGGGTCTTTCCAACCTAACCTGATCGGGAGGCCTCAGTGGGGACCGTGGGTCTTCTGGATTGTGTTCTCGTTTGTACCTTCTCTTTCTCCTTCTCTTCTGCTCCTCAACCCCTCTCTCATTTTCCTCAGCACCCTGCTGGGGATCTGGCCCATAGTAGGCTCCCAGTGAATGCTAATTGATTGAGTGAATTAACTTGAAAGAACTCAGGACCTTGTGAATCTTCATGGTTGACCTCTTTGTCCTTTGGTTACCTTGTAATGGTCAAGAATATACTGGGGGTAGTTTATTTCACAGAACAAAAGTGAGTTTGAAAAATTCTACCAGGTTCTATCAAAGTTAGAGCTACTGAGAATCCTCAATAAGGATTCACGAGGATCAAGTGTGATTCTGCTGGGAAAAGGTTAAGGTTGGGCAGCTCTGTGTTCTCGTGTGTGTGTGTGTGTGTGTGTGTGTGTGTGTAGGTGGGGGAGCAGGTGTGTGCATGGACTCTAATCTGAACTGCATCTAATCTCTGAGGCGCAGTTAACAAAGCACTGGGCTGGTGGTTGGACAAACCTGGGATCAAGCACATTTATAGCTACGTGACCATAGGCAAGTGACTTCAGCTCTTTAACTCCCTATTTCTTTAGGTATAAACCAGGGGGCAATAACCAGCCCTCCCACAGGGTTGCTGTTGGAATGAAAGGAAACGTACCTAAGGCAGCTCTGGAAATAGTGAAGTTCCCAGAACAGTTCCTGTCCCCTAGGGTTTGGGCAGCTTCTGTGGAGAATGCTTGGTGGCTTCCTTGCTCTGTGGGTTTCTGGGTGCTTGAAAGCTCCCTGTGATCTCCGGCTTCAGCACTGTATCTGACTTAAGCAGCGAGACACAGTTCTGGAGCTGATAGAATTGGAGGGGCTGTGGGGGTCCACACAGAAGCCCAAGGGAAGCAGAATACAGGCGTGCCCACCATCCCACAGAAACCAAGGTCCACCCCAGGTTCTGAGGACCCGTTTTTGAGGCACTTTTTACTTGTCTTTTTTTGCATCTCTGCCAGGGTCACCAGAGTGGGCTGATCAAGGCTTCCTTAGCCCATCAATAAATAGGGGATTGTGGGAGGGGGTTCTTCTGGGCAGAGACTGGCAGCCCCCACCTTACAGACTCAGGGGTGCAGGACCGACTGGAGGGAGAGGGCCCCCCACCCCCACATGCCTCTGGCAGTCCCCCTCCGCATCTAGAGGCAAGAGCAGCGCTGCCCTCAGCGAGCTCCTCCTCCCCAGTCCCATTTTCCCCCGTGCTGAACCCGGGGTGCCCATCACCCCCTCCCCTTTTCCTCTCGGTCTTCTGGAGCCTGGACGAGAGAGTGGGGGTCAGCCCGTGTGCGTGCCCGGAGATGCCCCCTTAGCGTTCCTTCCTTGCGTCGCTGTTCCGCGGGCCTTGAGCGTCGGGGCCAACCACGCCGGCTTGCACGGCGTCCACGCCGGGTGCCCGGACGCCCGCCGCCCCGGGGAAGGAGCCGCGGCGGGTGGGAGTCGGAACCTGCGGGCGGCGGCTCGTCGCTGCCTTGACTCGCGGCCAGGCCTGGCGCGGCGGCGGCTGTGGAATGCGCGAGCGCCATGTGTCACCGCCCCGGACTGTGGGAAAACGCTGCTCCGCTCACCTCCCAGCAGCTGCCCCGCGCCCGCCCGGGCCGAGCGGGAAACAGGAGCCGCCCGCCGCCCAGGCCCCGCCGGCGTTTCCCAGCCGCCTGCCCCCGGGCCCCGGGAGCGCCCCGGGAGGGCCTTCCCACCCCCCGCTCCCGGAGTGGCGAACGCTCCAGTCTCTTTCGGCCCCACCAGGCTAGCCTTGCAGCCAGCCAGCAGACTTCTAGATGCAGACCTCACTCCCAGGAGGGCCTGGGGAGCAGGCGGGGCGGCTGTGGCTTGAGGGGAAGGGGGGAGGCCCTCCCCGCTGCGGGTGTCTGACAGCGGTCGGTCGCACCTTTCTGGTCCCCGACCAGGCGCCCCAGGGGTGGGGTCCGGTGGTCTGCGAGCTCTGAGCGGGAGGCCCCACTGTGCCTACCTTCCCCAAACCAGAAACAGCTTCCTCCTGGGCCAGGCAGGTGATCTGCACCACCTTGCACAGCATGCCTTCACTTTCTGATGATCCACAGCTCCAGCCCAGCGCCTGGTTTAAGCAGGAGTCAGGTGCGGCCCAGAAATCCCCCGGACCGAGGCTTTCTAAGTCCAGCCTCGCTGGGGGACCTTTCCAAGGTCACCCTGCTGGGTAGCTCCGGAGTGACTTCTGACATATATTTATTTTTGAGAGACAAAGAGAGACAGAGCACGAGCAGGGGAGGGGCAGAGAGGGAGAGAGACAGAATCCAAAGCAGGCTCCAGGCTCTGAGCTGTCAGCACAGAGCCAGAAGTGGGGCCTTAAACCACCAACTGTGAGATCATGACCTGAGCCAAGTCAGACGCTCAACTGACTGAGCCACCCAGGCCCCCTACCCCTCCCCGCCCCAAGTGACTTCTAAAAGCCAAGTCTATTGCCCCTTCTGCCCCCAACACCCCCCCTCCTGCCCCCCAGGCATCATGCCCTTTCTCATTAGCCTGTTGCCCCTAATTGAGTTCCCTGCCCTAACTAGAGAAGTTGGGAGGGAGGCACATGGGGAGGGTGGTAAACCAGGAACCCCAGCAGCTTTGCCTCAACTCAGCCTCCTGCTGCCAGAGGTCCTACAGCTGTTACCTTGGCCCATATTCCCTGGGGTGCCCCACTCTACAGCCCTGTGACCCTGGTTAGTGAGACCTTCATGCATCTCAGCACTGGACAGGCATCTTTCCATGTCTGCAACTCCCTTTCACTTGTCCTTCAATGTCTTGTCCTGTGGTTAGGGTGCAACCCCTCTCCCCTGCCCTGGAACTTCTGAAACACTTGATTTCTGTTCCTTCTAAGGTATTCATAGCATGTACAGCTCATGATCTACATGTCTTCTGCGGTCTACAATTTCTTTTCTTTTCTTTTCTTCTCTTCTCTTCTCTTTTCTTTTCTTTTTTTAAGCAGGCTCCATGCCCAACATGGGGCTTGAACTCATGACCCTGAGATCAAGAGTCATATGCTTTACCAACTGAGCCAGCTAGGCACTACCCCCCCCCTTTTTTTTTAGTTTCTTTAAAAAAATTTTGTTTTTAATGTTTATTACTTGAGAGAGAGAGAGACAGAGAGAGACAAAGAGCAAGCAGGGGAGGGGCAGAGAGAGAGGGAGACACAGAATTGGAAGCAGGCTCCAGGCTCTGAGCTGCCAGCACTGAGCCTGACGCAGGGCTCGAACCCACAGACTACCAGATCATGACCTGAGCTGAAGTTGGTTGCTTAACCGACTGAGCCATCCAGGTGCCCCCTTTCTTTCAATTTCTTAAGGATAGAGACTACGGGGGTTCTGCTTATGGTATCTGTTCTTTGTTGGCTGAATAAACTAGCAAATGAATGCTTTTCAAGTGCAGTCTATCACGGGCTCATAATCTCATTGACCAGGTGTGTGACCTTGGGCAAGTTATTTACCCCCCCTTTTTTTCCTTACCCTCTTTAAAGCTCGATTTTCTCCCCCATAGAATGGATGTAAGTTCAACTGGTAGTGGGTCTGAAGTGACTTGTGTAGTGTGAGTGGTTGGCACACAGCAGGTGCTTTATATTTTTGGAATATACACACATATATATATAAGATATATAAATTATATACATACAAATAGAAAATATTTAGTGCATGGACACTTTTCAGTCTGCATGTAAAAATATGCACATAAATGACAAATATTTTCAGTGACTGCTCAATATGATACATCTGTCTCTTCATTAGCTAGCCTGGTGCTTGGAGAAAATTCCTTGTCGTATTAGCGTGAATCATCTTTTGCATGCTTGCCCCTTCCAGTGCCCTACCATGGGCCATGGGGACAAAGCCAAATGTGGACACAGAGAAGTCAATGTCTGGGTGAGGTGACTGCCACGCAGGCATCCCACAGCTGCACCTAAAAGACTTCTGTCCCCACGGGACCACTGCTCCTTCCCCATCGGCGCATGACTTTTTACCAGCTAGGCACGTCTTGAGCATCTCCTGTGTGCCATGCTTTTTGTAGGGCCTTTGGATGGTACAGACCCTCACGTTCCTCCCTGCAAAGAGCTTTTTTCCTCATTGGAGGAGCAAAGTGGGCACACATAGGGGAAATTACTGAGTCAGCAAGATAGAGTATTGCTAATTTAGTGCTATCATGTGAGGGGCAGGTGACAAGTGATAAAGGCTCTGAGGAAGGAGAGGGCAGTGATGGTGGGTATTATTAGTCAGCTGCGGCTGCCATAACAAAATACCATAGATGGGTGGCTTAAAGGACAGACACTGATTTTCTCACAGTTCTTTCTGGACGCTGGGAAGTCCAAGATCAAGGTCATTGTTCATTTGTCTCTTGGTGAGAGCCCTCTTCCTGGCTTACAGCCAGCTACCTTCTCCCTGTGTCCTCATATGGCCCTGGCGGGGGAGAGAGCGAAAGAGAGGGAGAGACAGCTCTCAAGTGTCTTTTCTTATAAGGACGCTAATGCTATGGGATTAGAGCCCTACCCTTACAACCTCATTTAACCTTAACTACTTCCTGAAAAGGCCTATCTCCAAGCACAGTTCACATTAAGGGAGTTCGGATGTCAGCCTAGGAGGTTTTTTTTGGGCGGGGGGGAGACAGAATTCAATCTATAGCATTGGGGTAAGGGTGACTCAGTATAGAAAGAGACCTCTTTAGGGGCGCCTGGGTGGCTCAGTTGGTTGAGAGACCAACTTTGGCTCAGGTCGTGATCTCATGGTTTGTGAGTTCGAGCCCCGCGTCGGGCTCTGTGCTGACAGCTCAGAGCCTGGAGCCTGGTTCTGATTCTGTGTCTCCCTCTCTCTGCCCCTCCATCACTCATGCTCTGTCTCTCTCTGTCTCAGAAATAAATAAACATTAAAAAAAAATTTTAGAAAGAGACCTCTTTGGATAGGTGGACAGAAGGCATGCCTGGTGAAAGGAAGAGCCTGGGCACAGGTGCAGAGGCAGCGGGGATTGAGCAGTGAGGAGCCTAATGTGGCTTGGGTGGGAAGAAAGTTTGAGAAGCTTGGGGTATGGCCGGATTATGGAGGGTTTTGAAGGCTGAGTTTGTGCTTGGTGTGCCTGGAAATAGGAGCTGAAGAAGGTGTGGGAACGGAGGAGTAAACACTTTAAAAGCTTCTCGTGGGCATGAGATACAGGAAACCTCATTCTAGTTTTCACCAGGGCACTGAGGGCACAGAGGCTGAGAAAGGCCATGTGACCAGACTAAGGTCAACAGCAGGTCAGTGCTCAGATACGGTTGGCTGGCTCCAGGGGACACTTTCCATTGTCTATCTTGGCACTGGAGCACCAGGTAGGGAGAAGGGCCCGGGGGGGGGGGGTGTCCACATGCTGGGTGGCGACTGGTGACCAGAGGGAGAGAGCAGAGGTGGAGGTCGCTGGAGCCTGCAGCAGTGAGGTCGATTCCGCCCAGCTGGCAGGGGCAGGTGCAGCCTCCACAAACCCCTCTCAGCAGTGAAGAGTGGAGTCGAACCGATCTTGAGGAGTTGAGGCGGGTCTGGAATGATGGGCGGCAAGAAACAAGGGCGTTTCTATGTGTTGGGATATTTCGGTTGCTGTCATCATAGTGGTTTGGGATGGCACCCTGCACCGTGCATTTCAGGGAATGCTTTAAATACTAGCACACACTTGGGGCGCCCGGGTGGCTCAGTCGGTGGAGCGTCCAACTTCGGCTCAGGTCATGATCTCAGAGTCGGTGGGTTCGAGCCCCGTGTTGGGCTCTGTGCTGACAGCTCAGAGCCCGGAGCCTGTTTCAGAGTCTGTGTCTCCCTCTCTCTCTCTGCCCCTCCCCCTCTCATGCTCTGTCTCTTGAAAATAAATAAATGTTAAAAAAAAATTTTTTTTAAGTACTAGCACACTTAAATCAGACCAACGTACCAACACATGACTGCACAGATAGAAACACCTGGAAGATACTACGTGTGCATGAGCAAGGTTTTTCTGTTATGTCAAAATCCACGGCTCTGACTTCTAGGGAGATTAGCCATGTTCTAGATGAAGCAACTGAGGCTCAGAAAGAATAAAAGCAGCCTAAAGCCACACAGATAGTAAGTGGCAGAGCTGGTTGACCCCAAATCCCTCTGGCTCCATTATCAGTCCTCTCTCCACCCCCATGACGCCAACACTGGGTCTGTTTGACGCTCGGATTATCAGGTATCCACGTGGTAACTATATTTTCCAAACCCCAAATGAGGACACATGGTCTGACAAGTGTGAAGGCGCTCACGGGGACAAGAGACTAGAATGTTTTAAATTAAGACCATCCCAGCAAATCCAGGACATCTGGTCATCATAGATATCTTGGGGCTGCCCACACCCTTGGCACGGGGCTGTCTTCTGCCATTTAATACCCTTTCCTATTCTGAACGCCCGAGATCTATTTTTTCGGCTGGAGCATATGCCACAGACAAGTGAGAGATACTTAAAAAGATCAAACAGCTGGAGAGAGATCGCAAGGGACATTCTTTTTAGGGCTGGCTAAAAGGGGAGAGAGCAGGAGAGGGCAGGGCAGTGGCAGAGGGTCAGGGGACTAACTCCTAGGAGGCGTGAGGCGCTGGGAGCTGAGGGCAGATTAACCCTGGAGGATTTTCACCGCTGTCAGGAATGCTGCCCCACCTCCCCCTCTCCCAGCTCTTTCCTCATTTCTTCCCCTTGCTCTGCTTGAACTTTGGCCGCTCCCTTCCTGCCTCCCACTCACATCTGCAGCTATGCCTGCGGCACGTAAGGGAGAGGGCGGATGGCTTCTGTGCAGTGGAGACCATGTCCTAGGTACTGATACGCTTGTAGAGTCCGCTTCTGTGCAACCGGCCCAACAGTGGCGGGTTATTGTAGAGTTTCTACCCTTCTGTGTGAGGTTGTACGTGAGGCTGTTCTGTGAAGAATGGGGACACATGTGTTTTGTATTCAGGGGGAGCTGGGGTCAATGTCATGTTGATATTGTTAGGATAAAATGCCAGTCTTTGGAACATTCATCTGGGGAGGCTAACATCAGTGATTTGAGGTTTGTGTGTGTGAGGTTGTGTGTTTGTCTTATTTAAGAAATGAAACGTGAGGTGGCAGGTGGTGTGTGTGTGTGTGTGTGTGTGTGTGTGTGTGTGTAGAGAGAGAGAGAGGGGGAGAGAGAGATTAGGTATTTGCTAGAAAACACATGGTCATACAATGGTCATAGAGTATTAGGGACAGGCCTCAGTGAATTTATAGCCCCTCCTGGTCACTTTATAGATGGGGATTCTAGAGTCTAGACAGAAAAAGTTACTTTTCCAGGGTCAATAGCTAGTCAGTGTTTGTACTGGGCATGGTCTCCAGGTCTTCTAGTCCAAGTTTAAGTCTTCCCCTTCCTCTCTCAGGCCACGTTCTGCCCCTGTCTTACACAAGCCCTAAGGTAGGATTGAGGACGGGGAGGGATGAAGGGGAGAGGAGATGTGATCTCTAGTGTCAGGGTGTCACAGACTAATTGGGAAGGTCATGGCCCAACTAGAGAACAGCTCCCAACTGTACTGGCTGGGATGTCTGATTCAGGGATACAGCCCAGGGGCCTGGAGAACTGAGTTACAGATGTCACCATTGGGGCTGGGGTGGTTGGGGAAGAAAAGGGAATGGCTGTAGGAGCCACACGGACAGCTGGCATGATGTAGCATTGCTTTCAGTGACACTTTTTGCTCCAACTCTTGTCTGGAGGTGGTTAGTTGAATTCAATTGTACCAGCCCTTTGATTTCCCTGAAAAGCCTATTAAATTTCAAACTGATGGCTCGTAAGACTTCTCTGTAGAGAGTTAAATGTCTGTGACAGAGACAGAGGAGCTACTGGTTAATATCTACTTCTAAGTCAGCCCAATATGGTGAAGGAAAGCCATTAACTAAACGGTTGGCAAAGCTAATTTGTCATTCCAGTGTTTTAAGGTCTTGTGCTTTTAAAATATTCTTTCAGGGGGGTTCCTGGGTGGCTCAGTCGGTTGAGTGTCTGACTTTGGCTCAGGTCATGATCTCACGTCTGTGGGCTCGAGCCCCAGGTCAAGCCCTGTGCTGACAGCTCAGAGCCTGGAGCCTACTTTGGATTCTGTGTCTCCCTCTCTGTATGCCCCTCTTCCATTAATGCTCTGTCTCTCTCTCTCCCTCTTTCTATCAAAATAAATAAACTTAAAAAAAATTAAAATATTCTTTCAGGGGCACATGGGTGGCTCAGTCGCTTAAACGTCCGACTCTTGATTTCAGCTCAGGTCATGATCTCACAGTTTGTGGGCTCGAGCCCTGCATCAGACTATGCACTGACAGTGTGGAGCCTGCTTGGGATTCTTTCCCTCCCTTTCTCTGCCCCTCACCTGCTTGTGCTTGCCCTCTCTCTCTCTCTCTCTCTCTCTCAAAAAGTAAACAAACTTCAACAACAACAACAGCAACATGATTCTTCCAAAGCATTTCAAAGGTACCTCTGTCTAGTTTCTCTTGGGGAGCACAAATTAGCAAGCAATACTTACCTGCCCCCAGTAAGCTATCACTGAAGTTATTCATCTAGTTTTCCTTTTTATCTGGAAACCTGGTTGAGAGCCTCTGGAGGGCGGGGACCCTGACTCATTCATCTCTGCACCTCCATGGTGGCTCCCATATGCTCCTTCCTGCCCAGTATTGGCTCTGAGGGAACTTGTGTTGGACTGAACTGATGATCAAAGCTGGTGGCATGTTCGAAGTTACTCCCCGAAGCCTTGAGCTGTGAACAGCTGGATCTATCAGCTGTGAACCCATGGTCATACTAACACCTCACACGAATTTCCACTGTAAGCAATGTCACCTGATGGCGAGTGTCTTGAGGAAGGGAATGGAGTCTTACTTATCTTGGGATCTTTATACCTACCCCAGTGCCTGGTACAAAGTAAGAGCTCAACAAATGTTTATTGGATTAGATAGAAATGAAACACATTTTCTTTATGAGACTCCTTGTGTCCCCAAACTCAGGCTACATATTACAAGTAAAAGAGATTGAAAAAGCATTTCCTCATTTGGAAGGGGGAACTGTTAGCTTCTTTGTCAAGGTCAGCAGTTCTGATCTGATCCCTATAGTCCACACAAGAAGTGACAACTTCTCTGATACTTCAAAGTCTCTTTCTCTTACCTAGAGTGAAATTTTTTTTTTTTAATTTTGATTTTTTAAAGTACAGACACATCTTTCATCCATGCAGGACAATGTATCTGGGTTGACAAGATGTGTTCTCAGTTTCCTCATTTAGATAAGCTTTAATCAGTTCGTTCCTGCCTTGTTCCAGTCCTGAAATAATTTTTTTCTGACCCAGAGTTTATGACAGAAATTCACATGAGAGAACAACTCTGCCTCTTTCTGGGATTTTCATCTTTAGATCGTTAGTATAAGCGCCCCACCACCACCCCATTCTTTGGATGATAACTTTATTTAAGAACATGATCTTGGGCTGCCCAATCATTCATGTGACTACTAACTAATCCAGATGAACTTTACTGGAATGTAAATACTGTAGCTGGAAGGCAAGATCAAAACCATTCCCTGTACAGAAATGTTAATCTTTCTATTGCCAAGGGGAAACACAGCAGTTTAACATGTAAGGCGATTTCACGCATTTTTACATTAAGTAGAATCTTGTGTCCATTTTGTATGGTTGACTTTGTTTACAAGTAATAGGTAAAGGTCAAAGGTCCGCAGAATTGCCTGATGTTCCTGTTTGAATGTCAGACCTACCATAGATGTTTGGAGAAATCACTGTTCTGACCACCATATCAGCTAATATTATGTCACCAGAGATTGAATGAAAGAACTACATTTCCAGTCGTGTGTGTGTGTGTGTGTGTGTGTGTGTGTGTGTATGTGTGTGTGTGTGTGATGTGGTGTGGTGGTGGACTGGCGGGTCTCATAGGTTCATGCAAAATAGCAAGAGAGGAGGTTAAGCTTAACGAACACGCTGTAACAGATCATTTTTAATGAAACAACCTCCCTAGATTTCCTCTGTATATTACGAAATCAGAAAGAGTGAATCTTTTTTGACTTACAAGAATGTTTATACTTTCCCCGGTACTAATGTCTTTGGGTCACATTTAGATGGAACACTTGGGGAAGCTGGCCTCTCTGCAATCGATGCCAAATGAGAGACTAATAGTACATAAAATAGCCTAGGGCCTTTCGGGATTCAGACGGCTCCAGGCTGTCCTCTAATCCAGACTTCCCTCCTTCAGATCAGATTTACCTAGAACCTTCTGGTTATTATAACACCCTTCTATCTCTACCTTCAAAGAAAAAAAAAACATAAAAAAGAACTCAAGTTACAGCAAGTTCATTTATAAAGGCACAATGGGGATGGATGAAATTGAAGTACTTCATTAGGTTCAATCAATAGTCAATCCTGGCTACACGTTCACCTGGGGAACCTCAGAAAAACACTGAAGCTGGGGCCACTGTTCAGACCAATTAAATCAGAATCCCTGGGGGTGTGGCCTGAGCATCTGTATTGTTAAAGCCTCCTCCAGAAGATTCTAATGTGCAGCCAGTGCTGAGAACCCCAGAGTTACGGAATTGAAACCAGGGAATTAGGAAAGTAGTGATTAATATCATGCCAAGCCCAATAACAAGCTGAAGAGTCTGAGCTTTAAGTTTAGATTTTTTAAATGTTTATTTATTTTTGAAAGAGAGAGAGAGAGAGAGAAAGAAAGTGGGGGGAGGGCAGAGAGAGAGAGAGAGGGAGACCCAGAATCCAAAACAGGCTCCAGGCTCCGCCGACCTGTCAGCACAGAGCCCAACTCGGGACTCGAACCCATGAACCTCGAGATCATGACCTGAGCTGAAGTCGGACGCGTAATAGACGGAGCCACCCAGGCGCCCCTGGAGCTTTTAATTTAGGACAAATCTCCGATGTCAGAGCTAGCTGGAACTGTAGGGATAACGTCTCATGTTAGAGAGGGTGACTGAGGCTCAGGGGCTTATTTAAGGTTGGATGGCAAGATAAAAACCGGTTCTAGAAATCAGGGCTTTTCCCTGAGTGCCTCTCCCCCTAAAAGTTATATTGAAAATGAAGAGAAAAGATCAATGCCTCTGTATGTGCCTAACCATCCATTTACTTAGAACGATTTAAACATGAAGTGGTTTTCAGTGGTGGAAACCGCACAGCTTTGCAGCTCTCGGACCTGAGCGTCAGGCATCTAAAGGTTTCATCACTTATTTGCTGTTGCGTGTTCCCCCCTGAGCCTGTCTTCTCTGTAAAATAGAAGTTAAGACTGACTACTTCCCAACATTATCCCAAGCCCGATGAGGGCATGTGCTTTGTGCCATAGTATGTGCTCAATTAAATGGTAATTACAATTGTTAGCTGCGTTAAAAAAAAAAAAAAACACCTTGGTTCTTTGCATGAAATATCGTAATCTTGCAAAGGCTGGCTTTGGTTTCCATCTATTGAAAACATAGATCCCAACTGAAGCCTTCTTATGAAGGAATGAATGGATATCCAATCTGTGTTTTCTTGTTTACCACGGAAAATATGCAACCCAAGGGAAACACAGGTGGTTAAACGGTTCCGTGCCTCTATTTTTATCATAGGCAGTGGGCTCTAAGCATTCACATGCAAATACTTTAAGTAATACTAACTTCAGGAAGACTAACTTTTCAAGGTTATGAGTCTTCGGGTTTCCTAGGGCAAATTTAGGCGCTTCTCTTTCAGCTATTTATTGAAAAATAGCTTCAGATCCAATACAGACGGAATTCCAAAACCATTGGGGTGGGGGTTGGGAGGAAGCTCACAATTAGCGTTGAAAAGAAGCATTTCTTTTCACCTAGGGTCTTTTTGTTTCTCATTGCATCCCTCTTGTGTTGCAAAACTTAAATATCTTCCTTGGGAGAGGGAAGCCAGCTCCTCGGTTGCTTGCTTGGGAAATGGAGATGGGGGACAGAGACTGGGCAGGTCCCTGGAGAAGGTGGCGCCCCCGCGCCGCGCGTCCCCCAGCCCTGCCCCCACCCCGCCCGGGCGGGCGTGTGCGGACGTGTCTCGGGCGTGACCTCGGAGCAGCTGCGCCACCGCTCAGCCCCGCGGCGGGAGAAACCCGAGCTCCCAACAAAACAGTTCCATCTTTGGCAAGCCCTCTGGTATTTAAGGCGCTGCCGGTGGGGAAAGATGCCGCGTGCCTGAGACGCTCTGGGAACTCACGAGCTTTGCTGCCCTGGTTTTACGTTTCTGAAGCGTCTGAACATCTGCAAGGGAACCTCCCGTGGGTGGCGGGAGGCCGGGGGCCGGGGGGCGGGGCGAAAACAGAGAAGGCATCTTGGGAAGACTCGAGGGAGCCTGCTTCATCGTCAGCGTTGGGGGAGGGGGGAGAGGGGCGGGGGGCGGAGCCTGGAGGTTTCTTTGGCTCTTTCTTTTCTTTTTCCCTTTTCTGCAGGTATCTGTGGGGTCCCCAAGGGTCCCCAAGGACGAGATCTCCCTCCCCCAAAGCTGAGACAAGTTTTCCTAATGCTGAACTGCCTCCACCTGCATCAGGTCCCGGGGTGCAAAGCTCGAGTTGCCAGAAAAATGATGGATTCTCTTCCGGGAAGAAGTTTGAGGCCACATAAAGTAACTAACGTTGTTTGCTTACTCTGTGCTAAGCATTTTAATGCAGCGATTCATTTATTCCTCACAACAACCCTATGAATCTTGTGAAATAGGAATTCTTACCATCCCTGCTTTATAACAGACCGCAGAAGGTGCGCAGAGAGGTTCAGCAACTTGCTCAGGGTCACCCAGCTGGTAAATGGTAGGGCCGGAGTTTAAATAATTGCCCCAGGGCCTGTGCTAGTAACAACCACTGTTCCACCAGTTGAGAGATGCTGCTTCTAGAATGTCAACGAGGAGCTCTGGAAAGTGTGGAAGTCAGGGCAAGTCAGGACCTTCCTAAATGTTCTGATTTGGTCAGAAAGAGCTGGGGACAAACGGGCTGATGTATCCAGCCTCACTAGGAACCGTGTATGTGCTGGCTGTTTTGGACATGTGGCGGGTGGTTAACGCTGTCCTGTCACTCTCAGGGAGGGCTCCCTGGCAGTTGGGCTTACCGGAAGGGGATAGTGGCAGGAGGTGGGGATCGTAGTCGGTCTGCTACTGAGTGTGAGTCTGAAAGGAGAAGACAGAGGTTTGAGAGGACATGCCAGGGCCTCGCCTGAGAGTCAGGGAGTGGGGTCAGTCCCACCTTCACTGCCCCAGGAAGTATGCCAGGCACTTGCAGGCCTCCTGCTCTGAAGTCTGGAAGGCCAGTTCATTGATAGCGAGGTTGGCCAGACTGTCAAAGAGTGAGAAGCTGTGCCCCATCCGGGACATCCCTCTCCTGGTACGGAGGCATGGGGAGTGGAATGACCCATTAGAGGTTGCTCCTGGGGAGAGGGCAATGAAAATGCCAAGGTTCTTGGACAATTTGGGAACTCGTTTCTCTGGGGGTGTGGAAAAGAGCTAAATGCACCACCTCCCCTGTGCACATTCTTTGCCAGGTTCACTTTGCACTGATTTAAATGTCTCTCTAGGCTAACCCTTGCTTGCGGGTTCCACTACCTTTGTGCAAACAGCCCCTACGGTGCCACTTTATGCCCAGCACATTTGCCTTCAGTCAGGCAGGAAGCGCCTTTTCCCCATGACCCCTACCCCTGGAACCTATCGATACAACGAGGGGCCTGACACTGGGCAACTCACAGGAGGTGCCTCCCCACCCACCATCAAAGGACCTTGATAAGGGCACAGAGCAGTCCTGGGGCTATACCTGGGTCCCCTGGACTGTACCTGGGCCTTCCCAGGCCAACCCACAGAGTACAGTACTTCTTCAGACGGACAAGCCAGCGTGGTGGGACATGCATCGCTTTTGTGTGTTCCTTTGTGGCTCCGCC